>NC_046657.1:102436322-102448886 GCF_010883055.1 Belonocnema kinseyi | reverse complement strand
CTTAATTTACTGAATTTCTTTTAACCTCAATACGAGAAGTTTTCTGAAGAAGTATTATTTCAAAGGAATCTGTATTATTATCAGAGATATTCAATCATTCATTCAATCAGTCATTGTAGATATTATTCTACAATTCGTGAAAATAGAAATCAACACTATCGATTACGTTAAGTCCTAAAATAACAGAAAATACTATACTGAAAGTCATTTCAGAGTGGATGAAAAATATTTTTTTTTCTTATTTTAAAATTAAACTTTTTCTGAATAAATATCTACACTCTTCGCTCCATTGGAAATCGAACCATAGAACTTCCAAATGTCGGTTGAATATTTTGCCTTTAAGCTTCCATTAACTGTCCAACTTAACTCCAAGAAAACTCCATTAACTCTCCAAGTAAATGAGGGTTTTTCTGAAAAAAGATCTACTCGCTTTGCTCCACTGAGAATCAAAACATAGAACTGCCGATTTCCGATCGGTTGCTTTTCCGTTTAGCTATTAGGGAGATTGAAAGAAGAATCATTTTTTAGAAATACATGTAGAATGATATCTACACTGATTGATAGTAACTATTTCTGATGATAATACAGATTCCTTAAAATTACTAGTATGATAAATGCATTCGACCGGCAATTGGAAGTTCTTTATTTCGACTCCCAGTGGAACGAAGAGAGTAGATGTTTTTCCAGAAAAAAATAAATTTTTAAAGTGTTATGTTTATTGATATTTTTTAATTGACTTAAATTTCAATTTTAAAATGATTGCTTCGGAGAAATAATATCTTAAGACTATAAAACCTGGCTCAGTCCGGATTTCAATTGTTAACGCCACTATAAATAATTGAAACCTTAAACAATTACGCCACCCAGGTTGCAGCAGGTCCCTCCTTATTCTTTATACTTGCCGTTTTGCAGGATAATGCTACTACTATTTCTCTAGCGTGACAAAAATTTGGCTTTTTATGTTTATTATCAGTTGTAGGAGACATAGAGTACTAATCTGGTGGACCAGGATTAGAATTGCTAAGCAATATCTCTTTTATTTCGGGGATACCTTTCGGTTATTTTGGGCCAAGGGGGAAACAAAGTTTACTATGCGTTGTTGAAAACAAATGATTTTTTCGTTTTCAACGATGAAAGATCTTATTTTTGTCAAAAATGACGCATGATATGAATAGTTGTTCGGAGCTCGAAATTGTTACCCTTCCTGAAATATATAAAATTGTACTTACGCGACTAAAATAGCATTTTTTAGCGAAATGCAATGTTTTTAGTTCAATAATAATGTAAAAACAATACGGTCCCTGAAATTTTTTTAGTTCTTGAGCACTTGAACACGGAACACTGTTTTTTTACTAGTTAGAGGGAGGTGGTGAAGTTTTTAATTGCGCCTAGAAAGACAACCGTCAAATTAAATTTTGTTAACTCTTCTCTCACCCAAATCTATGTTATACATGAAAGTAATAAAAAAAAGCCGCACATCTTTTATTATTTAATGAGAAAAACGTATTTCTAAGGCTGGGAATTGTAGGAAAAGTTGTACGCTGCAACTCGATTTATAACAGTACGATGTACATACCGTCCTTATGTCCTCGCAATGAAATTAAATTTACATTCTAATAACTATTGCACTTTTTTAAGCTCCATGCCCATACACAAATTAATATTGCTGCACGTATATCTGAATAGTAAACTTGGAATAAATATATAAAATTCAAATATATCTTTGACCAAAATAATGATTCATATTCTGTATAGAACCTAAATTATGCAGCTTTTGTTTGAAAGCTTCTTTAAATGAGTTAATTTTGAATCGATTTTCAATTCATTTTCTTCATGTTTGATTTCATATGGATAATGACTATTTTTTATACAAGAAGATATTTCATAAATTGGGGAAACATCTATCTTCTTCAACCACTCTTAATTCAGTATGTAAAAAAGTTGATAATATTTCCAGTAAGAAGGTTGGCCTTCAAAGACAATATAAATTTCAATACGTAGAAATGCGGCTTCTACCCTTCTTTTTAAATTCCCGATTAGGCAACGAAAATATTTAGATTGATGCCATTGCAAGGCGCTACAAAGCATTAATTTGGCCAAAGTTAGTAGAATTGTGCATATAGTAGAATTGTGCATATTGAGAAAAATATTGTTGCAATGGGGAATAGAAAGGAATTCAGTTTAACAGAGAACTTCTACTGTTATGGTTGTTTTGTTTACGTAAAATTATAAACAATCCATACTCAATTTGGCAGAAATTTAAGAAATTTAATTTAAGTAAAGGTAATGATTAAAACAAAATATATTTCTTTAAACAATTAAAAAGTAGTTCATTATTCTTTCTTTATACTATACATTTATGTAATACACGATTTAGTTATCGAAAAATAAACTGATTGAGCAAATGAAGATTCTTTAAACAAATAGAAATTAATTAAAAATTACAAAAAATGTATAAAAGTTATGTGCTCATTCAACAAAACGTAGCATAGGATACCAATTTAGAAAAAGTGGACAACTTAGGCTCAATTTTTATAAATTTGGAAAATAGACAGTAAACATTTGTTAAAATAATTACATAATGTTTTTAGAAAAATGTCCTAATCCAAATAATGAAGAGCAATTACATTTCAATAAGAAAGTACGATTATTTTTCACACTTTTTGGGATTAAATAATCTCTTTTGGGATAATAATCTCTGCTTTTTCGATAATCTGGAAATTATATATGATATAAACTTTTTTGATTGCCTGTAAACAAGGTTAGTTCCGGGAGATTAGTTACTATGTTTATTTGTAAGTACAAAGTTTTCGGCCAAAAATATTGTGTAGTTTGAAAGTAACGCTCGGGTGAATTGTAACACACATAACCTCGAAATATACACGCACGTTGTTAGCAATATCAAAAATTTTTTGATAAAAGAACACAACAAAAGTGTGTGGGGACGTCCGTTAGCATGTTCGCTATTATTTCCCAGATTTTGAAGGCAAAATATTTCTTATCCTAGGAAATTAGCCGGGGGAATCTAACACTGAAAAAATCGATACTATTTCCTAAGCGCTATGCAAATTAATCACATTTTGCTAAATTAAAACTTTTTTCAATTAACCTACAAAAAAAGTGTGTGAGGATGTCCGTTAGCATGTTCGCTATCATTTCCCAAATTTTTAAGACGAAATATTTATTATTCTAGAAAAAAATGCGGGGGAACCTAAAACTGGTAAAATCGACAATTTTCTAAGTATCACATGCCCTTAATGCTTTTTAAAGTTACTGTCCTGACAATGCCACCATTTCCTGAATACAATTCATGAATCCTAACTAACAGTCATTGCATACGCAAGAAGTATTGTCCTCTTTTATTAACACTAAGGTACCCTCCTTTGGATTCGTTGTATGACTACGCCATTTTTGACGAATATTTAACTCATTCAAATACTCGATACTCCACCTTCTCCAAAAGTTCTGACGTATTTTAGAAATCAAATGCCAAGCTGATAATCGATTTGAAGGTAAAGGCGAGAGGTCAGGTTCGGGCAAATTAGTCAGTGAGTCACCTATCAAAAAGTGTCCTGGTGTTAAAGCGGAGATATTATAAACTGATTTAAAGGTTATGCAAACCATACCTGTCACACCCGTTGTAAGGTTGTTTACAGCTCCAACAGAAAAATAACATTTTAAGATCGGGATTTTTAATTTCTTTACGAGGTGCATTGTTACAAAATTCGTGGTTGAACAAGTATCAAGTAATACTATCGCTTTTGTTCGATTTTTCTCTTTATCAAATACTTCAACTATCGCACTTGTCATTAATTGACACTTTGGCAAGGAAACTAGAAACTTTAAAGTGGTTTATGAGACTGGCTTTAATTGTCACTGTTCATTGATTTTGTTCAAATCTCGTGATTTAGAAAAGTGTAGTAAAGTATTGTGACGTTTCCCACGCTTTTCACAAGTTCCGAATTTGGAATCATTTGCTTTGTGATTACGTAGACAATTATAACATAAACGCGCATCTTTTATGACTTTAATACGCTCCTCGACAGTTAAAGCCAAGAATTTATTGCATTCAAATAGAAAATGTGGCTTAGTGCAGAAAGAACATTTATCGGATGTAGTAGTCATGAGAACCTGACGTTTGAAATCATCTTTGCGTTTTTTAAAAGAGGGGGGGGATGTTTATCAGAATTTTGAGCAGTTTAATAATTTTTACGTTTAGAAATGCGGGCTACAGTTCTATATAAAAAATCAGTTATATCTTCTAATTTTGGAAATTCTCCGTTTTCAATGGTTTCGACCCATTTCTGCAAAGAAGATTTATGAAATTTTTCTTCGATAATAGCGACTATCATTTCATGACTTACATTTTCTCGTAATTAAGCTAATGATTAAAGATGCTGTTGTGATTCATCAGCGAGAACGATCAATCCCTGGTAGGATTCTTTTTCTTGAACTGGTAATCGAAGTAATAAACTAAGATGATGCGAAATGAGAGTACGTTTATCTTCGTCCGATTTTCATAAAAGACTCTATGCGCGATCAAAATTATCATTAGTAATAGCAAAAACTTCAATTTTACATAATGCCTCATCCTTCAGTGCGGATTTTAGATATTGTAGTTTTTCTACATTACTTAAGTCATCGCGGTTATTTATCTTTGTGTTGAAAGTGTCTTTGAAAGGCAACCACTCTTCTACCTTGCCATGGAACGTCAGTAATTGTGCTTGCGGTAGTTTTAACTTTCTTCTATTGTTGGATGCAACCGATCCGCTTACAATGTCCGGATTTTAAATTGTGTCTTGATTTTCTGTTTGTAAGCTAGTATTAAATTGAGATGAGCGAGGTGTCACGCGTTTCTGAGCTTGTGCAAGGGTTTGGAAGAAAAGATCTTGAATTGATTTTTTATCAAGACCATGATCTGTTTCCGTATTAATCAATTGAATTTCGACATATAAATCATCAAGCTTTGAAAAATGAGCGTAAACTAAATTGCATCGTAATTGCAATTGGGCAACTTGAGTAGGGTTATTCGCGCCAATCTGTACTAGAAATTCCTTATATCTAGTTACATGCTCCCTGCTTGTTTGCAAAAGTATATTTAATCGATCAAAGTTGTCCATTCTCGAAATAGAGTATGAGTGGAATTATTTGTAAATAAAACTTAAATGTTTGTAGGAACGCATCCCAAATTAATATGAACTGCGCAATCATATAAATTAAATAACGGATACTTTTTTATTATGGACTACAAACGTACATACCTAATTTTGCCTGAACTCTGCCTAGAAGATTTCGAGATGTTTCAAACCCATTATCTCAATGTATTGCTAGTGAGGTGACCTTACCATTCTACTTGTAAAGATTTTTTAAAGAGAGTCCAATGATGGCCAATACCAGCATTGATTTGAAGGTGTAATGCACTTGTGAAACAATAATAACTCTTTTATAGTTACATAGAAATCACTAACTGCCACTCGCACTGTTTTTTGTAAGAGCTGTGATCGAACTCTATATTTTGATTGTTTTTCTTTTTCAGAATAGATTAGTTAATTTTTGAATTAGTATTACTCTCGTCAATACAATGCTTAACTGTTTATTGTTTCAATCAGTCCGGTTAGAAGGGCCATGTTTTTCTTGCACTTGATAAATTAAGAATATTAAGGCAAGCATTTCGTATAAATAAATTAAATTGATTTGGACAAAATTGCAACATTTTTATTTATTTCAAAGGGTGAAAGATTAGATTAAATGTCCTTTTCCAAGCTCTCTTCATACTAAATCTTTCTCCCTGGCCCCTAGACCTCACATACTTCTTTAGAGTAGGGTTAATATAAACGAAATAAAGATATTTCGATTTAAAATATCGGCAAGTAGATCGAATATAATACTGTCGGGACTTAAACTATACAAGAACAGTTTAATACAATGAAAAAGACAATTAATTTAAAAAAATATTAATCTTTAAACTAAAAGTTGAATTTTGATGCAAAGGAAGCGAATTTGAAGATATTGGGGGCTTATGTGAATGGTGATATGCAGGAGAAACCAGAGGAGATGAGAAAACTAATGTCCGAAAATAATAAAGAGATTAGGCTTATAATAGGAGATTTTATTCCGGAAAAAGGAGATGGATCAGCAAATGAATTGAATAGAGAGCGCGGAAGAAAATCCAAAGATACTGAATGGGGTAGAAAATAAATAGTTCAAGAACCTAGAGGAGATGGAATAGTTTAATCCAAAAACAAGATACTATATGGGGAATGAAAGAAATTTTCAAGGATAGAAAGTAGAGGTAGGGAATCATAAAGATTCAGATAACTCTTTCATAACAGTGATATAGGAAGGAAAAAAGAGTAATAACAATAAGGCTCAAAAGGAAGCGAAAGTAAAAAGAGCATGAAGAGGGGAGTGTTCAATGGAAGGTAAGGAAGGAACAGTCAACGAGGAGATGGAAATAATGATAGGAGAAATATAAAAAAGTATTACAGTGCAGAAGCAAAAAAAAGTTAGTGACGGGGGGTGTAGAAGTAGATGGGATGAGGAATGTAAACAGAAGAAGAAAGAAAGAAAGGGATTGAAAAATTGGAAAAAAGTGAAAAGTAGTTAAGAAAAATATAGGAGACAGAAGGGAGTATACTGAGTTGTGTGATGAAAAAAAAATAAAGGTAAATAAAAGGTTTGAAAAATAGGCGGAAAAGGCTAGAACGGAAGAAGAGATTTGTAGATGGTACAGAAAGAAATAAAAAGAAGGAAAAGAGTAAACCAGGATATTATGATGGTAGAATGGAAAAATTGTTTATTGAATAACTAGCTGTTAGACATAATGAAAGATGGAAAGACACCTTGTATAGATGAAATTCTTAATGGAGTCTGGAAATATGGGAAGGAGGGGGGTGGCTACACCTATGGAAGGAAGGAGTATTGATACCCATGATGAATCAAGGCAAAGAGGAGGATGTTAAAGATTATAGAGGAATGACACTAATGCCAAAATTGTATAAAAGAGTTTTATGAAAGACAGGTTAAATAAAGAAATTGAGGAAAAAAGAGAGAACCACCGAATCAGACAGAGTTTAGAAAAGGGATAGCGGTGATGGTCAATATCTGTGTTCTGAGCTATCTATTAAGCAAGAGAATTAAAAGTGAAAAGGGGCAATTATAGCAATATTCGTCGACTTAAAGGCGGCATATGACTCATTAGATCGAGGCGAGATAGAAAAAGTTATGATGAAAAGTGGGATAAGAAGGCATTAATAAAAAGAGTATCGGAAATTTTATAGAGAGACAAAAAGCAGGGTAGACGTAGAAGATAGTTTCTGTGAAACCGCTTTTACTTAATATATTAACATCAAACTTGGAAGAAGAAATGAAGATCAAAGGGTGGGGAGGATTTAGGATACGGAACAAAAAGATATATTAACTGGCATACGCAGACGATATAGAGCTGATGGCAGAGCATGCAGAAGGGATAGCAGGCTTAAGTAAAGGGTTAGAGAAATAATCAGATTGGAAAAAGTTGAATTTAAACATAGAAAAGACAAAGATTATGAGATTTAGAAAAAATGAAGAAAGAAAAATGGGCGGGAAGATGGAAGAAAATAAAGTAAGAAAAAGTCAAAAGAGTTTAAATATTTGGGATTTGCCTTGCAAACAAATGAAGACCATAGAGCTCATATAAGAGAAATTGTAGAAAAAGCAACATTGGTAATTAAACAAAAAGAAAGGAAAGAGAATTAGAGTTTACAAGAAAGGTATATAAGGTAGACAGTAGGGTTAAACTGGAGTGCGCCTGGGTTCAGTAAAAGAAGAAGCGCAGTGGTCAATTAAGTACTAGAGTGGGAAAGAGCCCATGGAAATTTGAGACGAAGCTGAGGAAGGGAAAGGGAAGGGAGTTAGCGAGAAAGTGTTTGATGAAGGTAGAAGAAAGAAGAGGGGGGTCGGTCGAATTAATGAGATGCGAAAAATAAAGAAGGGAATTCTCTAATTCTAGAGACATAGAATACGGGGCTATAGAAGATAAGGCTCCCTAATATAGTTCTTCTGAGATTTGATGCTACGCTGCCAGTTGGAGTAAACGGAGCAGCGCGGAGTGCATGGGGTATGCTCGCTCGGGTTTGTTCCCGCCTACTGCCAGCCCCAAAACCGTCACAGTCGGAGAGTTTTACTGTACTTATAATAGGAATGGGCAGAGAAAAGATGGACCAGAAAAAAAAATTTAGTTTCAGAAGCGAGGTAATGGAGGAAATATATCGGGATAAGAAAGAAAGCGGAAAGTGCATAATCTGTGAATGAAAAAAGGGCACACGAAGCAGGTATGGGAAGGATATAGGTGAGAAATAGAAGATAAAACAAGCTAGCAATAGAATGCGGTAATGATTCTAGGGGAGGATAGATTGGGAAAAAAGTGAATGAAGGAGTAAAAGTGGGCTGGACTCGCTAATGAGAAAGATTGAAAGAATCCATGAGAAAAATGTCAAAATGGAGGTACAAAAGAAGAAAAAGAAAAAGGAAATGGAAGTCGCTTAGATCAGAAGCGTGAATATTTGTAAGTAATGGTTATGTAGCAATAGAATAAGTCTCGCTTTCGATCGCTCGCTCACTCGTTCGCTAACACGTCCAAAATTCCACTATCTTACAAAATATAAATAAGAATCTAAATATAAAATTTTCTGTAAATAGTTGTAAATAACTGTAAATAGTAATATTAAGATTTTATCAAATATGCAGGCGAAAGTATTGTAAGAAATTGAAGTTATATAAATCCTTAGTGGGCACATTATGAATGAAGAATTTAAAAAAATTATTTTTTACCAAAAATAGAACAGTCTTTTGGAATTTTCTTAAAAGACTTAAAAATTTTTATTTATTGAACCTTGAAAAAAATTAAAATAATAGAGCTAAAAAATGGTTATCGGTCATGTACATACATACATACATAATCCATACAAACATACATACATACATGCATACATACATTACTATATAATACATAACTAATCCATACATCTACAATACATAATTACATACGCTCAGTTATAAATTAATATGTGATAAATTATATATTTTCATGTTAAACACAACGTTCCCACAACTTCATTATAATAAATAAATAATATAATAATATAATTACATTGCGGGAGCCTTTTGTTTTTTATGCGAATAGAAAACTAACCACATATTTATTCATAAATGAGCGTATGTAATCATGTATTATGTAGTAATGTTTGTCACTTATGTGTACCTTGTCCCTGATATTAATGTCCTTGTAGAATTGATTTTTTGCATCAAAATAATCATAAATTATCATAAATTCCGCTTACTTTAAATCGTTCTTAATTTCATAAGCAAAATAGTACAAGTAGTGGGAGAACCCCAATTATTGTGAATGTCGTACGCATGATGAAGTTTAAGGAAAGTGTACACTTATCGAATGCAGTGATCCCAGATTTGAAACGAGGTTCACTCCAATACTATGCAGCACTATGTCCATGTAAATATAGTAGCAGACGATGACTGGGTTGCGCGCGCAACCTATTTCTCCTCTTCTGAATTTGAGAACCCGAAGGTGCACGATTGCCGGTCGGAACACTTCGGCGGTTCTATTTATATATCTATCTGCTTTGAAATAAAATCAAGAGATTGGAATTTTAATATTTCCAAATTTCGATGCTGACGATTCTCATGGTTTGAATACTTCGCGCGCCTCTTTATATGCGTATATTTTAAGATTACGTTATTTCAAGTATAAAATACAAATGATATAAATATTAATACTATCATACATACATAAATATATACTCATATTATTAATTAATAATAATATTATAATTATGTTATATTATAATAATCTTATTTATATCTTGATCCACATTGGAAAGAAATTAAAGAAATTGGCGATTTTGGAATCCATCTCGTTTGGATAAAAACTCAATTATTTGGTTGAAAAATTAATTATTTTGTTGAAAATGTAACTTTTTTGTAAAAAGTTCTCTTTTCTATCAAACGTTCAACTACTTTGTTAAAATTGTTTTATTATTTTTATTTGAAGGTTTATTTTTTTCGTTGAAAATAAATTTTTGAAACGGAAAATTTAAAAAATTCAACTATTTGGTTGAAAGTTGAACTCTTCGATTAAAAACTCATAATTTTCACTTAACACCTTTGTTGAAAACTTATTTTTCCTGTTGAAACTTATTTATCTTTATTTGAAACTGTAACTATTATAGGATTGATTAACAATTAATCGTATATATTGGTTAAGTTGAAAAATCGTTTTTTTTTTATAGAACATTAATCTTCTTGGTTGAAAATTCACCTTTTCCCTTGAAAATTTAACAATTATGTTGAAAATTCGTTTTTTTTCTTGTTCAATTAAATTTTTATCACAGTTTTTATCTGGAAATTGAACTATTCCATTTTTGGTTGAAATTTTATCCCTTACATTGTATTAGTTAAGACACCAATTGCTTGATAGAAAATTAATTTATTTGTTTTCGATTATGATTTTTCTTTAATTGAAAGAATTTTTGAATACAATTTTTTAAATTGAATGTAAGTTATTAAAAATTGAAAATAATTGATTTAAGAAGATGATTCTGAATCCGTTCAAAATTAAAGAATTAATAGATATAAATTTTTTAAATTATTTTCAATTATGACTTCAAATATTATCTCAGTATAAAAAATTTTATTTTTAACCCATTCAATTTGGAATTTTTTAATTAAAAAAAGAAATTTTCGTTAATTATTAGGAATATTTGACCGTTTATTTCAAACAATCCATTATAAGCAACAACTAAAAACTATACAAATTTCAACAGAATGCTTCGAAATAGAAAGCCTTGAATTGTTAAAATTGTTATGAGCTAAATTTCAACTTTGAACGCTACAATTTTAATTTAAAAAAAGATAAAAAATTAATTTAAAACTTCAAATTATTTCAAATAATTGGAAACACGATGTAGATTTGTAAAAAAAAAGCTTTTTGAGTATTTTTAAATATCTAAAAACAATAAAAAAAATTTGTGATTGCTAAGAAAATTGAAAATGATTTTTTTTAATTTGAAAAAATTAATTTTAAGTGAGTATTTCAAAAGACTTAAATTTTTTTTTAAAAACAAGAATCAGTACGATTTTAAGGCAACTTTTTTACTTTGCAGTTTTTTTAATGTTTGGAAAAAATCTAATTAACAAAATATATCAATTTTCAACCCAAAAGTTAACTTTTCAAAAAAATTAATTAATTTTGTATCAAATAATTGGTGTTTTAACTGTTTATGTTTATATTATATAAACTGATTTTATTTATTTTTAGTTTGTTAGAGGCGAGGGGCACTTCTTTTTATTTTTTAATTCCCAAATTTTTTTGTAGGTGTTTTTCGGTGGTTTTTTATGCCTTTCAGGCTTTTCCCACCAAGCCAACATATTTATTTATATGTACGGTTCAAAATTGTTGTGTTTCTTTCATTACATAACCTTCCTGCCAATTTCGTAATTTAAGTTTTCAAAGTTTGTAGTTTATCAATGGACCAATTGCAGGCTCTCTACTCTACTTGGATAATTTTTTGTCAATACATGTAAAAATGTATGTACTCACCATCGAAACATAGAAATGGACCGGTAACGCTTTGGGGAGAACTGAAATTGGCTCTAGAGAGATAAAAAACATATGAGACGTAGACCTGCCTTTATTTATTTCAGGACTCTGTCAAGTGATTTGGTGGCCCCGGGTATTGCCTAAATATTCTGTACGGTTAATTTAAAAAAAAAAAAAGATAAACAATACATTAGAAATTTGTAGTTATAATGAATTGAATTTTAAAGAACATTCATGTAAAATAACCTGTATCAGATAGATTATTTTAAAAACTTGGTAAACTTGAATTCTTCTTGAAATTGGATTGACAATGCTACAACAATAATCGTTTTGTGAGTTCTAAAATAATGTAAAAACTGTCAAAAATTTGAACACTATTTCTATAACATAAAAAATAATCATTTGTATTGCATAGGTACAAAACTTCATGTTTTGAGGTTTTGTTTTTGTTGTAAAATTCTTTATTTTACTATATCTAATAACTTTACTTACGTATGAAAACATATCCCCGTATAAACGTCTTGACAACGCCCACAAACTACACATGCTGCCACCATTTTTTATATTTATTTAAAATAAATTATAATTAAATAAATTATAAATAAATCAATTCTGAAAAGTGCGATAAACGTCACATTATTGAGGCACTCGCGACACAAAGCACGGTCCTGTGCTGCGCCAAACTTCACCCAACGAAAATATTCTAGACCAATCAGCTTTATCTAGAAAGAGATAGGTCTACGTTTCATGTTTTTTCTCCCTCTAGAGCCCATTTCCGTTCTTCCCACAGCATTACCAGTCTATTTTCATTTGTCGATGGTACTCACAATATTGCCAAACTTTCTTTAGGATCGTCCATATATTACGTACGAGGGTAGTTCAATAAGTCCTTACAATGAAGTATAAAAACAATTTTTTTTGGGTAAATTTTTTTTTATTTTTCAACATAATCTCCTTGGAGCTCTATA
>NC_046657.1:102434464-102436222 GCF_010883055.1 Belonocnema kinseyi | reverse complement strand
TGTTTATATCGTTGTGTCTTTCTCAACTTCACATCAATTTCATGCTCGTCTTTATTCAAACAAAAGAAAAACGCGTTACGTAATTTATGGACGATCCCTTTCCGCGAAATTGGTAAAACACATTTCGAAGTTTTATTTCTTTTTTCCTAACAGGTGTAATTAAGATTTTTTTAATTCTAATTTCATAGTAATAATAGTTACATGATATACATTTTTAAAACTTAACCAATTCCCAAAAACTTATATATTTTTACAAAGATTTTTCCTTATATTTTACAAACTAAATATTTACTACATCTGTTTGTTAAAACGATAAGGTGTGTTGTCAAGAAATTATCCACATATTTCTTTAAAGTGTTTTTCTTTTAAACTATTGATATAAATATTTATAGATAGGTAACACGGATAGATTTATGGTACAAATATTTTTCTTTTTAGTTTAAACAATATCACACACTAAAGAAAAACTTGGACAATTTCTTAATAATTCACGTTATCATTTTATCAGTTATTAAAATTCAAATATTTATTGAGGATTCATAATTATAGTTGAAAATTCAACTATAATTATGAATCCTTAATAAGAAAAAAATTGTTTTTACTAAGTAGTTCAACTTTAAGTGAATAATCGAATTTTCCACCCAACAAATATGATTTTAAATTTTAACAATATAGTTGCATCATATTGTTGAAATCAGATTCTGTAAGTAACTCGTGCAATAGAAAAATATAATAAAATCGTTAAAAGGTTGATAACCAAACAAACTTATTAACAAAATACATGATTTTTTTAACAAAAAATGGTATAGATTAATTGTCAGTTTCAAAAATGTATTTTCAACAACACATGGAACATATTTTCATCAGAATAGTTAAATTTTCAACGACAGAGATGAACCTTCAAATACAAAAATAAATAAATTTTAACAAAGTAGTTGAACTTTTGACAGAAAAGAGGACTTTTTTACAAAATAGTTCCATTTTCAATAAAAGAATTAATTTTTCAACTAAATATTTGAGTTTTTATCCAAATGAGATTTTGAAAATGTTGTGAATATTTAAATACTAATAAATGATAAAATGATAACGCGAATTATCGAAAAATTGTCCAAGTTCTTCTGCAGTGTGTGATGTTGTTTAAACTAAAAACAAAAAGGTAAATATTTGTATTATAAATCTATCCGTGTTACGCATCCATAAACATTTATATCAATAATTTAAAAGAAAAACACTTTAAAAAAATATGTGGATAATTTCTTGACAACTCGCCTTGTCGTTTTCTTAAACCGATGTAGTAATTATTTAGTTTGCAAAATATAAGGGAACAATCTTTATAAAAATATATCATTTTTTGGGAATTGGTTAAGTTTTAAAAATTTATATCATGTAACTATTATTACTATGAAATTAGAATATAAAAAATCTTAATTACACCTGTTAGGTGTAATTTAAAGTGTTTTTCTTTTAAATTATTGATGTTAATATTTATACAGGGTGGACACGCTGGGGCTTACATACATGGCGAATCGAATGCTACCCGAATTGCACAATAGCAGGGGAGAAGCCATTATACAGGGGTATTTTCATATTTCGCGCCTTTAAAGTTGCATTCGGATCGACCATTCGGTCAAGTCCGTGCATCTTCGGATAAACTTTATCATAGTTTCCATGGTTGCGTTCGAAACTTCAAATGAACATAAGTGTCAAAACAATATAGGTTGTGTTACATAGTAATTGCAAATAATAAAAGTGTTTGAT
>NC_046657.1:102430193-102434364 GCF_010883055.1 Belonocnema kinseyi | reverse complement strand
CGAATAGTGAATGTGTTTACCGCTTATTTACGGCATAAAACAGGTATGTTATGAATAGACAGGATATGTTTTAAATAAAGTGAATGAAACATTACATGCGTAAACTTTAAATTGACATTACCTACATTTACTTACAGTGATTAGGGCAAACAGGTGAATCTGAACATAACTTCGAAATAATGACAGATCGACCCGGCATGTTTATTATACTTTCGATTGATTATTCTTTACCCAAGTCTGGGAATTAATCAGCCTAAAATTAATAATCTGTGTCATTTTGATGGTATATGCGTATCAAAAAGATATCTCGAAGCAATCTAACTTGCCCGGAGTTTAATTGATACAATTTTTAGGGATTTTTTTGATTTTAGAAAATGTTTTCTCTGGATCTTATCTCAAATTTGGTTCGATCAACCAATGAAATAAATTAAACACTTGTTGGTGATATGATTCTGCCAGTAATAAATCTGGAAGAGAAATTTTAGGCCGATATTTATTTTCCAACTTTTTTTTAAATTATTCTATTTTCGAACTTGCTATATCTGGATCTGGTTTCCAAATTGGCATTTGAGTAGCACCTAAAATCAATTTTAAGTAATTTTGATGGTATCGATGTATAAAAAAAAAAATCTCGAAGCAATTTAACAAGCCCACATTTTAATTAATAAACTTTTTATGTATTATTTTTATTTTATAAAATGTTTTTTCTGAACCAACTTTTTCTTTAAATTATTGCATTTTCGAAATTGCTATCTCTGGATATGTTTTGCAAACTGGCATTCGATCAGCCCCTAAAATCAATTTTGAGTAATTTTGAGGGTATCAGTGTATCAAAAAAAAATCTCGAAGCAATTTGACTAGCCTGGATTATAATTAATAAAGTTTTTAGGGACTTTTTTATTTTCGAAAATGTTTTCTCTGGACCTTATCTCAAAATTTGGTTTGATCAACCAATAAAATAAAGACTCGTTGGTGATAAGATTGTATCAGTAAGAAATCTAGAAGTAAAATTCTAGGGAGGAATTTTCATTCCAATTTTCTTTTTAAATTATTCCATTCTCGAAATTGCTATATCTGGATCTGATTTCCAAACTGGCATTTGATCAGCCGCTAAAATCAATTTAATGTCATTTTGATGGTATCGGTGTATCCAAAAAAATGTCGAAGCAATTTAACAAGCACAAATTTAAATAAATAAAGTTTTAGGAATTTTTTTATTTTAGAAAATATTTTCTCTGGGCCTCATATCAGAATTTCGTTTGATCAACTACTGAAATAAACTAAAAAATCGCTCAGGATAGTAGTGCATCGAAAATAAATGTAGAAACGAAATTTTAGTTCGGAATTTTTATTCCAATTTTATTATATATTATTCTATAAATATCTATTTTATCAGGTCTGAAAATTAAATTCATACATTATTCGTATCTTATCAGAAAATAAGAATGTTTGAGTGTAATTCAAAGCTACTCGCAATGTTTTTTTTTGTTTTTTTAGGTCTCCTTCAAGTTTAAATTATGCTGTTAGAAGCGAAGACACCAATTCTGTAGATTTTATTTCAGATGTTACCTTTTCCACTGGAGGTTGTCCTGTATTAATTAACGATTGATCAAATGAAACTTTGAGATTACGTCCAGAGAAAGTATTTTCTACAATAAAAAACTCCCAATGACTTTATTAATTAAAATTTGTGCAAATTAAATTGCCTCAAGATATCTTTCTGATACACCTATACCATTAAATTGACTCAGAAGTAATTTTAGGGGCTGATCAAATGCCAGTTTACAAACCATATCCAAAAAAGAAATTTTGAAAATACAATAATTCAAAGAAAACGTTGGTCCAGAGGAAACATTTTCTAAAATAAAAATAAGACATAAAAAGTGTATTAATTTAAATTTGGGCTTGTTAAATTCCTGCGACATTTTTGTTGACACACCGATACCATCAAAATAACTTAAAATTGATTTTAAAAGCTGATCAAATCCCAATTTGGAAATCAGATCTAAATATAGCAATTTCAAAAATAGAATAATTAAAAAAATATTGAATGTAAATAACGGCCTAAAATTTATCTTCTAGATTTATTACTGGTACAATCCTATCACCAACAAGTGTTTAATTTATTTTATTGGTTGGTCAAACCAAATTTTGAGATCGATCTGTGAAAAAACACAATGGTAATCAAATTTTAAATTCAGAAATAATGTTTAACTTATTAACATGATTAATAAGTAGTGATTATACAATTGCCAACAAATAATTATTAATTAAATTGTCGCTCCCGACACTGTCAGTGATAAACATACAAAAACACCAAACATTTCTTTGGTAAAGAATAATCAATCGAAAGTATAATAAACATGCCGGACCGATCTGTCATTATTTCGGGGTTATGTTCAGATTCACCTGTTTGCCCTAATCACTGTAAGTAAATGTAGGTAATGTCAATTTAAAGTATACGCATGTAATGTTTCATTCACTTTATTTAAAACATATCCTGTCTATTCATAACATACCTGTTTTATGCCGTAAATAAGCGGTAAACACATTCACTATTCGCCCACTGGAAGCGCAGAATATTATTACTATTTTCTAGTATTTATCACTCAGAAAGCATTCCATAATGTTATTGGCACAGAAAAAATTTATGTTTACTTCTCAGTTCACATGTCTCATTTCATTATTAATCAAACACTTTTATTATTTGCAATTACTATGTAACACAACCTATATTGTTTTGACACTTATGTTCATTTGAAGTTTCGAACGCAACCATGGAAACTATGATCAAGTTGATCCGAAGATGCACGGACTTGACCGAATGGTCGATCCGAATGCAACTTTAAAGGCGCGAAATATGAAAATACCCCTGTATAATGGCTTCTCCACTGCTATTGTGCAATTCGGGTAGCATTCGATTCGCCATGTATGTAAGCCCCAGCGTGTCCACCCTGTAGATAGGTAACACGGATAGATTTATAATACAAATATTTACCTTTTTGTTTTTAGTTTGAACAATATCACACACTACAGAAAAACTTGGACAATTTTTCGATAATTCACGTTATCATTTTATCAGTTATTAAAATTCAAATATTCACAACATTGTCAAAATCTAGTTTGGATAAAATCTCAATTATTTGGTTGAAAACTTAATTATTTTTTTGAAAATGTAACTATTTTGTAAAAAAAAGTCCTCTTTTCTATCAAAAGTTCAACTACTGTGTTAAAATTTATTAATTTAATAACTATTCTGATGAAAATATATTTTATGTGTTGTAAAAATACATTTTTGAAACTGACAATTAATCTATAACATTTTTGGTTTAAAAAATCATGTAATTTGTTAAAAATTCGTCTTTCTTTGTAGTGATTAAATTTGTTTATAGAAAATTTATACTTTTTGGTTAAAAATTAAAATTTTAGGTTAAAATGTCAACTGTAAATATTTTTTTGCTGCCAAGTCGTTTTGTTGTAAATGCAACTATATTGTTAAAAATTAAAATCATAATTTTTGGGTGGAAAATTTGATTATTCAATTAAAGTTGAACTACTTAGTAACCAAATTAATTTTTTCTTATTAAGGATTCATAATTATAGTTGAAAATTTAGCTATTTGCCTTCAAATGAACTTTTTTGTTAAAAAAGTTATCGTTTTGTAAAAAAAAGCATATTTTGGGTGTTAAAAGTAACGATTTGATAGAAAGTTTAACTATTTAGTTGAAAACTAAAATTTTGGTTGGAAAATCATATTTTTGGGTCAAAAATTCAGATTTTTTGTAGATAATACTTTCTTTTTGATTCTTTTTGATTCTTTTGAAAGGAAAAGGAGGAACGGTTTTGGGTATTAGCAAACTATACTCTCTAGCTTACGCGGACGATGTAGTTCTATTAGTAGATGATGATAAGGGGATGAACCTAATGATGAGAATCTTCGAAGAGTATGTGGGAACAAAAGAGCTGACGGTAAATGTAGATAAGACAAAGGTGGAGTGCTTCAGAAATAGAAAGAGCAAAATAAATTACGTTTGGAAGATGAGCGGACGAAAAGTGGAAATTGTGTAGGAGTTCTGTTACCTAGGTTTTTGGTTTGAGGCAGAAGGAGGAAATGAGCTGCAGGTGAGGAAAAGAATTGAATGTGCGAGTAAAGTAATGGGCCAAGTATGGG
>NC_046657.1:102427405-102430093 GCF_010883055.1 Belonocnema kinseyi | reverse complement strand
TTTTGGGATGCACATGGCATAATATTCGTGGACTATCTTGAAAAAGGTAAAAACATAACCGGAGCATACTATTCATCATTATTGGACCGATTGAAAATCGAAGTCGCCGAAAAACGACCGCATTTGAAAAAAAAAAACCGCTTTATCATCACGACAATGCGCCTGTTCATTCATGCTTAGTTGCACAAGCAAAATTGCATGAAATCGGCTTCGAATTGGTTCCTCAGCCACCGTATTTACCAGACTTGGCCCCCAGCGACTATTACTTGTTCCCTAACCTGAAGAAATGGCTCACCGGTAAGCGTTTTTACTGAAAGGAGGAGCTCATAGCTGAAACTGAGGCGTATTTTGGAGACCTTCCGATCGAGTACTTTTCGGACGGTATCAAAAAGTTAGAAAAACGTTGGACTCGCTGTATCGACCTAAAAGGAGAGTATGTTGAAAAATAAAACCGACTTTGGCCAAAAAAACGTCTCCGTGTTTCATTTTTCAGGGACTTATCAGACTGCCTAGTAATATCACTACTGTTACTATTGTTTATCCTACGTAATGCGAAAGAGTAATTAGAAAGAGTAGTAGAGTAGTAGTAAAAAAATAAGTAGTAGTTAAGTTAGACTAAGGATGGAATTGTAAACATATGTACAGGGAGCGGAGGCCCTCAAACCCGTAAAAGGGAGAGATTAAATACATACATACATACATACCTCGTTTGGTAGAAATTTAATGTTTTTGGTTGAAAATGTATCATTTTTGGTCAAAAATGCAATTGTTTGGTTGATATATCAACTGTAAATCTTCTTGGGCTTAAAAGTCGATTATTTCACTAAAAGTTGAATTACTTTGTAAAAAAATACTGTTTTTTCAACAAGGTTTTATGATTATGGTTGAAAATTTAACTATTGGGAAAATTTAACTATTTGAAAGTTTAACTCTTTGATTAAAAATTCATATTTTTAGCTTAAAAAATTCACCTCTCTGTAGATAATTCGTCTTTTTGACTTCAAAATTAAATAATTTCGTTGAAAATTCATGTATTTTGTTTAAAATTTGTCTTTTTTTGTAGATCATTAATTTTCTTGGTCAAAAATTCATCTTATTGATTTACAGTGTAACAACTTTGTTAAAAATTCATTTTTTTTGTTAAAAATTATTTTTCTTTATCTGAAAATGTAACTATTCTAGAATTGATTAAAAACTAATCGCTTTTATGTGGAGGAAATTGACCTATTCCATTTTTGGTTGAAACTTTATCCTGTACATTGTATTAGTTAAAACACCAATTATTTGATAGAAAATTAATTTATTCTGTTAAAAAGTAAACTTTTGGGTTGAAAATTGATATATTTTGTTAATTAGATTTTTTTCCTAACATTAAAAAAATTGCAAAATAAAAAATTGCCTTAAAATCGTCCTGATTCTTTTTTTTTCATTTTTAAAATCTTTTCAAATACTCACTTAAAATTCATTTTTCAAAATAAAAAATCATTTTCAATTTTCTTAGCAATGACAACCATTTTTTTCATTCTTTTTAAATATTTTACAATTCTCAAAAACCTTAATTTTTTTTAAATCTGCAAAAATCTACAATTTTATTCATTACAATTTTAACTATTCAAGGCTTTCTATTTTGAAACATTCTGATCAAATTTTCATAGATTTAATAGTTGTTTATAATGGATTGTTTTAAATGAACGGTCAAAATTTGCTAATAATTAACGAATTTTTTTTTCAATTAAAAAATTTCAAATTGAATGGGTTAAAAATAAAATTTTGTAGACTAAAGTAATATTTGAAGTCATCATTGAAAATAATTTTAAAAACTAATATCTATTAATTCTTTAATTTTCAACGGATTCAGAATCATCTTGTAAAATCAATTATTTTTCCATTTTTAATAATTTAAGTTCAATTAAAAAAATTTTATTTAAAAATTCTTTCAATTAAAAAAAATCATAATCGAAAACAAATAAATTAATTTTCTATCAAATAATTCGTGTTTTAACTAATACAATGTACAAGATAAAATTTCAACCGAAAATAAAATAGTTCAAATTTCAAATAAAAACTGTGATAAAAAATCGAATTTATCAAGAAACAAAACGAATTTTCAACAAAATTGTTAAATTTTTAAAGGAAAATGTGAATTCTCGACCAAGAAGATTAATGTTTTTAAAAAAAAAAAAAGATTTTTCAACTGAATCAATATATACGATTAATTTTCAATTAATCATATAATTGTTACATTTTCCGATAAAGATAAATAATTTTTAACAGGAAAAATGAATTTCTAACAAAGTTGTTGAATTGTCAACCAATAAGATGAATTTTCGACCAAGAAAATTAATGATCTACAAAACAGACCAATTTTAAACAAAATACATGAATTTTCAACTAAATTACTTAATTTTAAAGTCAAAAAGACTAATTATTTACAAACAGTTGAATTTTTTAAGCGAAAGGTATAAGTTTTCAATCAAAGAGTTGAACTTTCAACCAAATAGTTAAATTTGTTAAATGTTCAGTTTCAAACATGTATTTTTAATGAAAGTGATGAACCTTCAAAGAAAAAAAAAATACATTTTAACGAAGTAGTTGAACTTTTGATAGAAAAGAGGACTTTTTTTACAAAATGGTTACACTTTCAACAAAATAATTTATTTTTGAACCAAATAATGGAGTTTTTATCCA
>NC_046657.1:102410811-102427305 GCF_010883055.1 Belonocnema kinseyi | reverse complement strand
TAATGTGTGTATATATATATATATATATATATATATATAATAGTGTAGATATTTATATCATTTATATTTTATACTTGAAATAACGTAACCTCAAAATATATGCATATAAAGAGGCGCGCGAAGTATTCAAATCATGAGAATTGCCAGCATCGAAATGTGGAAATATTAAAATCCCAATCTCTTGATTTTATTTCCATGCAGTTAGCAGATAGAGATATAAATAGAACCGCCGAACTGTTCCGACTGGCAATCGTGCACCTTCGAGTTTTCAAATTCAGAAGAAGAGGAATGGGTTGCGCGCGCAACCCAGTCATGTACATCTTCTCCTACTATATTTCACACGGACAAGACCTGTGATAGGATTGGAGTAAACGTCGTTTCAAATCTGGGATCACTGGTCCTGCATAGCATTGGAGTGAACCTCATTTCAAGTCTGGGATCACTGATCGGATGATAAGTTATCGGACTTGGACTGCATTCAGATGATTGATATTAAAGTGACGGTAAGTCAATATTAATATGAAAAAATATCAATTATGGTAAATAATAAAGTTTTATTTATATATATGAAGGGCCACACTGTGTACGGGCGTAAGTGTCAAATGTTTGAAATTCGGTTTATTGGCTTAAACTACTTGTTTACACCTAACGCGTGTCCCTGTAGAAGATTTTGGTCCAGTTCGACTCGAAGGTAGGTCTAGGAAAAAAAGTACCATGTTCAATAGTGTGGTGTAACCGCGGCGTCATTGGTTTACAGAGCACGTGTCGATTCTGTTTTTTTGAAGTTTGTCCCTCAACAATTATGAATTTTTGGAAAGAAATAGTTGATGCAAAATTTACTTTTTATATGTGAAAATTGAAGCTTTCACGTGCGCGCGGATATTCGACCAGGGCTTTCTCGCACATGGTTATCTTTTTCAAAGCGCCGTGTTTTCGATCCAATAGAGCAAAGCAATAGCTCAAAAGTACTTTCTTGTTTTTCTCTTAAATTAAACAATTAAACTGTTACACAACTTTTTATGTGTCAAAATGGAAGCATTTTGGTGCTCGTCGATCTTTGACCAGGGCTTTCTCGCACATGGTTATCTTTTTGAAGTGCTGTTTTTGCGATACAAAAGAGCTACGCAACAGCTGAAAAATACTTTCTTGTTTTTTTTTCTTAAATTGAACAATAAAACAGTTACACAATTTCTTATGTATAAAAATCAGAGTTTATGGGGGCACGCTGTTCGTTTCATGGGTCGATAAAGTCTAACAGTACTCTGCGACTCTCTAATTAAAGAAAAAGAGCAGTACTATATGATACAGCTAAAGAAAAAATGCCAAAAAATGTTGTGTCTTCTGTACAACACATCAGAAGTAGCTAAAAACGCCATTTTTTGGGTGCATAACCTCAAATATCTTAAAATCCTGACGTGATGGGCCAATTCTGACCCCAGATTCGGATTCTACGTAAAAAATTACCTCGGAAATAACCCTCCACTTTCCAACAACAAAACCATGTTAGCCTATGTTATCAGTGTGTACATTTTTTTGAATAAGAATGTAAATCCTCTAATATATGTAGGCTTTGTGAAAAACTTGAGTCCGCCTTGACTCTACTATTTTTTCTATTCAATGTCGTAATTTGGAAAGTGTAAGAATCATGTTAAATCTGAGATTCAATCTGTTTCTAGATTTTGTTTTAACGCGAGAAATGGCAGAAAATCCTGGTTCACATAAATATCTACTTGGGAAAGGTAAAAAAGCTGATATTGCTTCACTACTCAATTCCACATGATTACGAGCCGCTGTATGTCCAAAACCTTCAAACGATTATCCTTGAAATTGAAGGCTTAGGGTGCGATCAACTGCTAATTCAATCAGCTTTTCTTTCCCAGAAGTTTTTATGAAAGGGATTTATGACCCAGTATTCAGTGTTCGTTTTCTGTCTTCATGAGGACAGTAACTAAGACATTTTTCTCTTATATAAGTTAAGTAGCGCTAAATTGTTTCATTTAAACCATCGGTAAAGTTAAGTGCCGAGTCTTTCATAAAAGTACCACACTTTGGCGAACTCTGGCCTTGACTGCTACTAGAAGCAGTCGCAATGTCCGGCTTGTCTGTCGCAGACGTGTCGCATACCTGCCACCGCATCATTGAAAAAGATGCCTTAAGATTTAGTGAAAATCAGTACATTGAGTGACGCATACATCAGTGGTCGGCATCTACGACTTTTTCCGATTCCAATGATATATTACTTGCCAAGAGAAGTTAAAAATTTGAAGGAGTTCAATATCAAAAACCATCAGCTTTACAGTCAATTCAATACTAAATACTTCTCAAATTTTCAACGTTTATAGACAAAATATATGTCCTTGGAATAGGAAAAATACGTAGATTCCAAATATATTACTTTTAAGTCACTGATTGCAAAATTACGAATTTTCTAATCTTACATTTTTTCCCATTTTCAAACAAAGGACTCCTGAGGAAAGGGGTGGTCAGGCCAAACTCGCAGGTAATGCACTGAAAGTAGGTCGTAGGGCAGTCACGGCAGGCTACCCTGCCCTGGGGAGGAGCGTGCCGACCACTGGCATACATACAACACTTGCCGTGCGGCCAGCTTAGGTTCAGCTGCAAGCATTTGGAGTCAACCTATAGGCCTCAAATTCTTATTTAAGAAGGATTTGGACTATGAAAACAAATTACCGCTTTCACTTTATCTTCAACTAATTCGTGGTTCGAGAATTCAGACATTCGTCCAAATTCCGTATCCATATGGGCAGTTTCGGATGGAATTTTTTATACTCACAGTCCGGATTTCTCAGGAATAATTTCATTTTAAATGCATCCTTTTTTCATCGTACAAGCTAAGACATAGTTTGGAACAAACAGAAATCTACTTAAAATATGGATATATGATCGCCCGCAAAGAAAGGGACCTAACGCCTCTTCAATCGCTCCTTCTGTAAAATAAATCTACTGCGCGTTAGGTCCCTTTCTTTGCAGGTCCAATAGATTAAATTATTATATTCACCCATAGAATTGAGAACAACCACCAGGGTGAAGACAAGATTTTCAATCTTCGTCATTTTTTCGAAGTAGATAGAAAATTGATTAACATATTATTGAATTTGACTGACTTTTCAACTTATCCGCATTCTAGTACTTCGTCAGAGCATAGGTTGCCACAGACACTCTGGTCTCGTGGATTGTAATAGTCATAAAAGTTGGCCTTCTGGATATATTTATCTTTCATAAAACAGATTATGGAAAGAGATGTGGTAATTAAATTTGTTAAAAATTATATCACAATAATTAAAGTGGGTAATGATACACTCATAGGCATGCAGTTACATAATACGCTAAAACCGATATTACATTTTATTATAATCTTTTACCATTTAGGGAAATCGGGCATGTATATCAAAAAGCAATATGATATCTATTACTGATCTACAAAAAATGTACTTTGGAAAATTAATGTAAGTTATACAAAACTTCAAAAAAATTGAAATATTTAAAATTTATTATATTAAATTCAAGCAGGACAATAATGTCAAATATTGAAAAGATTGGAATAATTTTTTCACATTTTAAAAGAGAGGATTCTGAAATTTTGTAAAGTTTATACTAAAAATTATGAGTCATTCGAAAAGAATGTGGCAGACAAAAATACGAGAAGGACAAGTTCGTAAACATGTCGTGAATCGCCGTCAACTTACATTGCACAATTATAGCAAATAAATACGCACATTCTTTATATACTAAGTATTGAAAGTTTTTGGAATTGTGGAAACGGCAGGGTTCCTAATAACTCGGCTTAGAAACATTAAAAATTAAAAGTAAAAAGAGGAAAATATTCTGTTTTAATAAGGTCAAATCTGGGATCGAATTAGGGGAGATCATAGGAGTTATTCGAATTTTTTATACAGTGACTTGCCATTTCCTCAATTAAAGCTTACAATTTCTGTTAGCGTCTAACATAGAAAATAAAAATATGTCTCATTTCTTTTCACTTTCTCATTGACTATATAAATTTGTAGTATATTTGTATTAACTTATGTACCTCAAACAATTAATTTCAGTAATTGCATTTATATTATTTGATAATATTATTATCAATTTTTATTATTCTGCGTTTTAATACATAAAATATCAATCTTTGCTATTGCATATACCAATTCTTCTTCTCAAGATATTAAGTTCATATATTATAATTGTAAAGTTTAATACGTACGCTAACACTAATTTTTATATTTACACTGTAAATTCAAAAAATTCAAAAATTCTCTGTATGGTTATTCATAGTATTCAAAAATTCGAACAATTCATCTTTATGACTTTTTTCATAAAATCAAAAATGACCAGAGTTATAGTATTTACAATATTCCAAAAAACACTTTAAAATGAACGTTTTAGGGCAAATAACGCACGATATGAAAAAAAATCAAGACAACAAAAATGTTGCTTTTTGAATGCCCTACAAGATTATCATAACAACTATTCAAACTTTTTTGAAAAATCAAAATTTCATATTTTGACAGCATACAAAATAATGAAAACTCCAAAAATTACATTTTTCGGCCAAACTATGTAAAATACGGTAAAAGATGAGAAGTAAAAAATTGTGCATTTGAAAAAGGTCTCCAAATTTGTTATTGAACACTTTTTGATAGGATCCGTGGTTTTGGCTCTAATCCTGAAAAACATCGTTAACAGTAAAAAACAAAGCCCCTGAATCCCAATAACAGGTTTTCACGAATGTATTTATCTCTATGTCTGTCTGTCTGTGAACACGATAACTTTTTTAAAAAATCTATTAGATTGGTCTTTTGTACACTCTTTTAGTGCCCTGAGCTAAATTCCAAATTCGTTAGTCAGCCATTTTGGATAAAAATTCTAAAGGTGAGCGCGTTTGTTGAGACCACATTTTTTCGTGATTCATACATTCTCTGTACACTTGTTCACAATACTTGAAAAGAAACATGTTAATTTTCGATAGCCCTGCAAGATTATCATAACAACTTTTTGAATGTTTTCGAAAAATGAACAAAAAGTGTGATCCAAAAACTGTCCGAAATTTTTTAAAAATCACTTCTTGATCCTCCCTCATACTTTCCATCTACTCCATAGCCTCCCTTACGTCCTCCCTTAACTCTCTGATCTCACCTATCAGCACCCCGATAGTCCCCTTCGCCGCCTGCCCCTCCATTGGGGGGTGGGGACCTACTCTCCGTACGCTTTTTTTAAAGGGACTCTAGCGCGCTTTTCTCCGGACACGAAAGTACTCACTGCCGCCCACAGATGTCTCTTAAGGCTGCTGCCGCCTACCACCCTAAAATTTCAGTTTCTTTGCCCTATTTTACCTCTCACATCCCCTTTAGCCACCCTTTTCTCACCCCTAACATCCCCCATCACTACAAGAACCTCCCTTGCCCGCCATCAAGGCCGAAAAACCTAAACACAAAACTACCCTGCTCCCTTGCAATCCTAACCTCACTTTCCCTATTTAGTATATCCCACCCCCCAACTATAATGTAAACTAATTTCTATCTTCCCAATGTACCCCTAACAACCGTACTTATCTCCTAGATTTCCACCCTCACACTCCACCCACACCACCCACACAAAGTTTGTAAAAACTTCTCACCGCCTGTCACTGCACACTTTCTCACTACCACCACCAACATGCAAGTCATAGTTTAAAAAAAGAAATAAAAACATGCTAAATATTGAGCTTGTGAATATTAATCAATAAAGTTTAATACAAAAACATTAACCGCAGTTCCAAGCAAATCGGTCTGAGATAGCGATTAAAAGTAGAATATCTGATTTTTTACAACAATAAAAATATACTATCGAGGTATGGGGATGCTGGATGAAAATTCCCTACCGGACCAAAGGAACGGAATATAACCTGTACAAAGTACCCGTAAAGACCCCATTAGGTCCGCATTCGGTTCCTTCTTAAAAATTTCAAAAAAACAGCAAGATCAACTTTTAAACTATTGAAATTCGGATTCTACGTTAAATTTTCTAATAGATACTAACGGAGTAATTGCAATATCTTTTTGCAGCCTTATGAATGTAAAAGAATGTCATTAATTTCTGCTGAAGGTGACTTCAAGCGCATCCATAATAGCTCAAGTAGTATGTTGCTCGCAAAGTTTAAAAATAAACTCCTCTCTAACTTGCATCGCAGCGTTGTTGTCTGAAGTTTATACTGCGTGGCGCTAGCATCCAGGCAACATTCTTAAAGTTACTGAAGGAATACTTATTAACTGCTACTAAAAGAAGATGAACTTGAAGGCGCCTTCGGCCCATGTAAATGACAGGTGTTTCTTTTCAAATTTTTAACGCTGCAAGAAAAAGTATTGCGATTACTCCGTGAGTTTCTAATGTAAATTTTAACGTAGAATCCAAATTTCAACAATTTAAAAGTTGATTTTGCTTTTTTTTTTAGTTTTTTAAAAAGGAACCGAATGGGGACCCAATGGGGTCTTTACGGGTACTTTGTAGAGGCTCCGTTCGGTTCCTTCGGTCCGCCAGGGTTAACAATTTTATACCCAAAAAAGCCATTCAATTCGGAGGAGATGAAATTTGTGTGTGACGGTGTCACGGTGTACTCGTATTAGACTATTTTACGCTTTTTTGCCCTTGGAAGTAATGGAATGTGATAATTTTTATATTAAATTTGATATTACTGACATAGATTTTATGGGTGAATAATAAACACACTAGTTACACCACAAAAACTTCGTAATAAAAAAAAACAAACAATTTGAAGTTTTCAAGTTTTAGGTTAGGACGGTACTGGTATTTTATGTTAAAAATTTAAGTATTTTATTTTCATTAATAGGAAAAGCTTGAGAAGAGAAGTATTACTTTTAAAGAGAACTATTACTTGTAAAAGGTCAGCAAATTACAAAAATGGAAAGAATACACTGCTAAACACATGTCCGTTGACATGTTGCGGTGATTTCATAATTTTCGGGACCCAAAAAAGGTGAAAGATGTAATTTTGTCCGTTTTGCATGGCTATCACCTGTCCCAAGTCAGGGGTTTCGTTCTATAGATCACTAAGTCTGAAAGCTCGAGCCTCTAAAAGATCGCGATTTATCGCGCTCGTCGGTATGCAATCTCCGGATATGAAATTAATTAAATTGTCGTTTCATAGCCACAACTTCTCCGGATTTATTTTAAACAAAGGTTTTCTCAAAGAAAATATATTCCCATTATCCATTCCCCTATTTTCTAAGTTTAATTTATTGCTTTAGATCGTTTTCCCAACTTTTGACGCTAAATTAGTCTCGTCTGTAGGGTTTTTCGTCTTGGTCCCCGAACTCTCTCTCTCTCGCGTAACCTCGGCCCACATCTATGACTGTCCTCGTCTCCTTCGCTAAACAGTACATCTTCTATCCTTCTTTTTCCTAACCCCTGCATTCTCTTCTCTCTACAAGAAAACTCCCGTTTCATTGTCCACATGACGCGTCCGTACAGACTTCCCCTCTGACTGAGTGCCACCTCGCTGTACGACCGTCCGTCTCTCTCTTTCTTCCACTACGAACGAGCCTACAAATACCTTTTCAATAAAGTTTTCAGGAATTGGAATAAGATCATACGGGTCAGAGTCCGCGTCCGATAATTGACCATACACGTTCAGTATCCGGCGATCGAACTCCTTAGTGGGTGGGAGGGTAGGTTTGGGTGGAATTTTCTGCTCTTGAATGTCGACAGGGTTGCAAGAGAGAGCATCTGCATTTGAATTTACTCTTCCCGGTCTGTGTCTTTTAGGTTATGCAGCCAAATCAAGGGTTTATGATCAGTTATGACTGTAAATTTACGCCCATAGACATACGGCCTGAAATGTTTCACAGCGAAAACTATTGCTAGCAACTCTTTCTCGATTGTTGAGTAGTTGGCTTCGGCTTGTTTTAAGGTTCCCGGCGCGTAGGCTACCGGCAAATCTTTTCCGATTGGGCCCTGACCAAGCACGGCGCCGAGCGCGTATCCAGATAGAAAGAAGAAGTTTGTTTCAACAGTTGTGTCAACGGTTTAGCTAGTTTCGCGAAATCAGAAATAAATCAGAGAAAGTATCCTGCTAATCCGAGAAATTGTTTAATGTTCTTTCTATTTTTAGGCTGAGGGACATTTTTCACAGCTTTAACCTTCCTCAGATCGGGTTTTACACCGTTTTTAGAAATTACATGACCGAGATACGTTATTTACGGAGAAATCTGCATTTTTCGGGTTGAAGAAGTAACCCGGCATTTTTCATTCTCGCCAAAAGTTTTTTTAATCTAATGCAGTGTTCTTCGAGGGAACTGCTATAGATAACGATGTCGTCCCTGTACACGAACATCTCTATCCCCTGCAATCCGGAGAGTACTCGATCCATGAGTCTCTGGAAGGTAGCCGGGCGTTTTTCAAACCGAAGGGCATTCGATCAAACTCGTAGTGTCCAAATGGGGTTGAAAAGGCCATTTTGTGTCTATCTTTGGGCTATGCTTCGATTTAATGGAACCCGGAGGCGAGATCTAGCACTGAAAAATATTTCGCTCCGCCTAACTGGTCTTAAATATCGGTGATATTAGGGAGGGGCTAGGCATCACCAATAGTTTTCTCATTTAGGGCAAGATAATTAATCACCATCCACCATTTTTTTACTCCTTCGTAACACAGCCACACAAAAAAAATGTGCGGATCTAGTAACAAGACACACGTATTCCTATAGATTTTGGGGCGCTGAATTCAAATTCAGTAGGTATCAAAAATCACCCATCACGTCATGGTTGAGCCATAACCTCAAAAAATGACCAAAAATCTAGCACTGAGTCAAATAAATGTCAAAATAATGCCAGTGATGCAAATTTTCACTTCAAAAACATGTCGACAACTGTGAAGGATCAACCCTTGCCTGATATCAACTCATTTAACAGAACCTGACACCACCTAACCTGACTTAACAGAAATTTATTGAACTACACGTAAAGCTCTGGAATCATATTTTCCCAGTAGCAAATGTGTGCTACATTGAATGGGTCAAGTCGAGCCTAACCTAGAAATAAATCTAACCTAGCCTAACCTAACCTCACGAAACACAATTAAAATCATTGTGTTGTCCCGTTGTGTTTGCGGTACCGTTTGAATCAGCTTGGGCTTAACCTGCAAAGAGGGCAAACCTAAAAAAATCTGACCTAACCTAACCTAACTTAACTTCACGTAACACAATTAAACTCATTGTCTTGTCCCGTTGTGTTTGCGGTACCGTTTCATTCAGCTTCGGCTAAACCTACATAGAGGTTTAACCTATCCTAACCTAACAAAACCTGACCTAACCTAACCTAGCCGAAATGAAATTCAACCACACGTGTAGCTATGTAAGCGTACGGTTCTCAGTCTTAAATGTGTGCTATATTTAATAAATTAACTCGATCTTAACCTACAAATGCATCTAACTTAACAGAACTTATACTATCATTCGTGTTAACATTTTATCTTGCTTTTTATCGTAATTAAATTGATTTATAGACCTACTTCAGTCTATTTTCTGCCTGCTATAACGTGTCCTTTTTTCTTCGAAGGAACGATGCAAAGAGTTACGCTTACGTTTAAGACCTACATTCGTTTCCCTTTTCAACATCCAGCAAAAATCAGCCATCATGACCTCGTCCCATCTACCCTGATATCGTTGTTCCATCACTTTTATGTTTTGATGAAAACGTTCCCCTTGTTCTTCACTGAAATCACCAACATTTCCTGGAAACTTATCGAGATGGGAATCTTGAAAGTGAAGTTTTAAATTCATCATGCAGCCTAACATTTTGTAGTTTCTTATCATTTTCGCAACAATATTCTCGTAGTCTGGACTTTTTTTGTTACCGAGGAAATTTGGGTTTACGGCTCACGAAATTAGTATCTCTTGTCAATATTCGAATCTGTGTTCCATCAAAGACTCCTTCTTTCAATCAAGCGTCTGAAACATTAGGGAATTTAAGAGAAATATACTTATAGCATTGTCCATCTTTGTCTAACGCCTTGACAAATTGCTTCATGAGCCCAAGCTTTATGTGGAAGGGTGGTAGTAAAATTTTTTCTGGATCAACTAGGCTTTCGTTGATGATATTATGAGAACCAGGTTTGAATGAGTCTCTTAAAGGCCAATGTTTTTTGCTGTAATGATTGGCTCGATCTCTGCTATTCCACAGGCATATATAAAGCATGGCTCTCTCGTGAAACCCGATTGTTGGCCTAATATCATTGTTATGTTTTTAAGATCACGACATATTTGCTATTTGAGATTCGTGTAATTAACTTTTTCAAGAAGCATTTTAACATTGTTATATTCTTCTTTGATAACCGTTGAGTGAGCTATAGGGATAGGAGTGTAAGTATTCGTGTTATGCAGTAAAACAGCCTTAATGCTGCGTTTTGACGAATCAATGAAAAGTCGCCATTCTTCGTCTGTGTACACATTTTTCTTCAAGGGGTTCATTAGTCCGTTAACGTCAGTGCAGTACACTAAAGACGTCTCTTCGTCTTTAACGAAAAACTTTCTGAATTCTTTGTCCCTGTCGCGATAGAATAACTTTTGTCTTTGGCTCTAGAAGCTTTCTTCTTTTTAGAAATGAAGCTGCAAATTCAGCGCCGTCTTTCGGTAAACCAAGATCTCGAATCAAATCACTCAGTTCTAGTTGCGACACTAATATTGGAACCATCAATTTAATTTTATGCACGCCATATTCGTCATCTTTTTCGTCATTTTCATCGGAATCATCAGAAATATTTTCTGTTCGATCACTGGTTTCACTACCGTCTCCATGACGATGACTGTCAACTTCATTTTATCATCTTCTAAAGCACTTAAATCAGTCTGGCGTGCATTTTTATTGGTTTCAATTGCTCTTTTGACTGTGCACACATTAATGTACGAAATGTTTTTTTTTATTTTTGTCGTTGCACCCTTTGCCGGAATTCATGCAAAATTAGTAATCCTTCGCAATAACGGGTTTTTTCCATGTGGTTGGTGTAGAGTACTTGCGGTACTTTTCGTTATTTGAATTTTTTAGACGATACAACAAGAGTCTGCAGGAATTGCAAATGACGTGAGAAACCCATTTTGTTTCTTGGTGCAGCAATTTACGGTCAAAACACCTTTCGTAAAGACTTTTCACTTCCTCGTCGATTGATTTTCGCAAACTGCTCACTTCATATTAATTGCAAATGTAACAGAATGAATCTGAGCTATTCTTGCAGGCATGCGATTGAGAAATTCTCGCGGTTTTTTTCCTTGTAGCATGAGCCTCTACACCAACCAAGTGATCCATTGATGAAGAGCTACGGTTGCATGATGACGACGTCGGAGATCCCGCTTTCCCACCCAGACCAGACGCCGATACTGGGGTTTTTCCCTGCATCGTAATACACTTTTTACATGTGTCTGCCATGACGGCATTAACTCCGTTTACCCAGGGACTCAGCCAATGTCGATCCGTTGCCCACCGTCACCACGTGGAGGTGCCCTGGTTACAGACACAGGCGAATAATTCTAGCAAAAAGCGGTTACGAAACTCCAGACATTTACTGCTATTAATGTCAAAATATGAAAGTATGCAAGAACAGGGTTGCCAGCGTAATCGGTTAGGTTAGGTCAGGTTTTATTAGGTTAGGATAGATTAAACCTCTATGCAGGTTAAGCCGAAGCTGAATGAAACGATACCGCAAACACAACGGGACAACACAATCAGTTTAATTGTGTTTCGTGAGGTTAGGTTAGGTTAGGCTAGGTTAGATTTATTTCTAGGTTAGGCTCGAGTTGACCCATTCGATGTAGCACACATTTGCTACTGGGAAAATATGCTTCCAGAGCTTTACTTGTAGTTCAATAAATTTCTGTTAATTCAGGTTAGATGAAGTCAGGTTCTGTTGAGTAAAGTTATGTTAAATAAGTTGATATCAGGCAAGGGTTGATTTTTCACAGTTGTTGACATGTTTTAGAAGTGAAAATTTTGCATCACTGGCATTATTTTGAAATTTATTTGCCTCAGTGCATGATTTTTCGTCATTTTTTGAGGTTTTGGCTCAACTATGATGTTATGGGTGATTTTTGATACCGAATTTGAATTCAGCGCCCCAAAATCCATAGGAATACGTGTGTCTTTATTTGAACGTTAGACTTTATTTCTTTTATTTTTATTACATTAATTTCTGCTCCCGTATCTACAAGGAACACAATGTTTTCTTTTTTTAAATTGTTACTTTCGAAGGACACAATCGGTGAATAAGTTTTCGAAGAGGGGTTAATTATAAAGATTGTTCGTCTTAGTGACGGTTTTTTCATAAATGGTCCCGACTTTGCGTCGACAAGCCAAGAACTTTATTCGTTTAAATGTTGCGCGTTTGAATTTCCAGGCATTGGTCTGTCTTTTTGTCTGCAATTCGAGGTATTGTGACCCGTTATTTTACAATGTTCGCAGAATTGTTTCGAGGGCACAGGTTCGCGATTTCAACATGGGTCACGGCACACGAAACATTCCCTTTTTTAATTTTCGCGCCTATCATTTCTTTGAGGGCAACCGCGAGAATAATGACCGAATTTGTGACATGTGAAACAAGTTGCCCTGACGTCGAATCTTCTTTCGTGGCTAACCTCGTTTTTCCTTCCTTCCGCTCGATTTTCTCTGCCATCGTCTTCAACACTGCTCGCGGCATTCAAAAAGGCCGCGCGACGGTACGGCGCAAATCTTTTCGAACCTCCCTCACTTCTGCCCTCCTTCGAGTGCTCGTTCTGAGCTTCGCGCCTAAGGGTTGATACCGTTCTCTGTAATCTAACTTTAATCTCTAATTTTGCATCAAGTCGCCGAATAAAATTTTCAAGCGCAGTTTCGTGATCGGAACGTGTCATGCCATAGGCTACTTCCGGCGGGTTTTGTTGTTGGATTGTTTCTATTAATTGTTTCATGATTTCCCTAAATCGGACCCCATATTCAATAACGGACTCTCCCGGTTTCTAAATTGGGGTTCTAAGCATTGCATTTAATTGTCCCAGGTTTTGATAAGGGGAAAACGCTAGTTTTACGCTTGTAAGGAGCTCTTCGAGTGATCCAATCTCCCTATCTTTCAAATAGACATTAGCACTTCCGATAATTCTTGACCTGATTAATCTCAAAAGCAAAGGTCTTTCGGAAGGCTGGACCGAATCTCATGCAAACAAGCAGTCGCGCACAAATTTGTAAGTCGCGATACTGTAACCATCGTAACTCCTTGGGATAAACTCTAGCGCGGCCCTGAAAGTTATGTAATTTCTCTCAACTGGATCGTTCACATGCGAGCTTCGCGTTTCGCTACCTAACTTTGTATTGACAGGGCGGTCTTCAGCTACCCGGGACAAATGCGAGGTTAACTCGACGGACAGCGGCCCGTGGCGCGGAAGACCCATAATCACTGATAAGGATCGCGCGTAATCGTGAATATTCTTGGCGAGTGCCATTTCTCTATTTAGCGTAGCGGGTCCGTTATTCGCGCCTTGATACGAGCGTGTGCTCGTAATTTTTTTATGCTATTTCGATTTGACTCTTTTCGAAAATACAACAAAAAATCACTATTTTACGTACAAAACTCTGGAAGGACACCTGGAAAGTAAGAGAGCATGCGACTTACCGTTTCGAAGTTCGTATATGATGGTTGGTTCTCCTAAGTCGCTCTTACTTCCTTTGGTGCGCCTGCAGTGGTGAGGGGAACGGCAGGGGGTCCCTGCACTCCTGCTCCAACCTGAAACTCCAAAAACCCCGTCAAAAAATAGGGTTGAGGTTGCTGCGTTCCCCAACTCTTCGTCCTTCTTTGACGTCGTCGTCTTCTTTTCGCCTCTATTCGTTGACCTCTTGCTCGTCTTTTATTAAAGTCTGTCGAGCGTTTTTTTGGGAGGTTTTTAAACAAAAATTTTGATGCTCAATTTCAAATTTTATTTTAAGCGCGTTCTTCTCACTCGTTTTCTCGTCGTAATACGTTCTGATTTCCGTCCTCGCTGTTCTCCGTAGTTCTCTTTCTTCGTCGTCCCTTTGACACCAAAATTAACAGATAATAAAAAAAATCACCGTTGTCTTCCCCCCGTTTGTGCACTATTCACTTGAGTGACAAAAAGAATTTCACAGTTTCCTAGCCCCCTTTTGTTCACTGTTAACCTAGGTCACTCTCGATCGCGGCGCGTATGCGAGTGAGTTTTATTTATTTTTGTTTATATCCCACCGCTGTCGCCAAAAAAACTATAATCAACTGTAATGCTTAAATTTAATGAGCGGGAAAATTTAAATAACGAACTTCAACCCAACGATCTCCTCCTAGGTTTCTTCAACTTGTAAGACAGAGTTCTACCGCAAGGGACTAAAGTCCGCCTCGTGTCGTGCTGAAATTTTTAATTATTTTCCAAGGGATCTGAATTAAGACTCAAAATTATTCGGATATTTGTTTTTTATTTTAAAAGTGCTCGTTTCGACGGTGCTCGACAGACTGCCTCCTACCCTCAGTTCCACTATTCTCCTTGGTCCTGAGTCCCCTCTCCCACTCTTCCTACTTTTCCACTGCTAACTCTACTTTTTGAAGTGCTGTCCCTGCATCTGAAATTCGTTTGGTTTTCCTTTGGCCCATCCCCTGACTCCTCCTATTCTAACGCTTTTTCCTTCCCCCCTTTGTAGCTATGCTTTCCTAATCCTACGTCTTCTTAAGAATGACAATGCTAGAAATCTGAATCTCGTCGCTGCTTATAATTAGACTGTGCTATCTTTTACTATCTCTTCAAATTTGATAATTAATACATTTTAGTATTGAGATGTTCGATATGCCTAATTTTGATTACATTTTCCAAAACTCTTGTATTCTAGCCTACCTGCAGTCTGTCACACCTCATTATTACACTATTTCGAATTATTGCACATAGCTCATGCATTTGCTATCTATATGTATATTTATGATTATTTACATATTGTTTTCTACAATTTCGATGTTTTTAAATAAAATATCGATTAATCATTTGTACTCCTGCAAATATTTCTCACTCTGGTTGCCCTTTTCAACGAATCTATAATATATTGCTCATTTTTGAGTCCTTTTGTCACATTTGGTGCTACATGGGTTGCCGCACGCCATCACCCCCAGGACCTCTAGAGTCCTTGACAATACAACTGTTCCATTCCCCAATATTTTAGGGATTAAATCTCTGACGCGTCAGAGTAGTCTCTCGTCCCTTTGATTTTACTATCCCTTTTGTAAACTGATCCGTCCCCTCAAAAAGGGCCTGTTTGAGAATTAAAGTGCCCCTAAACTCTAAAGCCTAGCTAAATCGTATTTCCTGCTTTCAGCTATCAATTTTTTTCGAGAAACGTTGCTTTTCGTTTGATTTTATTGCTCTCATATGGCTTGCAAACCAAGCTCTTGAGAAACGTGCCTCTCGACTCTTTTGACTTAGCCCACCCATAAATTTTCACGCCATAATTTTCTAATCCCGATTTCCGCTCCTTTCAAAACTCTGATTTTATGATCCTGGGAATTTTTTTAAATTGGGCTCTTTCTTTGAGTGAGAAGAAGAGAGAATTTTCAAAACTAGAAATTGAAGTGATAATTAAAATCGCGAACTTGATTGAGATTTTGAAATCTCCCACGTTGAATCGAGGCGCTTCTATATCTTGATTCTGGAATCATTACACTAAAACTACTTTGACGCCATCTGTTAGTACTCGCCGCGACTAGGGGTATTAAAATTATGATTTGACATAATGGAAATGTAACGAGTCCAAAATAGGTTAAAGCATACAAAAAATGAAATGAATTAAAATTATGCTTTAAGATAATGGAAATTCAACGAGGTCAAAATAAGCTAAAGCATAATAAAAATGAAAATAATTAAAATTTTGCTTTTACATAATGGAAATGCAACGAGTTCAAAATAGGCTAAAGCATAATAAAAATGAACTAGAGTGCTAATAATATATAAAGAATTAAAATTACGCTTTAACATGCTGGAAATACTTGTGCATTAAAATTGGAAAGCAAAAAAACGTGGTGTCATCTTAAATAATGAAAAGTAAACTAAATCTTTTAAGGATTCCAACATGAAAATAATGAAGCGATTTAAAATTATACCTAGGCCTGTAAATAATTGTCAACTGCTAGACATCATCATAATATTCCGTAAAGAAAATAAGCTGAAATCTTTTAGATTTTCGTAAAGCATGACAGTGATTGTTTGGAAAATAGATGACAACAGTTTTAGCACTTGTCATACGAAAAGAAATATTATTATGTTAAAGCTTAAAATAAATAAATTAAATTTATGTCTAGACATAATACGAGGGTAGTTCAATAAGTCCTTAGAATGAAGTATAAAAACAATTTTTTTGGGGTAAATTTTTTTTCATTTTTCAACATAATCTCCTTGGAGCTCTATACACTTGGTCAATCGCTTTTCCAGTTTTTTTAATCCTTCAGAAAAGTGCGTTTTCGGAAGTTCCTCAAAAT
>NC_046657.1:102386302-102410711 GCF_010883055.1 Belonocnema kinseyi | reverse complement strand
AGAACGGATAAAATTAAAAGATTATGAAGATGCGAGTTTGTTTTTCTGTGATTTTGAAAAGTTGATTAATGAACTGAAACATGCAGGTGCAACAGTAAATGAAAAAGAAAAATTAAACTACATTCTACGCACGTTACCAGAATCGCTTAGGTATATAGGAGATTTGATAGACCCAGCGAAAGAAACAGACCAAAATTACGAATTTGTTAAAAATAAAATACAGCTGTGGGAATTAAGAGAAAAAGGAGAAAAAAATCATTACCATACAAAATCCAGTGCATTCCAAGTTGAAAAGAAACAGCAATATAAACCAAATGGAAATAACACGCGGTCTAGAGGAACCGAAAATTATTTAAGAAGGGGTGCTGGCAGAGATTCGCAGTAGCGAGGAGGTGGTCGTCAAGGACTACTCCATGGTCAATTCTACCACAACCAACAATGGCCAAACATCGCTGGAATCCGTGGAGGTCGTGGCAAGAGGAGAGCCTTTGGTAGCCAACGATACAAAGGAGCAAGAGGTAGAGGTTATGGCTGATCGCAAAGAAACGAAGACACACAACAAGAAGGTAACTGTTGCAGTAGGAATAATATCGAGTGATATGCTAGTTCGTTTAATGTAGAAGACAATATTAATGTAAAAATTGAAAGTTTGAATGTTGAAGCGACTGATTATAATGATTTGAAAATAGATTGGATACTTGATAGTGGTTGCACTGATCATATAGTAAATAATACTTTGTATTTTTGTAATTCTATTGATTTTAAATCTCCGGTAGATGTAAAAGTAGCAAATGGTAAATACTCTAAAGCAACTAAGACAGGTACAGTAGAAACTTATTTTGTTGTGAAGGGCGAAAAGAAACATAAAAATTCCGAATGTTCATTATGTACAAGATATGGATCCTAATCTGATTAGTTATTGTAAAGTAACGGAGAAAAATAAAATGTTCTCATTCCAAAATTCATGTGATATCTATAATGAAAAATATCAGTTGATTGCAATTGCTATAAAAGAAAACAACTTGTATAATATGATTAGCTTATTAGATAGTGCAGAAGTGAATATGACTCAGAAAACTGAAAGCATAACATTAAAGGAAAAATAGCATAGAATGTTAGGGCATATTAATTTTAAATACTTAGAAAATATGTGCAAGAATAAATTAGTAGAGGGTTTACCTACTGAATTAGAGTCCGAATATTTTAAATGTAGTACATGCATAGAAAATAAGATGCACAAATTGAGTTTTGAAAATGATAGAAGCCACTGATGTAAATGGTCCTCAATCAATAGTTGCTTTAAATGGTGAAAGATACTTTGCGTCATTTATTAATGATTACAGTAAGGCAGCAAAAGTTCATACAATAGAGTCTAAATCAGAGGTTTATGATTGTTTTGTTGAATATATTAACAGTGTAGAAGTATTAACTGGTAAACTTTTTTAAAAAATTAAGATGCGATGGAGGTAAAGAATACTTAAATAAACATATTTTGATTTATCTAGAGAAAAAGGTTTTGTAAGAGAACCATGTCCACCTTATGTACAACAATTCAATGGTACGGCAGAGCGGTTTAATAGGTCAATAATGAATACAACGAGATGTCTGTTAACAGAGGCTAAGGTACACGAACGATTTTGGCCAGAAATTATAAGAACTGCATCATATCTTAAAAATAGAACATTGACTAATACAATTGAAAACAAAACTCCTTTCGAAATCCTGCCTGGAAGGAAACCAGATATTAAAAACTTAAAATTGTATGGAAGTAGAGTGTTTGTAAAAGTGCCGGAGGAAAAAAGAAAGTCAAAGTGGGACCGAAAAGCTGATTTTGAAATACTGATAGACTACGAAAATGTAGGGTACAGAGTTTTGATAAATAAGAAAGTAACAATAGCTAGAAATGTACACATTGTTGAGGAAGATGTAAAGTTAATAGGATTTAGTGATGAAAGAGAAAGATTAAATTTATAAAATAATTTTAGTGATAACAATGAAAGAGTTGAACATAAAAATTTGAAAATTAATGAAAATAAAATGAAAGGAAAATTTGGAAGTTGTAAATGTCAGGATGATGAGGAAAATAATACTGAGTATGAGAATGTTTATTTGAAACTTGATAAAAATCAAATTGAAATTGATGCAAGAAAAACGAGTAGAGTCAAAAAGGGGCCGAAAGGGTTTCGTGAAAATGTAGCAAATTCTTGTATCTATGTAAATTTTGTAAACGCTGACAATCCTGCGAACTACAGAGAAGCGATTGATAGTATGGAGCGTGGAGAATGAATGGAAGCTATGGATAGAGAGATTGAGTGTTTACACAAAAAAAATACTTATAAATTAGTTGATAGACCTGCGCACAAAAAGATTTTAGATTTGAAATGGATTTTTACTTTTAAAGCAAATAAAAAAAAGAAGGCTAGAGTTGTTGTAGTAGGATGTCAGCAAAAAGAAATATTAGATGATTTGTATTCACCAGTGCCAAAGGTTTAAACTTTGAAAATAATGTTTTCTTATTGTTGTCAAAACGGATTGATTATAAGGCAAATGGATGTAGATTCTGCATTTTTAAATGGTGAAATAATGTCTGAAGTTTATGTACACCAACCAGAGGGTTATGATGATGGAAGTGGTAAAGTGTGTAAATTAGACAAAGTATTGTATGGTTTGCGAGAAAGCCCAAGAGCATGGTATAAATGTTTAGCGATTTTTTTGGTACAGTTAGACTTTAAGATAAGTAAAAATGATGATTGTTTATATATCCTTGAGGATGGCGATGACACTATTTACTTTCTAAATTTTGTAGATGATACACTTCTGTGTAGAAAAAATTTAAGAAAAATCGAAAAAATTCATACCAAATTATCAAAAAGATTTGAGATAAAAAACTTAGGAGTAGTTAATACGTACTTAGGTCTAAATATTGAATATGATCACAAAAAACATGTGATGACTTTAGATCAAAAAGATTACATAGAGTCATTAGCTTATAAATATAATATTGAAAATGCAAAATTATATTTGACTCCAATGGAGCAAAATCTAAAATTAGAAAAAACACAGTCTGTACAAAACAGTATCAAATATCGAAACTTGATTGGAGCTTTACTTTATATAAGCACAGCGACTAGATTAGATGTATGCTACAGTGTAAACTACTTGAGTCGATTTCAGAACAGTTACGATGAGACACACTTTAACTACGCATTGCGAGTTTTAAAATATTTGTATTTGACTAGAAATTTGAAGTTAACGTATAAAAGAAATGAAAATATTGATGAAATTGATTGTTTTGTTGATGCGGATTGGGCTGGTGATCAAACCGATAGAAAGTATATGAAACTCATTAATCGACATTAATTATATTAACCTTGTATACTTCTTATTCTTTCTTAAAATTAAATAAATATGATTAACTTAGAATCAGTGTTCTATAAGTGATTCTCTACCGTTCTATGTCCACAACCTCACAAAATTTAACAGAATCATTAAAGGGAGATACACTTGAAGCTGTTATGTCAATAATTATGACAGCCAACACTACCTGAGAGGTTATGGAAATATTACAGCTTCGGTATGGAAATCCTAGTATAATCGCAAAAAAGATTGTAGAAGACTTGAAACGACTACCAAAAATCGATTCTAAAGGGGGAGATATTGTAGGGTGTGCAGCTAAAGTAAAAAATTGTGTAGTTGCATTACAAGATGCAAAACATTTTGGTTATTTGCATAGTCCCAAGATAGCAAAAGAGATACTATATAAAATACCGACGTCAATGATACACATGTACCACCGTTTCGTACATCATAGAAAAAATCACTACGAACCAACATTAGTCACACTTTCTAACTTTTTATTCATAGAGGCAGAGATAGCTCATGAAACTGGAAGCTATAATATGGGTGCTGGACCGTCTTCGGACCAGAATAATGACAGTTGGGATAGACCTCAAGTAACGAGACAAGCTAATCCTCGTGAAGGGTATAATTATTCCAGAAGAATGTAATTTAGAAAACGTCATGCTATTTTATCAACCATGGAAAACAGATAGTAAATTAGTGGAACCCAAAGGTGCAAAATTTGGGTATATAAATAGCGAAGATGTTCGATGCATTTATTGCGATGAAACAAGACATGATATATCCCACTGTGAAGAATTTGCATAAATACCTGTCAATATAAGAACAAATTGCATTCGATATTATAAGGCTTATTTTCTGTGCTAGTCAAGAAGACATTTCAATATGAACTGTAAGGCTCCGCATGTGGCTACGACGAATTCAAAAACATAAATCACTGGATATTACACGAACCAAACCTGTATGGGACTTCATCCCACGCTCTCATTGAGAGAAGCACAAGGGAGAAACTAAATAAGTCAAATTGACGAGTCTTGTTGAAAGTGACTCCAGTATGACAATAACGTTAGTTAAAACAAGCCTGGCCAATAAAATCGGAGCGATTGGCAATCGAGTCACTTTAACTTTACAAGCCATGAGGGGAATGAAAGTAACGGAACAAAATCGTAAAAAAGTTCATTTTAGAATCAGTCGTGTAGATGGAGGGAATTGTTTTGAAATTAGAGACGCGCGGACTAGTACCAACTTAGCTTTACCAGTACAGAGTTTAAATCGAAAGGATACTTAAGGTCTGACATATTAGTTTTTCGATGGATTTGACAGAGTTTATTACGGGTATCGATAAGGTCTTCAATTTCGGGGCTGAGAGGTGGATCGTATTTTTTAACGTTAGGCAGAAAAACCGAAGCGTAAATTGCATTTTTTCTACAAGAGGTGAGATTAGTTATGGCTTCGTCGCTGAGTAAAATTTGTTAGCATGGGTTCAAAATTAACTTAAGTTTCTACAGTGCAATTGAATATTTTCTAGTACGCTTTCCGAAGTTATAGCGAGGTGTAGCTGGGGCCTTTTCAAAATTAGTATGAAGGCTCAGGAGAACGTGCCGATGATCTGAATCTAGTTCATCAATGATAAGAGTACCGTGATTGTAACAATTATTTTTTGTAATTGCAAAGTCATTAAGTTAAGATTTGTGTTTGATGTTAGGAAGGAAAAACATATGCGCATCTGGTGCAGAGACAGATATTTATCATTATGAATTCAAATAATTGTTTGTAATTTTATTAGTTGATCTGCTATTCCGAACAAAGTGTTTGGCATTCAGGTCCCCTGCAGCGATTACCCAGGGTGCTAGTTAAGATATTTTTCTGCAGTCATTTTTTCTAAATTCGCGAGAGGGAGTCTGGTAGAGCGAGACGATGGCATGTTGTTTCTCGTGTATTTTTATTTTTATAGATTCAAGGACTTTAAGTTCAGAAATTATTAGTTCGTTGAGGTCAATATTTACTTCGATTAAGACCGCGGTACCTCTTTTGGTGTTATTTCGGTATAATTTGTAACCACGAACTAGACTGATGTTCACGGATTTGCAAAGTAACAGTTCACTGAGCAAGCAAATCGTAATTTTATTCTTATAGAGGTATGTGGCTAATTCGTGCCGTATTTTAAGGATACCCTGAGCATTCCAAAAATTGATTTGTACGATGTGATTATTGAAGGGTCGATTTTCGATAGCAAGTAATAGTATATTACTTATGATCTCGGCGGTTAAATGTATAGCTTCGGTTATGTTAACTCCCCCCCCCCCCCTTAAGTTCAGTGGTTAAAGTTTTAGCTCGTTTTAATAGATTTACGAGATTTATTTTGATATCTTGCGAGAGTAAATTTTTATTGTGGGCAAGAGTTGAAGCATTTTTAATTGTTAGACCTGCAGTTTTCTTGGCGGTAGATAGTTTCGCTCAAGTGCAAGTAATTCCCGGTGTTTTGGATGGTTGCACAGTTTGAGGTTTGATCGCATGCGCTTTTGAAGTGAACGCGATGGCAACGCTGTAAAGTGCTAATTTTTTAAGTGGCTGGGCACTGACTGGTAGGGTGTATTCACGAGTTGGATTGTCTGTTGGTTCTATCTGTACACTCGGATGCGCTACCGCAATTCACACAGCTTGGAGTCGCGTGACACACGGCAGAGATATAGTGGAACTTTTAGCACACAGCACTAGGAGATTTCCTTAGGTTTGACGTAGGTCTCTATTTTTATTTTTATAAAGGTATTGGAGTTTAGATTAAAGAGCTCTTTTGCTTGAGGGGTATTCGACAAAGTTACAGGAAGCATTGTTAAGGCTTTTTTAGTTTGTTGGTTTTTCATTCGAGCAACTAACGTAATTGCGAACCCTTTTCCTTTAAGTTCGGAGTGAACTGAGTCTTCCTGGAATGCGATGGGCATATTTGGAATCACTATTTTAATGGATGTTAATTCAATGCATTTATATACGTAATATTGAAAGCCTTGTTGTTCTAGATTGATGAGATTTTTTTTTATATTCTTTGAGATATGGAACTAGAACAAAATAGACATCTGACCGAATATTGTATTATATCGGTTTACATTTTGTAGAATCCTTTAGTAGCTTATAAAGATCTGTGTAGGGGTGGTTACCTTCGGCTACAATAACATTAATTGGGAGTATTTTTCTCGACCCTGTAACTTTTTTAGAATTGGACTTTTAAGCTAGCTTTTGCTTTTTGTTTTTCGAGGTGGCGATGGAGAAGTTGTCTTCTGTATCCATCTTGGTTAGCGCTTCTTTGGCGACACTGCTACTTCCTGCTGGGCAGGAAATTAGGTTTGGGCTCTGTGACATTGGTTTCACTATGTGCAAATTTTTTAATCAATCGACTAGATAGAGAGGTAAGGCCGAATCAATCATCGATTCTGGGTTGGGAGACCTCGCAGGCCAGATTTAAGAGGATGAACTTCGCGTCAAAAAGTCCTAAGTTGTTATAGTTACACCTAAGCAACTGCGTTTGGTGCCTTGTGAGTTTAGAGAACCGACAAGAGTTTTGTGATAAAATATTTTCTATATCCAAAAGCTTTAGGCAATCTTGCTTCAGTCTCGTAGTCCAGAACCTTTTTTTTCGTGTACTGAAATAGTCAAGAGGTGCAGAGAAGAGAATGTTCATTTCTCTCTGACTGTGAGTCCTTTCCTGCAAGGATCGACGATTTAAAAGAGAATCTATCGAAATAACCGGTCATTCTCACTCTGGGCCAAGAGCCGACTTGACTTTAGTTTGAAAGTATCTTTGGGTGGCAAAAGAGCATTTGCTCAAAAGAAAAAAGAAAATTAAATTTTAAAAGGAAAAAGGAGGGACTTGCATGTTGGTAGCGGTAGTGAGAAGCGGTAGTAAGAATGTGTGAGGTTAGGTTAACAAGGGAGTGGGGTAGTTTGTGTTTAGGTTGTTGAGCCTTCATGGCGGGCAAGGGTGGTTCTTGTTGTGCTGGGGGATGTTGGGGGTGAAAAAGGGGTGGCTTAAGGGGATATTAGAGGTGAAATAGGGCAAAGAAACTGAAATTTCAGGGCGGTAAGCGGCAGCAGCCTTAAGAGACATCTGTGGGCGGCAGTGACTACTTTTGTGTATGGATAGGTTACAGTTACTGACGGAAGAGCGGGCGGTGGGCAGCGAGAATACTGGCAGTGCTGGTAGTGAATTTTACGGGGAGGAAACTTCCAAACGGGCACGACGGCCAGTTGTGCGTGACCCGTGTCAAGTGGCGCGTCACAGAGGGGGAAGAATCAGAGCGGAAGAAGCGATCAGGCAAGGGAGAGAGCTTCCAGTGCAAGTGAGGGGGAGGGATCTCTTGAAGAGGAAAAGGGAAAGCCAAGAGAGTCCTTTTAAGGAGGCTAGGGAGTCCCTTTAAAAAAAGCGTACGAACATGTAGCCCCCCCCCCCCCTAAATGGATGGGCAGACGGAGAAGGAGGCTATCGGGGTGTTGATAGGCCAGATCATAGGGTTAAAGGAGAACGTAAGGGGGACTATGGAAAAGATGGAAAGTATGAGGGAGGACCTGAAGGTAAGAGATGAGAGATAGGGAAAGGAATTAAAAGAGCTGAGGGGAAAAGTAGAAGGATTGCAGAGAGAGTTGGAGTCGTTAAGGAAGGAAAAAGAGGACAAGGTTGCCAAGGGAGTATAGGTGAAGGCTACAGGAGGTGGTAAAAGTAAAAAGGAATGGAAGGGCTAGTGGGGGAATTATAACAGGGGTTAGGGATGGATTAGAGGAAGAAGTGCATGGAGAGAGAGGGAGAGGGCGTGAAAATAAGGGCCGTAAAGATAGGAGGGGTGATGTATAAGTTTGTGACTGTCTACAATAAGACTGGAATGAAAAGGATTAAATAAAGGGTATAAAACTTACCAGGAGCGAGAGACGAGGGTATAGTTGTAATGGGGGAGACTTTAATGCGAGAATTGGGCGGGAAGGGGGCCTGTACCAGGAAGGAGAGAGCTTTGAAAGAAAATCGAAGGATAAAATAATAAATAAAGAGGGGAAGATTCTAAGAGACTGGATAGAGGATAGAGGGTGGGTGATGGCGAATGGTTTGGTAAAAGGGGACGAAGAGGGAGAATACACGTATTTGAGTAAGAGAGGTGTATCAGTGATAGACTACGTGATTACGAATATGAAAGGGTTTGAGGAGATAGAGAAATTCGCAGTGGAAGGAAAGGTGGAATAACACCTTCAGCCATTGAAATGCGGAAGAAATTTAGGGCGATGTGTAAGAAGAAAGAGCAGAAAAAAGAAAAAGAGCTGGAAAAGGAGTTGAGAAGTGTTAAGACAAAAGGGAACGTGTGGAAGATAATTAATAGATTCAGGAAACGTATGGTGGAGATAAGTGAGAAAATAGGTAGTGACGAATGGAGGAAATTTTTTAAGGATTAATTTCAGGGGTCAGATATTCGAAAGAGAGATGACGGGATTAGAGAAAGTAGAGGAGATACAGAAGCAGATAGGGAAGTTGAAAAAATCAAAGGCAGCAGGGATTGATGGCGTAGAGAACGAAACGTGGCTGTTTGGCACAAAATAGGTAAGGCAGAGACTGAAGGGGGTGGTAAAAAAAGTATAGAGGAGGAGGGATTCCCAAGAGAGTGGAGAGAGGGTTTGATTGTACCACTGTATAAGAAAGGGTAAAGGGAGAGGTAGGAAAATTGTAGAGGAATTACGATCATGAATGCTGCGTACAAAATATACGTGATGGTGTTAGTAGATAGGCTGCAAAAGGATGTTGAGGGGAAAGGAATATTTCCGGAGACGCAGGCGGGCCTTAGAGAGAAATGGAGCACTATTGACAATATTTGTGTCTTGCAACACGTGGTGGATAGAGAATTAACCAAAAAAGGTGCTAAATTGTACGCGTTTTTTGTAGATCTAAAAAGCGCGTTCCCGTCAGTGTATAGGGGGAGGGTGTGGGAGGCAATGGAAGAGAGGGTAGTGAAGAGGGGCCGGATCGAGAGGGTAAAGAAGGTATATTAGGAGACGAAAGATAGGGTGAGAGGAGGGGAGGAAATCTCTGAGGGATTCTGGATGGATACGGGGGTTGAAGCAAGGTTGCCCGCCTAGCCCAACGCTTTTTGCAATTTTGATCGCGGATATGGAAAGTAAGCTAGCGGCTGGAGTGGTAGGAGGAGTTAGGGTAGGAGGAGTCAGGATATGGTCACTTGCATATGCAGATGACATAGTGCTGTTGGCAAAGAGCGAAGAGGCTTTAAAGGAGATGATGAAGAAATTGAGACATTACTTGGACAAGAATAGGTTCAAGTTAAATGCGGACAATTCGAAAGTTATGGTGTTCAGGAAAGGAGGCGGGAGGGGTGGGGGACGGGAGTGGAAGTAGAAGAAATCAGCAGCACAGGAGGCGAAAGAGTTTGTGTACCTGAGCTTCCTGTTTCGAAGAAATGGGGGAGTGGATAGTCATAAAAAGAGAGAGTGAGAAGGGCAAACGTGGTGATGAGGCAGGTTAGGGGTCTGGGGAAGAGATTGTTTGCATATGATTTTGAATTGAGAATCAAATTGTTTGGTTCGCTAGTGATGAGTATCTTATTTTACGGAGTGGAGGTGTGGGGTTGGACGGTAAGTGAGGAGGTAAATAGGGTACAGGAGAGGTATGTAAAGTGGATCCTGGGGTTGGCAAGGAATACGCCGAACTATATTGTCAGGAGAGAGACAGGAAGAACGAGTTTAGGGATTATAACAGGGAGTCGAGCGTGTAAATATGAGGAGAAATTTTTGGATGAGGGGGAAGTAAATTGGTTAGGGAGTGTTGGTGGGAGAAGGAGAACAGACGCAGTGGTGCAAAGATAGAGGTGGAAAGGGAAAGGTATTTTAGAACGAATGGATTGCAGATGAATGAAGTTAGCAGAATGCACGAGGAAGGAAGGTATGTGAGTTGGTTTTAAAGAATGGCATGGAGAAAGAGAAGGCAGAAGGAGAGGAGAGAATAAGAGAGTCAAGGTATAGCGGGAACTATGTGTAGATTATGCCAAGGAAGAGAGCGCAATATTTGTGTGAGAAAGGAGAGCGAGGTAGTCAGAGACTTATAGCGAGAATGAGATGCGGTTGCATGGAAGGTTATAATAGGTTCTGGCTATCTAGAGAGAAGAGAATATGTGAACTGTGCGGGAAAGGGGATGCAAAAGTTAAGCACTTATTAGAAGAGTGTGAAGAGGTGGAAAGGAGTGAGATAAGCATGGAGGTATTGTAGCATGAAAGGGGAGACAAAAGGGCAGTAATGCTGTAATAAAAGGCTGGTAATCCGAGGCATAACGACAAAAGAGCAAAATGCGTGTGAGGCGAGGCGCAGCGAGGAAGGTTAGGCTATAGAAGCGAACGGATTAGTTATAAGGTGTGGATGGATAGCACTTTGTAAGACGAAGTTGTCAGAAAATTCTGCAAAAAATGGAAGTGTAAGCAAGTCAATTTTTTAAGGCCAGCAGGCCGAAAAATAAACGTTTATCTATCTAAAAATAAAGAGATTTTTGATAATGCGATTCTCCACAGCTTCCTTAGCCTCACATATGTAATAGGTCTAAATTCTAAAGGAGAAAATGAAGAAAAAGAACTAAAAAATATACAGTTGAGCCACAATGCTAGCCATCTACTTTAGGATGGTCTAAAAGTGCATTGCAATTTTTTTAACTTTAGAGGGCAAGTCACCCCTTAAAAGGTTTTCATTTCCATTTAATTAACATGAAGGCATTCTAAATTTTCGAAAAATTTAACTCACACTTCGGGGTTTTGATGCAAAACTGCTAAGTTTTTCCGGGATTGAAGAGGAATTTCTACATCCCCACGCCGAGTTTTGCGCGGAGTTTGTTTTCATGCTACAAATGGTTTGCTGTTATATAATCGTGTTTATTTTATTTTTACAAAAGAACTTTTGATCATGGATTTGGTACAAAATCTTTTTTCTTAAAAATAAAGTTCTATTCACTGATAATTAAGCTATTTTATTTGTGGACGAAAATGCATCGTTTTTTGGTCAAAAATCAATAATTTTTTTGTAAAATCGTCCTTATTTTTTGTTGTAAATTCACATTTTTAGTTAAAACATATTATCTATCACATTTATCGTAGAGAATTAATTTTTTTCGGTTAAAAATTCGGGCGTACTTCCGAAAAGTGGATATGCCGGATTTTCTCCGCGCTTCGTATACTTATGTATTTTGTCACGCTGATTACGAATATGATAGTGAAAATTGGCGCAAATTTTATTTTCATGGTGAAATCATCAAAAAAACCATTAAAATCATGGTTTTTAAAGTTTATCTCAGCTAATATGTAAAATTCAACAAAAATTTTTCAATAAAAGTTGTAGATCTCATCGAAATACTCATTTTTTATTGTAAGCATTTTTTTATAGGAATGATTGTTTCCGAAAAACTCGGCAAAACGATAGTGACAGAAGTCTATAACCCCATGCGGCGTTGAAAAAGGGGACTGTACTTGCGAAAAGGGGATATGCCAGATTTTCTTCGCACTTTGTATACTTATGTAGTTTGACGGGCTGATTACGAATATGACAGTGAAAATTGACGCAAATTTGTTTTTCATAGTAAAATCATAAAGAAACCATTAAAAAAATCATAAAAATCATAATTTTTTAAGTTTATCTCAGCTAATATGCAACATTGAAAATAATGCTTCAAATAAAAGTTGTAGATCTCATCGAAATACGCATTTTTTGTTGCGCGCATTTTGCCTAGTCACGCTCTTCGCTTTTTTTATTTTTGAGTTTTTTCTTTCTTATAAAGGAATAATAATTAATAAATAATAATAAATAAACAAAATGTTCACTTGTTCTTGCCTGAGTAGCAAATTTTGATGTCTTTCATTAATTGAAGGAAAGGATCAACTTTCAATTTATTTATTCGATGCCGCCACAAAAATTCGGATAACTGATTGGCCAAATTGGGTTCTAAATCCCACCTCTCGATAAAAATCGACGCATCCAACGCCAGGAGGATTCAACATTTTGCGTGTGTGCCCCGGTATTGTCATTTACGAATTCTTCAGAATGATTCACGGTTTTATGCACATAACCCAAGTTTTCTATATCTAGATAGCCCTTCCAACAATCGGTGTAGATTTCTGTTCCGGCAGCTACATGCTTTTTTATTAAAGCCATTAAAGTATCTTTATCCCTTTTGTTGTTTGGACAAATTTCTAACCGTTAATTATGTGCATGCCTGCGGTGAATCATGCCTAAGATCCACGAACATTCTACAACACGCCCTCTTCCGTATTTTCGACGACCGATCTTACATTCGCTGATTTTAACAAATTTGCTAATACCCCCAATTTGACCTTCCTCTTCAAATGCTTCATCAAGATCAATCACACATACTTCTCTACAATAAGAAAAACGATCTGAGACATTTTCCATAGATACTTCTTGATCCTCAATAATACTGCTATTTCGAATAGTCTGGGCGAAATTGAAGCTCATAGCAAAGCAGTGTGTTATCAGCATACAAGCTGCTGCAGATATATGGCACCTTGCGAACCATGTATTTTCTGTGACCGAGAAACTGTGTTTGTACTTAGCGAATTTTTGGTCAATAAATATACCACATATTAGGGAGTTTTCCACGGGACGCAGTTGGGTTTTGTGTTTGAAACAGTACCTTTCGCGTGGAATAAGTTTCATTTTGCGTAACCATTCGAGGGTTTTTTCTCGACTTTGAACAATTATGCTCAATTTAAAAATATTATATTTTTTGTCCATAATTTTTTTTTCATGGGGTTATAGACTTCTGTCACTTTCATTTTGCCGAGTTGGTCGGAAACAATCATTCTTATTAAAAAATGCTTGGAATAAAAAATGTGTATGTTGATGAGATCTATACTTTTATTTGAAACATTTTTTTTAATTTTGCATATTATCTAAGATAAACTAAAGAAAGCCCAAAATTTTCATCCTTTTTTGATGATTACACCATGAAAATCAAATTTGCGCCAATTTTTACTATCATATTCGTAATAAGCGCATCAAAATATACGTATATATATATACGTATATATAAAAACAAAATATACGTCTATATACGTAAAGTATACGCAGCTTGAAGGAAATCGGGCATATCCGCTTTTCGGAAGTTGATCCAAAAATTCACTGCTTGCTTGAAATTCAAACTACTATGGCGAAAATAAACTTTTGGGGTTAAAGAAACTGTTGCGAAATCTGGTGTGCACGCCCTTTTTAAATCTTTAAGATCAATGAAATATTTGTGTGATTACCAAAATACTTTTGAATACTCTAAAATATTTGGAAATCTTTAGAAATATTTTGTATAATTATGAAATCTGGAAATATCTCGAAAAATCCGTTGTATGGCCATGGGTCATTCTAATTGTAAAACTGGATAAGCGTAGAATTTTTTATTATTTTGAAGTTGGATATCACAAAAAACGTATACCTTAACTATATTCTGCTTCAACTATTTAATAACTTCAACTATATAATATTAAAGTCTGTTTATTACAATCTATTAAATAAATGGTACAGTCTACCAAAAGCGCGTTGAAATCTTTTAATTTATTCTTTAATTATCAAAAGATCAATTACATCTTAGTAAATAAAAAACTTTTTAGTATCAAGATTTATTCTGAACGAGATGTTCCTTTGACAATAGACCAAAATATTTAAATTACTCTTCAATTTTCAGGCAAGTAACTGTTTCAGAAGTGAAAAAATTTCAAATTCAAGGTTCTCGTGAAAAATTCCAGAATTCCAGGTTTTCAAGGTTTAAAAAAAGAATGAAAGAGAATTCCAGGTTTTCAAGGACGCTGTACACCATTTTGTATGGTGTTATTTAACGAAAAAGTTTTATTGTAAGTTAATAAATTGAAATTTTCCTAAAAAATGATATAAACAATTGTCTATGTGTTTCATTTGATGATAACAATTAGGATTCTTGACATAATTTCCAGCATAAGATTAGCCGCAGCAAGTTTTATAAAAAAACTCCTTTTTTATATGTGACTATCACGCAATTTTTTGTACAATTTGTTATAAAAAATAACAATTTTGACTAAAGTAAAACTTTTGGGCTAAAAAAATCATACTTTCATTCCCAGTAACTGTGTGTAAAAAAATTGTTTTCATCCGTGAAATATTTTATCTCGTAAAAATTCGATATATGTCTATTAGTTTGTAACATTTTTTAGGGAAATAAAATTTCTGTCAAACCATTTATTTTCATTGTATTTGTGTTTAGGCATTGAATATTATTCATTGCTGGCGTTCTCAACACACAGGAAAGGATCTGCTCGCACGTTTGATACTATTACTTACTTAAATGTGGTCTGGCACTTGCACCAACCGCCGTGGTGGCGCTGCGTTGCCACTAAGAAGGTAGCTGCTCACCCCAAAATTTCTTCAGTGCACACTCAATTTTAAATAACACGGGCCCACAAAAGAAAGTTATCTGCACTACACTAGTGACTCCAAATATGATCTTAGAATTTGTCCGACACGTTTCAGTTTTCCCCTGGATGCAAAAACTATGGTAAAGCCTACGGATTTTCTAGTTGCACAGGCCATACAACAATTTCGTAGCACGAGCGAAGTGACTAGGTTAATTTTATGTTTTTTGAGCTGATGAATCCAAATCTGGCCTTCAAATTTCTCCTACACGTCTCAGTTTTTCCCTAGATGCAAAAAAGTAGGGACAAGCCCAAGGATATTCTGGATATTATTTTGATAAACCAGTATACGGAAGAATAAACGTACTGGTGTCATATTTTTATGTGTTGCGATTCGTAAAGACCAAATTCATACACAAAAATTCCCCACTGTGCGTACTGTTTACCCGAGCTAGGGTAAATCTAGGGAAATTGAAGGTCTTGTGCATGTTAAATTCACTTATAAAGCAAAAAATAAGAAAAATGCTATTTCCTCTGCAGTTTTGCGCTCTGAATCTAACTTTTATACCTAAACTTTTCGAGCTTTTACCATTTTCCCCCTAGATGCAAAAAGTAGGGAAAAGCCTAGGGATTTTCTGTTCACACAGGCCATACAAAAATATATCCCTGGCGGACCAAGGAAACCGGAAGGAGCCTCTATAAAGTACCCTTAAAGACCCCACTGAGTCCCCCTTAGGTTCCTTCTTAAAAAACAATTATTTTTCTTGCAGCGTTAAAAACTTTTTTAAAAAAATACCTGTCATTCACATGGGCCGAAGGCGGCTTCAAGTGTATCTTCTTTTAGTGACACTTAATAAGCGTTCCGTCGGTAACTTTAAGAATTTTGCCTGAATTCTAGCGCTATGGAGTGGAAATCTCAGACAACAACGCTGCGATGCAAGTGAGAGCAGTCAAGAAGTGCCCTTGAGCTTACGAGCCGAGATGTTAGGACTAAAGGTAAAGGATTTGTTTAAATTCTCATTTTTCATATTATTCTTATCGGAGAAAGTATTAAATTTGTGTAAAATTAGACATATAAATTATTACAGATATTTATTTACATTTTTTTGCCAATTTTGAATTTTATTTTTAAACTTCGGGCGCAACATACTACTTGAGCTATTATGGATGCGCCTGAAGACACCTTCAGCAGAAGTTAATGACATTTTTATAATTTTTGAGGCTGAAAAAAAGTATTGCGATTACTCCGTGAGTTTCTAATGGAAATTTTAACGTAGAATCCGAATTTCAACCATTTAAAACTTCATTTTGCTGGTTTTTTTTAGTTTTTTTTTTTAAAGAACCTAAGGGGGGCTAAGTGGGGTCTTCAAGGGTACCTTGTAGAGGCTCCTTTCGGTTCCTTCGGCCCGCCAGGGATTTTATAGATATTTACGGGGAAAAAACAAAAGTGTGATATTCTGTACAGATTTGCGTGCTAAATCTTACACCCCAAATTTTTCGGGCTTGTTCCATTTTCTCTTTAAATGCAAAATTTAGGGAAAAGCCTAGAGAATTTCTGGTCGCACAGGCCCAGCAAAAAAAGTTGTCTGCACGAGACAAGTGACTGATTTTGCACGCAAAACCGTAAAGGATATTAGGTTTTAGTTATTTTTTCTCGTGTAAATCTATACAATCTCGGAAAGACCTTTAATTTCCCTAGAATTACGCAATCTAGTGCAAATAGAAGGCACACTAAAGAATTTCTGTGTACAAATTAAGTCTCTACAAGGTGTTGCACTTAAGCATATAATATCGATGTGCCTTTTTTCGCGTATACTGGTATTGTAAAAAAAAACGTGCAAATTATCTCTAGCCTTTTCCTTATTTTCTGCATCTAGGAGAAAACTTAGACGTGTACGATCAATTCTGAGGACAGATTTGTATTCAGCGGCTCTAAATCCATAACGGTAGCCTAGTCAATTGTCTCGTGCAGACAAATTTTTTGTATGGCCTATGTGACCAGAAAATACCTATATTTATCCCTACTTTTTGCATCTAGGGGGAAACTTAGACGTTTAGGAGAAATCCCGAGGCCAGATTCGGATTCAGAGGCTTAAAATCCATAAGGGTAGCCTAGTCACATGTCCCACGCAGACAAATTTCTTATATGGCCTGTGTGACTAGAAAATCCCTAAGCTTGTCCCTACTTTTTGCATCTAGGGAAAAACTGAGACGTGTAGGACAAATTCTGAGGCCATATTCGGATTCAGCGGCTCAAAATCCATAAGGGTAGCCTAGTCACTTGTCTGGTGCAGACAACTTTTTTTTGTGGACCTGTGCAATTTCGAAATGAATTATTATGGTACGTATATTTTCATTCTAACAATAGCCTGTCTTAAAGATTCATTTTCCTACAATTTCCTGTTTAACAGAAGAGTAAACAAAGCATATCCCTTAAGTTTTTGGAATAAAAAAATATCTTTCGGATTAGATTGAAATATCTGATTGTCAACCTATGTATGCACTAAATTGTATTTCTTCTAACGAACAATATAGTGTCCTCCATTAAAAAAAACAATTGCAGTTGAGAAGGCGCCCGATTGAGAGGCGCCCTAATTAGAGGCTCGACTGTATCATATAATTAATGTTTGAGTAAGGCAAATGTTTTAAGAGTCTATATGGGCACAATTAAAGATAAAAAGCCAACTCTTATTTATTCTTACGAATGATTTGGATAAATGCATTTATATGTGCTACGATGGAATAAAAGCTGTCGTCTGCTTAGGCATCCTTAGCAGCAATGGGAAAACGGCAACGTATGAGTAAGTTCGAGCTGTCAATCGGGACACCAAATTTATAACACAGAAAAAACAAAAGTTAGAATTTGTTACAGGTAAGATTTGCAAACGGTTAAAAATTAAGCATATTTCAGCGCCAGTTCCACTGAGGTTAGGAGAATAATTCGCATCTCGTTTACTGCGTCACGGTAAAGTGCGTAAATTTCGGTAACACTTTTACAATCAGCAACAGAAAGATAGCTTATTTTTATAACTTATTATTATAACTTATTTAATACCATTTAGCAAAAAGCGCAAAAGCAACTGACACATGGGAATCCTCAGTTCTCTCCAATTTAAGGGAGTTAAACGACGGTAGATAGCGCTAGCATCGTAATTCTCGCTACATCGCAAATAAAGCAAGTGACAGAACTAGTTAAGATTTGCTATCTACTGAAGCTCTGATGAACCAGTCAGCACACTAAACTCACAGATAAGCAATATAGAAATTTTTATCTTGCTACTTCCTTATTTGAGACGATAAGCTAGTACTGACGACCTGGGAAACAAACATTCATTCACTTCTGTTAAATGGGTTTCGAAGGCTCTTGAATTGCTTATCTAACACTGGTATTCCAAAATTGCCGCCAGTTTATTTTTTAAAGACATTTAGTCGTTAAAATTTTGTTGACTACCTTATATACCGTAAAAGACTAATAACTGAAATAGCAAAAGGAATCTTGTATAGCTGCACATGATTTCTTTTAATCTTTCGATAAGTCATAAATTTAAAAAATCGTGTGAAATATGGCAGCTTAACCCCAAAAAAGTCGGTCTCATTCAAAAAGAAGGAAACCGATTCAATACAACCTTGCTTGAAATGGTCATTGCAGTACATGGCAGATTCGAAGCTGCTTGAGAAAATGACCGATCCACATAGTCGCAAACCGATTCTGTTTTAGCTTTCTGAATCTGCAAGTGACAGATACGCAATGCACAGAGTTGTCTTTTTGATGGATTCTTTTTTTCTGGGGAGGGCCTTTGTAATAAAAGAATAGGATAGGTCATTTCAACAATAAATTACGAGAGTTTCGTTGAAAGTGAAATCAGTGTTCCGAATCTTATTTCCTCTCTCGTGAAAGCCCCAAAACCGCATTGCATGGATTCAGTAGTATTAAAGGATTTTGTGTCATCATGTTTAATGAATTATAATTAATATCTTAAACAAATAAAAAAACCTCTCAAATGCGAGGGTCTCATTACCTTGCATAAAAAATGATAGAATTGCAAACATATTAAAATTTCTTATAATAATAAAGATAACCTTCCATGTATCGTTAACATAATATTAGTTCCGAATTTTCCTTTTACTTCGCTAGTTGACAGCTAGCATAGCTACATACTTACGGATACGTATTCAGTTTTGGAGAACTCTCTGAAGACTGGTTCATTGGTAAGCAATCCTATCCTAATATGCTTGAAACCTATCCTACACTCTCAGCAATTCCCTTTAAACGATAATGTCGGTCCTTTAATCGTTAAAGTAGAATACTTCAAAAGCAGATTCGTTTCACTCTTAAACGATCTAGTTGAATGTTGAAATGATGTCGACTAAATCATAGAGTCACGCCTTTTCATCTTTAGAAGACAACGCGGTACAATCTAGTGCCATTTTACAGAAATAGAGCACTTATTCTGCCTATTTGAGATGAAGTATCGTATGGAACACAGCAGTAAAGTTCAATTTTACTACCTAGATATATAATCTACTATATCTAGTGTGTACCCTTCACTTTATACCTCCATTATTTTAGGTCTATTGAAATAAACCAAGCTCAGAAGGAACGTAGTCTTCTGGAGATCAGAATATGACTGTTTAAAACAGTTTTATTCTGCGAAAATACAGTCTTTAGTTGATATTTCTCTTCACGGAAGATAAATATTTTTTAAACGTTTCCATTAGAATATTTAATTTGTTATACCAACCGCCATCGTAAATAGATAATGCATAACAGCCCTATTCCATGGAACTGCGTGCTAACAAAGTTAAGAGAATATTTAAGGTTTTATGGTTACAGTCCCAGTATGTGCCCCTCAACCATTTAAGGATGATTAAATCGTAATTGCCTTTATCGATGAGAGTTGGTGATTATTGCAATACACTCTGATAGAGAATTTCTGGTAACATATAGAGCTATATCATCTGCAAATTCCATAAATTTAAATAAACTGTGAAATACCTTGTGTAATTCCAAGTTACAAATTATATATAAAGCTATACTTATAATACAACCTTGCGATAATTCCTTTTTAAAGGAAAAAATTCGTTGTTATCGCCGCTTATGCTGCAGAATACTTGTCTACAATATGTGATGTTATAAATAAATTTGCAAATTTTCTTGAAAATTCCCAAAATAAGCATACCTGTAACGTTTACGTGTTGCATTGGGCATCCGGCTGTTTGTTTGATTCAGCCATACCAATGCAGGTTTGTGTTATTTGCTAGAATGAATTCTGGATGAATTCATAACACAATGTTATGGTAAGTATGAATTATTATATGTCAAAAAAATCTTTTATTAAATGCAATTATTGAACAAAACCTCACAATTATTGTCCTAATATTTTATAGCGAATGAAATCAGTGAAGAGGCTTTTAAATACCTTACTCCAAAATTTGTACATGAGTTATTCTTGAATAAGTCTTGATCTATAGCTACTTTTAAAAAAAAGTGGCAAAAATGGAAATCCTCCCTTATTGATAAAGAAAATGACACACTCGCTTTTAAACCCTCTGAAATGTTACAATATAGAAGAATCATTATGCACTTTTTGAATGTAATTACTTTTAGTCAATACAAATATTGACTTTATTTTTTTAGCCTTCACAGATGAAAATGGTAAGTCAGATATTGATTTCATTTTGTAAAAAAATCTTACCATATATATTATTATGGTTACAATTGCGAATTCCTTTGAAACAATGTATAATATTATTATTTAAACATTACGATTATATATTTGAAAAATCTATATATATTTACTTATTTATTTATATACAAATATCGTTTTTCTACTCTGACACCCCGTGTCGCATCTCAGCTTTTAATATCTTTTATTTTTTTATGTTTTGAACCTGAAAAGGTTATACTACTGCTCACTTCTCAATAGTGCCGCACCGACATTAATGCCTCGTACGGGAGTATAAGTGTAAATTCGTATAACCTTCGTGCGGCATTTTTAAGAAAATAATATAATGAATATAATGAAGTTAAATAAATTTAATTTTTAATTTTAGATAACACTACGAGACTTCACTACGAGACTCATATTGCTTATAAAGAGTTTTCTTAACTCGGCATTCAAAATCAGAGGATTCAACAAATATGCCATCCCTGTCCTTACGTGTTCCTTCAAGCTCATCAAATGGTTTAATACCTACCTTGAAAAGTTAAACAGAATCGTCCGCGTAGAAGTGAAAAAGCACCGAATGCACCACACAAATTCAGCGTTTGAAAGGGTAGTTCTACTACGACCTATAGGGGGTAGAGAAGTTATAGATGTCAAAAAACTGCATGAGTCATAAGCTATACATTTGCGACTCTATTTTAAAAGCAAAACAAATGTTGCGCTTTACAACACCATCTGTAAAGCGGATCTTGACTACAAGACCTTGCATTTATCCTCAGATGGGGTCTTGAATATCAAGGCAGAAGCTATAGTGAAATTAGAAATACAATGGAGGCATAAAGCTATCACTGCGAACACCAAAAAACATTTGATCAACATAAAGTCGATAGTGAGGCATCTAATATTTGGCTAAGAAAGGGTGTTCTGTATCCAGAGACGGAATGATTCGTCATTGCGATACAGGACAAGGTTGCAGCACCAGGGATTATCGCAAACCTGTATTACATCAAGACGTGGTAGATCGGTGCCGAATATGTGGAGATACCAACGAATTCATCGAGCATAGATGGCTGTCGCGTAATAGCTCAGAGAGAATATACGCACAGACATAATGGTGTGGCGGCAATTCTACGTTACCATAATTCCAATCCCGTTTTAGAAAGTAAAAATTACATCTTATGTTGTGATGTTACTATCCAAGCGTGGCCAGATTCTTATCGCTTTCAAGTTACAGCGCGTCTCGGGTGCATGACTTTTGGTTTTTGCGCTTCGCGCTCGATAATGTATTTACTTAACGCTGCATGCTCGGTCTTTGTACTTCCCCACATTTGTGCACAAACTTTTTTAAATTAATGGTCAAAAAATCGACAAAAGTGTAATTTGGTAATTGCGAATTATCTTTTTGCTAAACCTCCTTCGGCCTTAACGAACACATTCTCATCACATATCTCGTGCTTCGCCCTCAATTTTTGACAAAATGCGAACTTTTCTGTATTACGTTCAACACTATAACATCAAATTTATATTAAATTTATTTTTGCACCTCGGCTCGGAATTGCTTATTTAGTTATTGCAAAATAAAGTACAAATTTTATTTATAATGAATTATTTAAAAATGTTGTTCCTTATTTTTCTCTAAATTTCATTGTCAGGTAACCTGAAAAATGTATCTTTTCAATCAATTTATATTATTACAATTCATTATATACATGGGTATTGAAACATACATATTTTCACTGTTTTGTTTTTATAATTTAAAGAGTTCGATTCCTATAAATAAACTATTTTGTTAATCAAAATTTCAATTTTTAATTTTTAATGTTTTTTTTAAGATTAAAACGAAGCTTAAAATAAAAACGCATTTCATAAAAAATGATTAATAAAGAATTTGGAGCTCTTTTGTGGGTGACTTGTAACTTGCATACTTACCCGAGTAAAAATGCTTCGATTTGAGTTCGACTTGGCTATATCTTGAGCTCGTCTCCAAGACATCGATGTCTGGCTGCGTCTCAAAACTGAGTCGAGATATAGGCCTCCGTCTTACTTTCATCGCCACGACAGGTAAAACGGCGTTTACTTCTCTTAAGTCGAACCTTATCTTGGCTAAGACGACGTTTACTTGACTCAAGACGAGCCTTGTCTTGGCTGAAATTATCGAACCTTTTTTGGCTCATAAATAAGATTAAAATTGATGAATGAAACATTTTTAATGATTAAATTATTTATTTTTTATTTAAAAATTCAGAATCGGTGGGTACAGTCTGTAAAGGAATCAATACGACGATCCAGCAAAAGCCTCGTGCACCCTAAAAACACGGAGCGACCCAAGGACCACCGCCTTCTGCATTTTTCCCGCAAGTGTTCTAGCATATTCTTGACACGCAGGGATGCTTTTTAGGCCATTAGCAAGTGAAAGCTTAGCACCTCCAAGAGCGCCGATGATAAGGACGATCAATTTAACAGAATATTCCGGGTACAATCGTTGCAACTCTTTCTTTTCATTCACCTTGGTTATGATGTTTTTGTCAGCTGGTGCTGAAAATTCGATAACGAACATGCTTCGCTTCTCGAAGTCAAGAAGAACCATGTCAGGCCTCGAGTGAGCAACAGAAACAATTGTGGAGAATATAAAGTTCCACTATATGAGGTACTTCCCATTCTCGACAATTGCCTCAATTTCCCTAGGAACATTTAGAGGAGCGATATTAAGGTTAATGCCGTAGGAGTGACAGAGATGGTAATAGAGCACTCTTAGTGCCGCATTGTGCCTTTGAATGTAGGTCGTACCCGCGTGAGTTGGACTACTAGATAGTATGTGAGCTAAATGCTCGGGGTGTGCATGGCACGCCCTGCACCTATCATCGGGAATGTCTTGACTCAAAATGTGGCGACGATATGTTAAGGTGGAAATGACACCGTCTTGGCAGGCGAAAATGAAACCCTCCGTACCAGACTTCAATCCGGGCGATTTAAGGAAAGCAAACGTTAGCTCACAAGACACTGATTGATCCTTCACATTTCTGTGGAAGATACCGTACATCCTCTTATCGAGGAGCTGTTCACGTAAGTTTTTCTCTTGTGCTTCCTTAATCCGGGCTTTCAGGAGTGAGTACTCGAGATAGATAAGATTTGATGCATTTTGCTCACCCCTAATACTGAAGTCAAGTCCGAGTGCTTCAGCAGCCTCCTCCGCTGCTTTTTACAGATACGTTCTTTTGTCCACTTCTTCGTGATTCCTGACCATTTTAAGAAGAGGTTCTCTTCCATTTGCAACTCTATGTGCTGTACACAGAATAATCCTGTGGTGAAGACATTCAAGACTCAATATTCCGCGACCCTCTTGACGGCGTGAGATGTACAATCGCGGAACGGAAGACTTAAGATGCATGCTTTTGTTCATGTGCATAACCTTTCTTGTCCCGATATCAAGAGATCTGAGCTCGTTAGTAAATCTGGTTTTCCAAAGCGGCATCAATCTCTCTATGCACCCAACTATTTGCGGATGAAGCTTTAAGATTTCCAAAAGACAGATGATAAGTCGAATGATCTCGAATCGAAAGCTTTCCGATAATCAATTCAGGCCATCGATAGGTCACGCTGGTAGAATGCTGCATCTTTGCAGACACATCTATCGATGAGCAGGTTCTCCAGACATCCGGCTACGCCTTTCTTTGAGCCTCGTTGTTCATACATTTCTTGCCACACAGGTTCAATTGCCTGAACAATCCTATCATTTAGGATAGCTGTGAATATCTTATAAAGCGTATTCAGACAAGTTATTGGCTTTAATTCTTCGGGTCAACTAAGTTTCCTATTTTCGGCAGAAGTATTGTGCGCCCTTCCACCAACCACTATGGAATCGGCTCTTTCGACTTCAAATATGAGGTGAAAATACGGGCCAAATGCTAATGGGTTGAAGAAAACTTCTTCCACCAGAAGGTTTTGATACAATCTGGTCCCGGTGCGGAATA
>NC_046657.1:102382772-102386202 GCF_010883055.1 Belonocnema kinseyi | reverse complement strand
TTGGGTGGGTGTTCGACAGTAACTGGAGGGTCTTGGAAGAGTCGAGATGAGTCAGAGAGAAACTGTTGATTTTCTCTGACCCACCTCTCCCTCCGCTCTAGATTTCTCTTAGCGTCAGATAGTATCCGTATGCTCTCAACAATATGCTGTATGATGGTCAGCAGTTTTGACTTGCTAAGTGTGTGATAACGGGTCCGGAGTTCGCGCGCGAACTTTCGAACCTTAGCGGTAAAATTCCTGCCTGATGTGATGTAGTGAATCACACATTGAATGCGGGACGCGTACTGTCTTGCCCAGCCTATCTTTATGGCAAGTTGATGCATTCGTCTTTTGGTCTTATGATCAGCCGTTGGTTTTGTTTTACGGTTCGCATCGGCCATAGCTCTCGCTGCATTATACGCACAATAGTTGATAACCCAGAGGTCGGATTCTCCGGAAAAATGTCCACGAAGCTCGTCATCCATGTCAGCCAGATCTTTAGGCTTGAGAGAAACCTGGGTGTTGATGTTTCTCCGGGTCATAAAGCATCGCTCTTCCTCTATTGGATGCCTGTCCGCAGTTGGTCTTAGTGTCGCCTCTCTTTCTCTGTTGCCGGCTTGTTCTATCTGTGGTAGAGTAGGCGTTCCGCTTACATAGCCCCTTTTACCGAGTAGTTCAGCATGATTTCGCAGACGTTGCTGCGAAAAGTGCGATAGCTCCGGGTGTTTCTCGCACCACAGAGCATGCAGCCGTGCCATGTAATCCCGTTCAGGGGCCACACTCGCATCGAAGCACTCTAGCAAGTCGTGATTCAGTCGCTCCGTCCACCCAAAGGTTGCGAGATCTCGCTGATCCATCGCATTGAATCCATTTTCATTGGCTCCCCCAGCTCTAGTTTGGTCGGCATTGTTGGCCGACCTGTTGTCGGGAGCCCTGCGCGTTCTGTTGTTTTGAACCGCACTTACTTCAACTATGTTTGGTGTTGTCATTGTTGTTCCCACGAGAAGCTAGGGAAAGGGGTTCGTCCACCCAGGTGCCATTCAGCTTTCGGCACGGTTTCCACACCTCCGCTTGGGGGTTAATTCCTTCGGGACCACCCCTGGAAAATTATCCGCGACTGCCTATTTATTTTTGTAACCATATTCAGCAGAAACCCTTGTTACAGGGACCCTCTATCCGCAACCCGAGGACGCGTTCGATGGCTTTGTCATAGGCCCTTCGGTTTGATATATATATAGTGTATAAAAATATACAATATTGTTTAACCATTAACAAAGATTAGCTTTCATGACTGTTAGAATTACAATTTTTGTTAGGGCAGGTATACGCTCGAAGTTATAAACCGCACGTGTTGGAGTCATAAAAATGGGACTTGAGAGATAAATTTATGGGGACCATAATTAGGGGCAATTCAAGTCGAACTCAAGTCGAAGCATTTTTTTTCGGGTAGCCCACGAAACATAATGTTTTATTTTTCATTATTTTTTTATTTTATCAAAATTTAAATTTTCTATTTTCAAACAAAATTCAAAAAGTTGTTATGCCAGTCTTGAAGGGGAGGGGGGGCAAGTTTTACACACATTTAAGACGTTCACGTTATAGAAACAGTTTTTCTTTTTCTCCGATGACCTTCTTTTTAGAAGTCGCCCCCAGTATTGGATCCCCGGTCAAGCCCCTGGGTACCCAGTCTGCCACTGCGCCTATGTATGTATAAATCTCTCCAGGTTCAAGATGTCTAATAACACTTATATTCACAAGCTCAGGGTACTTGGGAACGCCAATAACCTTTTCGTTCTTCAGATGAATTTTGGCACACTTGTCCAATCCCAAGTCCATAACAAACTCTCCTGTGTACTCCTTGACGATATTTAAAGTACATTGAAGTTTGCTTTGAACAGAAGCATAGACCTTTCTGTCATCCATATAAAATACATACGTGAACTTGTGCTCGAGATGATTAGTGTCTCCAGTGAGGTATCTAGAAGAATTTCGCATTGCGAGAGATAGAGGCAGTTGTGTGATGCAAAAAAGCAGGGAGCTCCTGGCGTTGTCCTAAAAGACGCCCCTCTATAAGGTGACGCTGTTGGTTGTCACAGGATATTTTCCAGATTGGTTAGTAAATCTAGTTTTCCCAAAGACTTTTCAGGCTATTAACCAGTTGAAGCTTGTTACTCCCTTATAAGGTCTTTATACCGTTTTCTCTTTTCATTCTCCTTATCTGCAATGTTCTTGTCGCCTGGTGTTACATTATGAACAACTAGATGGTATGATAAATACATAATGATAAGAGTCAGTCGATTAGGTTTAGTTTTTAACTTTTTATTCATGAATTGTAATATTAAAGGAAAATAATTATCACATTTCTATAGCCAGAAATATAATTTCTGACATTGACAGAGCAGTTTATCTAAATTAACGATTTCTTGAGATATTCATGTAGATGCGATGATGTTTTATGAAAAAAGGCGAGAGCTTTCCTCTCTGAAACGCATTTTCCGTATTTCTCTCTCAACTGCAACACCCATTGCCACAGACGATAGATCGAATGTACAGCTTGCCAAAAATCCATCAAGTTCATTTCTTTCAAGTCGTCTGGTACTTCTTTCTTGCAAACTTAATATAACTCGGTATTTATTTTTATTATACAGTCCATAAAGAATACCATTGTTCCATATTCCAAAGATGTCTCCATCGGATTGCACTATAGTTGGATGTTTTACATCTGTTGTTATGCGTCAAAAAGTTCCGTTTTATAATCTTGTTCGAAGATAAATATCCTCCTGGAAAAAGATGGTTCGTAATATTGCAGACTTGTGACGACTTTGTAATGTCGCAGGAGAACCAGGAGGTTTGCAGGGAGGATGCCTGCCAGGAGAAGGAAGAATACAAAGAGAAGAAGAGCTGGCAGAAGAAGACGATCTGTCCCGAGGTAAAGACCAGGCAGGATGAGAAGACATGTCAGAAGAAAGAGGCCTAGGTGAAAGAGAAGACCTGGCAGGAGTATAATGTCTGGGAGAACGATATCTGATAGGAGAATAAGGTCCGCTATAAAAAGATTCGTAAGAAGTGCGTTTGCCATTAGGTAAATAGTCGAACTGCAAACTTAATTCTGTGACAAAAAATAGAAATGAACGAAGGTTAATACCTAAAATATATTTGTAACATAACGATGAAATAGAGGTATGCAATTTTAACAAATTCAGAAATTCTTAAAAATATAAAAGGCCGTATTGATTTCAGGTCGGGAAGACTGTACATGCTCAAGTCACATAGTCGTTTCCGCGAAAATATTTGTAGTTTTAAAGAATTTTAGGTGACCCGTATTTCGCCGATTTTTTACAAAGTTTGTTTCGAATTTGTGTTAAGAGTGTTTGAAGTTTTAAGACTGGTCACGATGCTTGGCAAGAATTTACCGAAAGAATAAGGTATTAACTATACCTTATTAATATTA
>NC_046657.1:102376583-102382672 GCF_010883055.1 Belonocnema kinseyi | reverse complement strand
TAATAAGGTATTAAGTATAATAAGGTTAATAAGGTATTAACAAAACTAACTCCCACGTCTCGACAATTAGAAGAAAATGATAAAAATGAAAATAACACTGAGATCGGGAGGGAGCTTAATCTGAGTAATCCCATGCCAACATTTAGCCAATACAATGAATTCTCTGGCATCAATGTTGTAGACTTAGACAATCTTAAAGAAGGAAACAATGTAGATGATTCATTTGCTTCCTTCGAGCTAGAAATATTATACACGGAAGAACTATATGAAGACATATTATGGCATATTAGATTAGGTCGTCCCTCGTTAGGCTACTTAAAAAAATTACAAAAGATAGATAAAAATTTAGAAAAAGTAAAATTCGATCAAAATATTATGAATTGTGAGGTATGTGTCATGGCAAAAATGACTAGACAACCCTTTCCTGAAGTTAAAACTAGATCGGATTATTCGCTTAAATTAACACATACTGATATAGTAGGTCCTATCGAACCTTTGTCATATCTAGTTCGTAAAAGATATATAATTGTGTTCATAGATGATTACTCTAAGTTTGCTCAAACCTACAATATTAAAAATAAATCTGATTCTGGAGAATGCTTTCTAGACTATTTGAAAACTATGAGAAACCTGGTAGGCAAGGATTTGAAGACTTATTATATTAGAGCCGATAATGGAAAAGAATTCAAAGGGGAAAAATTTCTAGAATTAATGGAAAAGGAAAATATAGAGTCAAACTTCTCGAATCCCTACACTCCGCCGCAAAACGGGACAGCCGAGAGATTTAACAGAACAATGTCGAATAAATTAAGATCCTTGATGTTTGATTCCGGCCTCCCAAAATATATGTAGCCTTTAGCTTTAAAAGTTACTACGAATCTTTATAATAGAACTCCTCATTCTTCTATAGAATTTAAAGTTCCACTAAATTTTGTTTCACCTAATAGCAAATGTCACACTGACAAAATCAAAAGATTCGGTAGTATAGCTTACGCGAGAAAGCCAATCAATGAATCAAAATTATCTGAATGTGCCATTAAGGAAATTTTAGTAAGCCAAACTTCAAATCATCATGTACTATGGCATCCAGAAACTGGAAAAATAATACACTCGAAGCATGGGTAGATTAGAGAGAAGTTAGCATTTAAAAACGTAGATAAAAGTATGAGTCCTATTCCTGAAATAAAATTTGAGGAAGATTTAAAATTAGAAGATTCAAATGAGACATGTGTAGATTTATTCCTAAAAAATTCGAGTGCAACTCGACTTGAATCTTCCGAAATAGTAACGTTAGAAAAGACAAAAATCAGAACTAGAAAGAGTAAAACAACTCACATAGAAAAGAATAGTCAGGAATGCCACAAATTAGAAAACAGTCAAAGAGAAATATTAAAAATGATATAGACCATAAAGCAATGTCCGAAGAAAAACTGAATTTAGTTGACACAAGCTTTGCTTTTCTAGCTAAATGTTCTACTTTTGAAGAACTAACTGAAGATGATCAAATCTTTGCCTTAATTGCTACTACAAATTCAGATCCTTTAGATTATAAAGAAGCCATGAGTATAACTAATAGAAAAGAGTGGGAAAAATCTATTTCTGATGAATTAAAATCGATTAAAGAAAATAAAGTTTGGAGTCTGGTTGATAGACCTTCGATAACACCAGACGGCAAAAGGGTAAATATTATAGACAGTAGATGGGTACTCAAAAGAAAAATAGACTCGGGTAATAAAACTAGTTTTAAAAGTAGATTAGTAGTTAGAGGTTTTAAGGATACTAATAGATATAAAATTAGAGAAACTTATGCTCCTGTGTCTAGACTCTCTGTCATCAGAACTGCTCTGGCTGTAGTTAACAAATTAGATTAAAAGTGACTCATAAAAAATGGAATCAGAGGCTTACAGTAGAAATGGAAAAATTGGGTCTTTAAAGGGATATAAATTAACCATGTTTATTTACTTATAGAAAATTAGGTATGTTAGTTATATTAGTTGTATATGTAGATGACATTTTGCCAGCTGGAAACGATACAGGAAAAAATAGAGAAATAACTACTCACTTAAGTCTAGTATTTAAAATGAAAAACCTAGGTGAACCCAAAAACTATTTGGGAATGAAAATTAAGAGAAAGCAAGAAAATAAAACTATGATTCTGAATGCAAACCTCATGACACACCCATGATCACTAGACAAGCTAGGAATAAAAATATAGAAAAGAATCCAAATAAATCTATAAAAGTAGAAATCCCATATAGAGAAGCTATAGGTAGCTTATTGTATTTAGCCAACGTAACTAGACCTGATATATCGTTTGCTGTAAATCTTTTTATTTAGAAGTCAATCGAATCCTACTGAACAAGATTGGATAGATGTTAAAAGGATTCTTAGGTATCTTAAAGAAACAATAGACTTGAGTTTAACTTATCGAGGAAATAAACAAATTATAGAAATTTATACCGACTCAAGTTTTAAAGATAATCCCGATTCCACTTCTACAAGTGTATTAGCTATATATCTTTGTTTGGAGACACTATTATGGGGAGAAGTCAAAGCAAAGAATTCCGAATTCCTCTACTTGTGCTGCTGAATATTATGCAATGAGTGAGGGTTGTCAAGAGCGTGTTTCGCTAGACAAGGCTATTTAGAGATATGCTAGGGAAAACAATGTACCCAATTACACTATTCTGTGATAACAAGGCTGCTAGAAAATCTGCTCAAAAGGAAGGGAGTCACAAATTGAAAGCTTTTGATGACAAAATAGATGAGATTAGAACAAAGTTAGAAGAAAGAAAGAATCGGAATTAAAAGTAAGCTCTCAGATACACATGGTGATTTTGTAAAGCAGTGTATATCTGAAAGTAAAGTTGTAGTAAATTGGGTGCGAATAGATTAGATTGTGGCCGACATATTTACTAAAGCTCTCCCCTTGGGCTCATTTAGAAAATTTAGAAATGTGTTTTTGAATTGGATCAATATGTAAATAATTTAATTTATTATTTACAGACGCCGTGACGGAAGTTTCGCAGAAGGAACAGGATTAAGCTCACACTAGATTTGATCAAAATGTTAGAAACCACTTACTAGATATTAGTTAGCAAATTGATATTTAGAATGATGATCTAGACAGAATTAGACATTTATTTATTTACTTATATATTTTTTGTGTTTCTCATGAAAGTTCATTTAACGTAGGTATCAAACTAGTAATTTATTTAGTTAAATCAAAGAAAATGTAAGGTAGAGTTTGTATTAAGAGATTCACTTAGGTTGCAATAAAATGTTTGTAATACTTTTGTAATTTACTGAGCGTTAAAGTTAAAAAAAATAAATATTTATACCTAGACTACATTCAAAGGGGAGGGAGTGTTAATGTATTGGATTTTACATGTAGTCTGTTATATGTATGTATGTGTGTGTCTGGTGCCTTTCTGTTCAATAAGACGCCTTTTCAACAAACGCCTTCTTCGCTGATTTCACCCAGTCCATCAGTTGTAAAACTCGATCCGGCGAGGGAGACTTTCGCGAGAAGCGCCCATATATGTTTTAAAAAGCTCTTTGCGTTATTATTATTCAAAAAACATTAAGTAAGAGTATAGGGGTTATTCACAAAATACGTGATACATTTTTCAGGAACTTTTGTCCCCTCCCCCCTGCATGATACTTTTTCCAATGGCCTTAACATGGAGAATGATATTTCAGCTGACCCCCCCCCCCCCTAAAAGCATCACGTATTTTGTGAATGACTTTAGAAAAAACAATATTCTTATTTTATTTTTGGTAAATTTAGTGATTTTATTTTTATTCACATTATTGGGAATAAAAGAATGAATTCAGAAATTTGACGGAGACGAGATTAATCATTGTGATAGAAAAATGTTTTCTTTCTCTATATTCAGAATTCATAATGTGTTTTTAATTAAAATCGAATTATTTTCCATCTGTCACTCCAATATTTTATTTTAGGATTAAAACTACTGTTTATCCATTTCCTAATAATTATTTATGAGAAATATTAAATTTCAATATATGGACACTATTTAAAATCAGCGCATCCACAGTAACCAATCGGTTTGCCGGCGCGACGCAAGCACAGTTCAAAAAGTTCCCAAAATTGGGAGCACTGTTATCGGGTTTAAATGATTTCAGTGGATTTAAGGAGAATGATAGAACTCGCAAAGATATATAACGTTACATTCCTTTGGAATAAAACTGTGCAGACTTAGACATTTATGAAATTTTCATGTAGAGGAAATGTTCATGTAGAGGAATTTGATTAGAATCCCATACATTAACATGAATAGTAAGCAATCCGCGAGAGTTTGCTAGTGGCTTAGGTCTCATTCGCCTCAATTTACTTTACAAAGGGTCAAAGTATAGGATCTCTCCAAAGGTTTCTTTGTCGGTGCAGTTTCCTTTCCAGAAACATGTACACTTTCCTACACCAAATTCCTGCACAGAAACTGTCAAGATTACATGTACAGATTGTGTGCAGGTAAGACGGGCTGGTAAGAAGGCTTGCATTAAAAGGTATAACAATTTTTCAATCCCTAAGTATGCCTTTACTGTCCTTCGTTTTTTATTCCTCATTGGGCGGTTAAATCAAAAAGATATCAGTCCTTTCAAAGATTATCAGACCTGCGAAACGGAACCTCAAATAAATTTAAAAGTAGAAGAATTGTATACAAGAACCCAGGAAAACAGAACTGATAGAAAGCGAGTCGGTTTGAATTGCGTATCTGTCATTTGCAGATTGAAAGAATGAAAATTAAATCGGTTGGCCATATTTTAATTGGTCACCTGTGCGCGGTGGTTTAAATCTGTCATTCCACATCAGTTAAAATGCTAAGTGAATACAGTTGAATGAGACTGACTAACCTGAAGTTATTCCTATGGGCATTCTAATATTAATTAGTCTGCACATAATTAGATTGAGATTCAGTATGAAATAGAATTTTTAAAAGATCACACGGAATAGTAAAGATACGATGCACACGCAGCAATTTTCAATAAGTGTGAATCTTCCAACTGTATGTCACCTCAGATTTGGCTCAACTGAGTAGTAAATGCAGATTAAAATTTTTAAAAATGAATTGTTCCGACTGAGAAGTATAAAGTAATACGCTTCAATAGGACAATGCTGATTAAACAAAAATTAAAGAAATCCAAATTAAATAATATTTTTATATATTATAACACAGGCCCGCAAAAAAAACAAAAGTGTCTGTGCAATTGACCAGACCTATATATTCTTATGTATTTTTCGACGCTGAATCCGAATTTGCAATAAAAAAGTAGGGTCCAGCTACTTTTTTATGGGGTTTTGCTCGAAAAACCTCATTTTTTACGGTTTTTTCATGGTTTTTTTTAAATAAAAAAAAATAAAGAAAAATTTTATTTTTTTTACTTCAGAATCGAATTCTACGGGAAAAAATACATCGAAAACCATATTTTGATTTTTTTTTTACAAAAATTTCAACCCACCATACGGCGATGAAAAGGCAGAAAATAGCGAAAATTGAAAATTTGATTAAAATGACATTAAAATCAAGTTTTACGATTTTAAACCGATTTATAAACATTGAAAATACTTTACTGGGGGTTTTTGAGGTCGCTGATCACGAATTTTAAGTCATGTTTTTCAAAAAACAAATCCTACTCGGCGTAAGTGGACAATAAACGTGATAAATTGATATTTTTTTCAAAAAATCGATGTTTTGGATACTGTTCTGGAGGTTTTCCACTACATGAATCACAAAACTAGAACTTTTTTCGACCCTTGATCATAAAGTAAGACTTAGAACCTATGTATAGCGATATTCATGAACTCCATTATAATATTTTTAGCTTCTTTTAAGAAGTGCCTTAGAGTTTTAATGGGTTAATCAATTGAGTTTGGAGAATTTTCGCTAATACTTCGCAACTACGATAGTGAGATGTTGGATACTAGATATTGGCGATATCTATTTTTATATTTGTCTTCCAAGAAAATATTTTAAATAAAGTTTTAAAGTGTTTTACGCTTACGCACACGTTTCTCGACAAATGACCGGCGTAAAGGATTTCTGACACGCTTTTGACCTCTTTCT
>NC_046657.1:102375305-102376483 GCF_010883055.1 Belonocnema kinseyi | reverse complement strand
TTATTGCAAATTCGGATTCAGCGTCGAAAAATACATAAGAATATATAGGTCTGGTCAATTGCACAGACACTTTTGTTTTTTTTGTGGGCCTGTGTAATTGATGCGACAATTCATCTCTAAATTTAATGATTATTTAGTTGTAGTTCTCTTTTTACAATGGTTTCAATAAATTTTCCATTGCAGGAATTATAAGATTTACACTGAATTAAGTGTCAGTGACATTCAATGTATTCAGTGCACATGCCAATGGCTGCAGGGAGTCCACGTGTTAGAAACGAACTCTGCAATTCTCTCATATCCATTTGCATCACAAAGATCCAAATGTTCAGAAATTCAATACTCGCATTTTTGTTAAAGGTAAATTCTATAAGATAAAATGAGAGTGATAGTTTTTGTGAATTTAAGATTAATATCAGATCAATGTAAGGTTTTATATAATCGACAGATTGTAACTTATTCATTTTTCACTTTTAATGATAACGAGAATTTATAAACGTAAATTTAAAAAAAATCAGTTTTTGTTGTGTTAAAAGTCTTCCATTTAACTAGTTTATAATAAATAATTTAAACTATTTAAATAAATTTTTTTTATGTAAATTATAAATTTTCTATCGGAACTATTATTCCTCTATTGGTTAATGCTGATGCATAATCGCTAATGGATGGGTTAAACGAGAAAAAAATTCCGTGGCCGATTAAAAAAGCCGGTTTCTCATTCGAAATTCACTCTAATCTATGGGCGGGTATCTGGTTCGCAAGATAACGCTCTATTTGTGCCGAATACTCAAGATATTACAATGATAAATATTTTAATTTGAATAAAAAAATGTGACTTGAGCCCCTGTAAAACTAGTCATAAACTGGAGCTGAAATTGCTTTACAATTTTATTTATAGTCGATTCTCAAAGCACCTGCTGCTTTGACAATTACAGTCTAATGAAATGGAACTAAATATAAGAAGAAGCAGCTATGTTTTTATATAATGTTAATGAAAAAATATGTTTGTTTAATTTTTCTAAATATAGGTTATCCACTTGATTATTATTTATCTACAGCTTTTTAAATTTGTTTCCAATCAAAAATCAAAAATCAAATAGATAGATAGATAGATAGATAGATAGATAGATAGATAGATAGATAGATAGATAGATAGATAGATAGATACATAGATAGATAGA
>NC_046657.1:102364294-102375205 GCF_010883055.1 Belonocnema kinseyi | reverse complement strand
AGAGGGAGCTCTTCTTAATATTTTGACACCAAAATCATGTCGATACACCTTACCGACTGCGAGTAAAGCCACCCACGCTTTAACTTGACAGACTGTAAATCCGAAAAACACAAAGTTTGGCGAACAACACAACATTTTGGAGGCCCTATTTTCAAACTAAAAAGCTGCTGACTGGTACGAAAACAATATTTTCCGAAAATTTCTACGTTTTGCCGTTAAAATACATATATGGATACTCAGCATTGAAATATTTTGATTTCTTATTAGGGTCGAAATTTGCTATATCAGCCACAAACACTTCATCTTTTGTTCCGCGTATCTGCGCGTATCCGAATACCATAATTAAAATATCGGAATATGTTTTTTTCATACAACGGCTGCGAAATATTCCGTCGTTCTCCCGTTCGCGTCGCAAAACTCCCGTCCAGAAACGTCCATTTACTGCTGCTTTACCGCACGGAATGCGAAGGCAAATAGACGCCAGAAACAAAATGGCCCCTGCGGCCGGACGCGTCGATTAGGTATATTTATTTATACTAAATACATAGGACGGAACTTTATTTTTAATAAATGAAAACAAGCATGTGAAGCAGATAAAGGATGTTTGGTGAGCACGACTAGACAGGGGCTGGATTGTGAGGTCTCTCTGTATCTCTCTTAGTTCTCTCTTTCACCATTTTCCTTTCTTCTTTCTTATTTCCCCTTTTCCTTTCCAGTCTTTCCCCTATCTCTTTTTCTCATTCCCCTTTCCGTTATCACCCTTTACTATTTTCCTTTTACCATTTCCCTTTCCCTTTGCCCCTTTCTCATCCCCCTTGCATTTTCCTTTCTCCTTTCCCAATCCCCTACTCCGTTTTCATTTTCCCTTTTAACCCTTTCCTTTTTTCAATTCCTCTTTACCATTTCCCCTTTTCACCATTTTCCACTTCCTAATTTCTCCGTACTCTTTACCCTTCTTCCATATTCCTCCTTTTCCCCTATTATTTTTTCCTTTTTCTATTTCCGCCTTTTTCTTTTCCTTCTCACCCTTTCCTGTTTCTCACTTTTCCTCCCCTTTTCGTTTCCCCCATTCCCTTTAAATATTTCGCTTTCCTCTTTAAATCTTTCCTTTTTCATCCTTGCCCCTTTCCCTTCAACATTTCTCTATTTTCCTCCTTTCACCCTTTCTCTTTTTTCCCCTTTCTTATTTTTCCATTTCCCGATTCTCCTTTACCGCTTCCCCTTTCCCTTTTCATCCGTTCGCCTTTCCCCTGTCCCTCTTTCCCCCTTGCCTTTACCCTTATTTTTTTCCTATTCTCTTTCCTCTTTTATTGTTCTCTTTTGCCCTATTCCTTTCTCTTTTCACCCTTTCCGGTGTCTTATTTTCTTCGTTCTTTTTCCTTAATCCCTTTCCTTTTCCTCTTTTCATCCTTTCTCTATTCCCTTTACCCATTTTCTTAATTTCCCATTTTCCCCTTTCCTATTTTCCAAAAGGAGAAAGAGTGAAAATTGACAAAGAAGAGAAAAGGGGAACAGAAAAAAAGGTTGAAAAGAACGAGGAAAGGATGGAAAGAATAAGCTTAAACGGGAAAGAGAAACAGCAAAAGGGAATGGGGGAAAGGAGAATAGAAGGAAAAAATGAGAAATTGGAAAGGAAAAAAATGGAAAGGACCAAGGAAAAGGTGAGAATTGAAACAGAAAAAGAGAACGTGGAGAATAGGGAAAAGGGAAAGGGGAAATGCTTATAAGGGGAAAGGTTCAAAGGGAAAGCAGAAGCGCTAATGAGGAATGGAAAAAGAAAAGGGGGAAGGGTTAAAAGGAGAAAGTGCAAAATGGAAAGGGGAAAGGAAAACTGTGAAGGGGATTGGGTAAGGGGAAAGGAAAATATAAGATGGATGAGAAAAGGGTAAAGGGAAAGGGTTTACTTTACCCTTGTTCTTTTTCCTATTCTTCTCTTTCTCCTTTTATTTTTATCTTTCTCCTTTTTCCTTTCCCTTTTCCCCCATATAGATCGATATAGAAGTAGGTTATTAGCGCGTCGTCAGAAAAGTCCTGCTTATAAAATCCATATAGAAATCAGTTAAAATCCTATTTGCGATTTTATATAGATTACATGCCAGAACAATGTACATAAAACGATATAGAAGTAGGGATTTAGCATGATGTTAAAAAAAAATCCTATTTGCACATCCATATAGATAGCACGTCAAATTATTTTTGCAGTTTCATATAGAATACATCTTGAGAGGATCCATATAGATCCACATAGAAGTAGTTAATTAACGCGTCACCAGAAAAGTCCTACTTATAAAAACTATATAGAAATCAGTTAAAATCCTCTTTGCAATTTCATATAGATTACATGTCAGCAGAATACTCATAAAACCATATAGAAGTAGGGAATTAGCACGATGTTAAAAAAATCCTATTTGCACATCTATGTAGAAAGCACGTCAAATTATTTTTGCATTTCGATATAAAATACGTCTTGAGAGGATTCTTATTGTTGCATACAAAAGTAGGTAATTAGCGCGTCACCAGAAAAGTCCCACTTATGAAATTTATATAGAAACCACTTCAAATCCTGTTTGCAATTTCATATAGATTCCATGCCTCGAGAACAGATATAAAACCATATAGAAGTAGGGAATTTGTACAATGTTAAAAAAAATTTTATTTGAACATGCATATAGGAAACACTTCAACTCTTCTTTGTGATTCCATATAGATTACATGTTAGGAGCATACATATAAATCCATGTAAATGCTTGGGGACTCAGTGTGTGGGTAGGAAAATCCTGTATGGATATCCGTATAAAAGACATGAAGGAGAAAGAAGATAGCCAGGCTTGTCTCAAAATTATGAAGGTTATTGTCCCAATTTGCGCGAATGTAAGGATTTGTGCGGCGTATTTTACTTGAAAAAGTATTTTAAATCTTATGAATCGAGAAAAGTTCCTCATACCGAATAGTTTCAACATTTTGTCAGCAATATTTTGTTTGCTCACTGATATATGTAAAAAAACAATTTTATTGAATAACAAAGAATATTTCATGATGTTCCGATCAACCTATTTGGGCCAATGAATTTTCCCTCTGATCCACTTTGGGCAAATCAAATGTTCCAATTTGGGAGAGGGGCGCCATGTTAGATTTTCGACAGTTACCTGATACCTGATTTAAGTTTTAATCCGGGATTTAAAATTTTTAACGTGAAAATTTCTCAGCATGATAAATGACGCAATAGAAAAAAGGAATATTTTTATCGTTTGCATTTTAAAATTGACAGTCTCATTGTCATTGTAATAGTTTTCAGCACATTTTATCCATGAAGCAGGCGCACAAAAAAATTTTGCTCTCTGTGTCTTGGATGCCACTATGATATTCCCATGTATTTTTCCCGCTGAAACCGAATATGCAACCCGTTTATCCCCTACACATCAGGATTTTGACATAACCTTAAAAATCACCCAAAAAACCACTGAAACCACACAAATTATTAACCCTGTACCATTTTCACCCTCCTCTCCTTAATCTGGTAACCCTTATAACCCCATGACTCCATAATCACCTTAACTCGTAATACTATAAGCCCATAACCACAAAATCTCGTAACCTCATTCTGAAGAAAAATCTTGTTTGAGAAAACAGAACAATTTCATGAGTTTTTCCTGGCAACATAGTCATGAGTAAGTAGCACTACATCCCCGAAATCCTATAACACCATAACCTGAAAACCAACGTATCAACGTCAGTAAAGCCATGAAAACGATTTTATCTATTCTTTCGAACTCTATTGTCTTCGAAAGATCCGTGCAATGGATTTCGTATCAGCTTCTTGCCACTGTGAACGCTCTCTCTTTTAAGCATCCAACATAAGTCTGCCATCATATCCGTACACCATCTACCATGGTAACGTCTTTCCATTTCCTCGATATCTTGATAGAAGCGTGTAGTTTGTAACTCATCAAGCAATCCATTTTTTTTTTTAGTTTTTGAGCAAGTCGTACACCAATTCCTTGTAGTTTTCACTCTTCTGATTTCCTAAGATATTCTCAACCACATTCTTGAAGCTCAGCCATGCATCTCTTCCCTTGACCTTCATTGTGGCAATGAACGTTTCATCTCTCAACATCTTGCGAATTTGAGGTCCATAAAAGATTCCTTCTTTCAATTTCGAAGTCGAATTTTAGTTGTCTCAACCAAAGGTTTGTTTATAACTTTATTTTGAAAAATCTATAAACAGTAGCCAGTCCACAAATGATTATACATCTTTTTTTTATTCCATTCACAAGACCATGAACATTGTTACAGTACACCGAGGCGTCTTGTTCTGTAAAGTACTTTCGTAAATCCTCATCCCAATTCCGATAAAATGAAAGCTTTGTTCCTTCAGATACCATATTTCTTTCTTTAAGTCTTGCAGCTAGTAATTAAGCCCCATCTTTCGACAACCTTAGTTCTCTGATTAAATCATTCCGATCTTCTTGATTGAATGGGCGCGGCGTACCATCTTTTTCCTCCTTTACAGCATATTCCTTCTGATCAGTGTCATCGTTCCTCTCGCTGCTCTCTTCATTGATATCTTCATCAGTTGCTTCATTAATCTCATATCAGCCACAGATACATCAAGGGCTACTTTATGATCTTTTCTATACTCATCTCAGACATGGAAGCTTTGGTTACGCTGGACATGATTCCACACTGAATTTTTTGCAAACGACTGGAGTTGAATCCTACTGTATCAGTCAAACAAAAATAACAATAGTCTTGGCTTTTTGAGTGAAGCTTTAAAATTTTTCTTCATCTTAAAATAACCACCACGTAGGAGTACCTATCAGCGTTTCTAGTACATTCATGTACATTTTCTCCTGAATCCGATCTTGTTTTGCAATTTTTTATCTTAGCCCTAAATGTATCAAAAACCCCCACAGTAGGGCTCCCTGACCAATTGCGGGTGAGTCTGTGGGCCTAGGGGTGATAACACCCATACCTCCCTAGGACTAAGCATGGGGGCTTTCCGACTTTGACGAGGAGAACGTCAACTCGTCGTCGGACACACTCTGGCTGCATCCTCACACCCTTCCTTCCACATGCAAGGCAGCGCGCCTTTGCTGGTTTCGTTACCTCAGAGAATTGGAGAGTAGATCATTCCACACTCTTCCTTAGAGGCAGTGTCACCATCTCCAGTGTTCTTGAGGGTAGCAGGATTTCAAATTCCAGATAAAAATGATAGAGTTTTTTACGATTACAATCGTATAAAGTATTTTTGTTCTTTGTTTTTAAGGAGTAAAACGGAAAAATGCTCATGCACCAGCCGGATTCGAACCTTGGGGACCACGAGCCCAATAGACATATATCACGCGTATATACAAAATATACATATGCATGAGATGCACTCATGGGCACATAGTCCACAAGAAACGAAGGTGAAAGTGGGATTTGCCGCAAGCGGCATCTACCCACTAAAACCTAACTCCTTTCCTGCTAACCCATGCTCCCGGAATCCGCTTTCACATTACTTCAGGAACATGGGGGTAACGCTACTGCGCCGAGCTTCGGCGTTCTGATGATTTGCTAACCTGGACTTCTCCCTCTCTCTCTTTCTTCTGGAGGCTTCTTTGGTAGGGTGGCCTCTTTAAAGGAAAGACATCGCTTTGTATCCGGAAGATGGTCTGTTTGGGTCCTCCACGTTTGTGCTCCATAGAGAAAACACTGAGGAGTACCAAGGCACTCCGCAGACTTATGGCCCTCTGTACCGCATCTCCTGCATGAATTGGTCCTATCGGGACCCTCGCACTTCGCTGCCAAGTGGCCCAAGTTTCCCCTAAAGGCCCTTTTTGTCATGTTCACCTTTAGGTAGTTCGGGGACGAATCACGGAAGTGGTTTCGGATGGCCTCCGTCACCTCGCCCACATCACACGTTGTGTCGAGATCCAAGATCTCCACTTCTGTGCATGGGACGAGCTCGCGCACGGAGTTTTCTGTGAACACTGCCTCCCTGATAGCAGAAGACAGTTTCATCCTGGCGTCTGCTGCAGGGCCCACCTCTATAAGGATTTCTCCTTTTCTCGTTTCCCTGCCTCTCCTGATTTTAACACCAAGGTTGTCAGGGTTGACCTTCTTCTTGATGTCCTTCAGGGCCTCAGAGTAGCTCATACTTTCAGACGGCCTAATAAGAACCTCCTCCAGTCGAGAACGCTTCTACTCCTTTTTCTGCTTTCTTCTGATTTTGGAAGCTGGTTCCTTTTTTTCTTCATCCTTCTTTGGGGTCGAGGACGTGACCCCGCTAGTCCTCGGCTTCTTAGTTGTAGGTTTCGCGCAATTTGCCTCAAAGGGACCTAGAGAGTGCTCTCTTTCTTGTTTCCCATGCTGAGGAGTTGGAGTTCCCTCAGTTTCTTCAGTTTGGGTCCCACTTTGGCTTTGCACTGAGTGTTTGAAGTAGCCTTGTAGAGCTTGCGCTGTAAGACCTTCATCTTTTGTATTCCGTGCTTGATTCGTAGAGCTATATTCCGCCGTCCCTCACAGAACCGTTTCATGTCGTATACGACTGTGTACATCTCATATAAGCACTACATTGCCTCCTTGAGATCATCAGAAACTGCTGCCAAGTCTCTTCTTCCCTGTGACCTCTCACATGCTCCTCACACATGCTCCGGTTAAGTTTTTCTTTATTGTTAGTCATAGTAATCACAAGAGTAGCTCGTGAAATAGAGGTCCACCCCCGCAGAGTCCGGCATGCGGGGGTAAGGTCTATATAGTCTAGGAGGCTACCTGGTATCCTAGAGACACCGTTTGAGACATCGCTCCCTGGTGCCACTCAGTCCTTGACACGGATGTTCACGCCTTGATTTGGGGTTCTAAGTGTGTTTGGTCCGGACGGCCTATTTTATTTCAGCCCTACCCTCTATTTCCAGCAAGCATTCCCCTATCCGCCGCTCGGGACTCGCTAAGTAAGGATATCACCTTCCCTCCATCTCAGACTGTGGTGATATTTGGACAATTGTATAAAGTAGTAGTGGTGGTATATTGTAAAAAAGATATTGGAATACAAACATACTGAAGTATCAAAGATGTCTGAGAGGGGTTTAAAAAATAGTAATGAAGTAGACCTTGATTCATGACTTCACTCACGTATTTCTTATGATTTTGCAATTTTGAGTTTATGGTGTCATGGGATTTAAGGTTTATAGAGCTACTTATCCATGACTATGCTGCACAAGAAATACTCAAGAAATTGTTCTGTTTTTCCAAACAAGATTTTTCTTCTGAATTAGGTTACGGGATTTTAAGATTATAGGGTTTTATTATTACGAGGCAAGGGGATTATGAAGCCACGAGTTTAAAGGGTTACCAGATTAAGGGGAGGAGAGTGAAAATGGTGCAGAGTAAAGAATGTTTGTGGTTCCAGTGCTTTATTGGGTGTTTTTGAGGTTATGACAAAATCCTTACGTGTAGGAGTTAAACGGGTTGCATATTCGGTTTCAGCGGGGAAAAATACATAGTAATATCAGATTGGCATTCAATACTCAGAGAACAAAAATTTTTTGTGGGCCTGTATTACTAAATAAAAATTCATGAAAAAACAAGCGTCATGACAGGAGAAATCTAGGAATTATAATTATGTCTTAACTGTGAATCATATTAACGAGCCCATTCGAAACAAATATAACTATTACTCACTTTTCAATTGAACACTTGCAGCACAAAATGTTTCAAACCCTGTTGTGATCAAAAACAACACGTCGTGTCAACTTCCGAACTAACAAGCTGAGAACAATGCTAAGCTCGATCGGTCACATATGGCGACACGCGTGACTATATTGTAGGAAATGGTCCGATAGTGCGGCTTTAGAGGCTACCTCGGAACCTCACTTCCACGTAAGATCATCTATCTCCATGCTGTAAGACTAGCACTAACAGGATCCCAACACTTAACGATCTCACTCGAAAATAAATCAAGCTGTATTGCGAGTAGATATACCTTTATTCAAGAATTGCTCCTGACGGAGTCGTCACTAGTGTTTACAGTAAGAGGCCCAAATGCCTACTAACTACGAGCGCATTGCGTACTGCATTCGACAGTTGTGAAGGGTACCTCAGTAACGTGACTACAATGACCGAGGCCCCACAATATAACGTTCAAACAACACGAATACATAATAAAATGACTAAAGGAAAAGTCTAATGTATCCCCTCAGGGTTTCTATTTTTCTTGCACCTTCTTCCCAATTCCTTTACACACCCCCTACACACTGACTTGGTGGTGGGAGAGGAACCTACAGTTTAAGGTAATTTCCGAACCACCAAGAGCAACAACTTTAAGTACTTAGAGAAAACCTTTTTCTCTAGAGGTACCGGTCCAACGAATCTCCTTGCTAGGCTAGTGTTCACGGCATGGATCGCCGAGGCTCTTCCAGAGTGTGGACGGGAATCGAACCCGCAAGCCGACGGAGTGGGTCCAAAGCCTACTCTTTAGATCCCACGACCATCGTCCCATTTAATAAAATGACTATAAAACCTATATCAATAATATATTTAATCCATTCTAAAGTGTGATTAAACTATTGCTAGTCTCATTACCTTTGAGATTTCCGCGATATAGTATCTGAGCATTCGCCCAAAATGGGTCACCCACCCAAACTGGGACATTTACCTTAACTGCGGCGTATTTTCTTGGAAATAAGTCGAATTTTATCACGCTGTCAGTTTCTTGCCACATAGATGTCTCCTTCACTCTCAGTCTCTCTTCATGTCTATCTCTCTTCTGGTTCCTCTCGCTCACTCTCTTTGGGAAAATTCTGGAACCCTCCCTCGAAAATGTTCTTCAGCCTTCGTTCCGTATCGATTCTTAAGCATTTTTTAGTCGAAATATTATGTTGCTTCAACCATAGAATGTGTTTATTATATGGACAATAAACTATTTTTTGAATTGTTAAATAAAGGAATTAGGTTCTGTGCTAGAGACATAAAGGGAAAAGGAGACATAGAGAATTTTTTCAAGGTTTTTAACTACTGGGTGGTATTTTACAAGAACGTGGCAGTTTGACACTGCTTCACATTTCCTCGCCATCTCGCTTTATCCTTCAACCTCGGTCTCTCTTCATATCTATCTCTCTTTTGGGTTCGTATCGATTTCTGAGCATTTTTTATTTGGAAAACCAAAGATCGAGAACACGATGCTAATGAGTTTTTTTCTCATTCTATCTTTTAATCTAATTTTGAGTTGCTAAACTTTCGATCAAAATGAGATAAGAAATTGTTAGTTCATCTTGTTAAAAAGTATCAATTCTCTTACTGGTCGAGACTTCCTGCTTCCATTAAGTGGTTACTTCAGGGCAAGCCTAGTCTCGTTCATGAGGTTTTGGCAAATAATCTCCCTTTCCAGGCTCTGTGTCAACCCGCTAGCCTGCAAGGTAAACTCGTGAACCATCTCCAGAAGCTTCTCTTTGGGTGGATTCTCGCTCTTTAAACCAAACGTGTTAGGAATTCTTGAATAGCTTACTCTCGTTTGCGAGGTTTTGGAAAATCATCTCCCTTGCAAGGCTCTAAGTCAAACTGCTAGCCTGCCAGGTAACCTCATGAACCATGTCCAAGAGTCTCTCTCTCTCTTTCTCTCTTTTGTGTTCTTGGCAGATTATATTTATATTAAAAAGCATCCTTGTGATGGATTATAAGATGAACTTTCAACTACCTTCTTCCTTTTTGTTATGTATTTCCGATAAACTCTAAAATCATACGGAGTAAATATGTTTGAATATTAACGCTTAATTCCTTTTTAATTCAAATTGTATTTATAGCAGCCCTGTAAGGATCCAACAGAGTTTCGAAACAAATTTTTCTATGTACTTTTACTAAAGTCTCTGTTGTTTGGATTTCTGCCTTGCCGGTATAAAGCGTTTGGACGAAAGATTTGCTAGGGTTCGTGCCTAATACCAAGAAAAGAGCTGCTCGTGCACTATGTTATCCAAGTAAAGGCTGTTTTTAAGAAGACCGCACATTACTATTCGCCACATTGAAATCTACAGACAATGCATCCCTTTGTTCCATGTGCACCCCCAAGCAAAAATTAGAACCATTGACCATACCGCCCCAACCTGCGATCCTACACTCTCATAAACAGCCAAATCGTCACGGAACCTTTAGACAGGGTTTCGAAACTGAGAAACGAGACACGAGTCATTACCAGCGGCTGAGGGGTGGAACGAGAGGATTTCCTTTCCTTTCTAAAAATAAGTAACTAACTCATGGATACCTCTTTACAATTTGTCCTCTTTTTATATTGTTGTTTGTTAAAAGAAGGAGTTGATTTAAAGCCTGTAAAACGTAAAAGACTATCCCGATGTGTAGTGCAAATTCTTCTGAATTCAAATCAATATTGTATATCAATATTGAAGTCAACATTAAATTTTATTCTAAATAAATATTAATATTTCTCATAAATTTAAACTTTTTGTATATATTTATTATGGTATTAAGTTATTATACTGATCCCCGTTTTCTAGTTTTTAAATTAAATCCTAAAACGAGGAAACACCTTTTAAATAAATAAAATACACTCGAGTATCGAATGTTTTGATTATGAATTAAAATTAAAATTACATTAAAATTACAGAGAATTGTACATTTTATGAAATTATTAAATGTAGAAATGAGTAGTGGGGATAAAGGGGTTATAACGGCGTTTTAACTATCGGGGGAAAAACCTACTCAATAGCGGCAGTTAGCAGATTTTTGCAGTACCGCGACTCGAGCGTATTCGGTAAGTTATATTTAAAATTTAATATGGTACGAGGGTAGTTCAATAAGTCCTTAGAATGACCAACAGATGGCAAGTACTCCCGAAATCATCAATAAAATCCACGATATGGTGTTGAAGGATAGAAGATTAAAAGTGCGTGAGTTAGCTGAGGCCACAAGGATATCTATAGG
>NC_046657.1:102352108-102364194 GCF_010883055.1 Belonocnema kinseyi | reverse complement strand
TATAGAGCTCCAAGGAGATTATGTTGAAAAATAAAAAAAAATTTACCCAAAAAAAATTGTTTTTATACTTTATTCTAAGGACTTATTGAACTACCCTCGTATGATCATTCAGGGTATAATTTGGAACTGTTAATCCTGATGTTTCTTAGTTGTGAATCATAAATTAAAAAATTTAAACATGCTGTTTTTATTGCTCAGAAAATTTCAAATTAAAAGTGTTTGTAATTAAACAGTGATGACTGCGTAATTAAACAATTTCCTATTTAGACGTTCAAAATTCGACAATTATTAAATTATAATTTCTATCCCTGAGCGCTACATGACATTATAGCTGGTAAATGGGCTAAAGGGTATAATCGGACTGGAGCTTGAGATGGGACCTAAACTAAGAAGCGATTCTTTCAGGGTAATAGAAAATCCTTCTGAAACCAAAAAGGGTGACACAGTAAATAAGAGACAAATTATGAGAGCTCCGATCCCGTGCACTCTCTAACCCATCGCCAAAGGTGGACAGTTTCCCTGGGGCCGTCCACCTGAGCGGTGCCCAGAAATCGAAAGCTTGCACAGCGTGGTTCTATAAAATCAAACAAAGCTCCGAACAAGGGGCCTTCGATATCGGAGCATCATCTGGAGCAACTCTTCCTGCTCAGTCTAAGGGCAAGTGGAGTAAGGACTCTACGAGACGTCCCGGATTATTATATTAATGGCTGCGACGGAAGTCTCAATAATTCAGGTAAATTTATACGACTGCAAATGCGCTTTGGCGGTTCTAACTAGACGTATGTCAGTGGTGTAGACAGGGACAGCCCTAATCCAAGAACCCTGGTTATACAGAAAAATGTATAATGGATTAGAAGGATATGGCTCCATATTTAAGGGTCACATGAAAACGGACCAAGGGCATGCATAGCCGTTCAGGGTAACTAATTCAGCACTGCCAGGAGAAAGGAATTCATCTGTTATTGAGGTGTAACGCAAACTCCCACCATACAGTGTGGGAAAGGAGAAACATAGCAAGAAAAAGGGATTCAATTGATTACCTGACGGGCACTGACCTGGAGATTCTTAGTCGTAGTAATACTTCTACATTCCATATCAAAAACAGTAGTGTGGCTCTCGATTTGACACTATGCTTGGTAGAACTGAGAAGCAAGACAGTGGAATGGAATATCTTCGACGAGGAGTCTCTCTCGGATGAAAAATATATCTTATTCCAGGTAGCCCTATGAAAAGCGGTGGCTTCAAAGATCAGATACTCAAGGAATTAATTTTGAGACTCATATGCAGAGGAACTTAAAGATAGGCTTGTAAAATTCCCCACAAACTACGGCACTACAGACGAGCTAGAGCACGCCGCGGATTTTCTCTGAAAGGCTCTGATCGTATGAGAACAATAGCCCTGCAAGTACAATTAAGTTGAGGAGAGGAGCAGAATGGTGGAACACCCACATGGAGAAACTCCGTAAAAAGGCTAGAGCGTTGTACAAAAAGGCAAACGGAACTAAATTGCCTTCAGACTGTGACACCTATAAGATGGCTCGGTGTAAATACAATAAGAACATTAGAATCTGCAAATAGTAAGATTGGAGTAGCTTCCTCTGAAAAATTAAGGAACATTACAGATACAGCGAGGCTCGTCAAGATCATAGCAAAAAGTCGGTAGGCGCGTCTCGGGCTCATAAAGTTCGATAATGGACAGTCTCACGAAGAGGAAGAAGAAACGCTCACCTAAAAGCATCTGAAGGAAGTCCACTTTCCAGGTTTTTAGCGAACGCAAACGTACCGAAAAGAGGCAGAGTGGGGCCAGTAGAGGGAGAATACAAACTGGAATTTTGCCGCCAAGCTCGTTGATATCAAGAAGTTCGAATGGGCCCATGGGCATGGTCTCCTCGTAGACTAAATAAGGAACGGTGGTAACCCAGGAATAAGCGGATGAATATCCTAATCAGCGGGACTCATCTGGAAACTTTGATGGGTATTAGAATTTGGGCACTGTACATTGTGGAGCTCTGGTGGCGCCACAGCTCAGGGCTCTGAGTAAATCCGGTAAAGACCAGCATGGCCATTTTCACGAGACAGTACAAAGTGTCAAACAATTATGCACTTGCATTGAGTGGTATGAGGCTGTAAGAGGTAAAAGGCTACTCCACTGTACTTAACCCAAGGTTCCTATACACGGTCATGGTTTGATGGCCACGAGTGAAACTCAAATCGACCTAGATAGCATTTACAGGTTCATGTAAAAATCCTTTGAATACAATTTTTTTCAAATTCATAATATATATACGTGTCTGAAACTTGGCGCAAATGTCCCTTATGGATTGAGGAAGGTTTATTGTAAAAACTTTTATACTTTCTCTTCAGCTTTTCTATATATGTACAAAATAAAAGTTCTAAAAATAGGATGTAAATGAGAAAGATTGTTCAAATCCCATATTTCCCTCTCGATTGTTAAGAATCTGCGCACATCTGCGCACCTTATTTTTCCTCGGCGTGACAACGTCGTTTCAGTCGATCGGTGTCTTATTTCCCGGTTCTAGTCGACCAAACACATGCACTAATTTAAGCTCCGTGTCTTGAATAAAGTTAACACTGTCGAATAAGAATTGTTAATACTGGAGGATTTGATTCAACTGAATACGGGTTTTTGATTAATAATACTGGAGTTTATATGAGGTCTTTCTGCGCCAGTCTATAATTTGTTATAATTAATTGTTTACGATGACTCAGTGCAAATAATATTATTTAAAAAAGCAAAATATTTTTAAGGCTTTCGAATTTTTCGAATTGAAAACATTAACATAAAAAGATTTATGAAAATCTACTTTTCAAGAATTTCTCGGTTTAAAATCTGGGAATTAAAAAATAAAACGCGATAACACACAATGACACTTTTTCGTGAAATTAACTTTATTCGTCCATTGATGTTTGTTTGTATGTAAGAGAAGAACGTTGGTCGAAAACCTAAGCTACCTAAAAAGAATAAAGCTGAAAACGCTTAAATTATGACGAAAACATTGCAGACGCGAGTTAAATGCAAACAAAATATTTGAAATAATTAATTATGAAAAAAAATTACTAAGAAAACATTAACCGAATTGAAAAAATGCAACCAAACCGATGACGCTTACAAAGAAACTATAAACGGGAAAGAAGGATAAAACGTCCCCGATGTGTTTGAATGTTTTTTCAATTCGGAAAATGTTTGCTTAGTAATTTATTTATTTGTTTTTGTATAGTTAATTATTTTACATATTTTCTTGCATTTAATTAGCTTCTGTGCTATTATCGTTAAAATTTGTTAGTTTTCAGCTTTAATAATTACCATTTTTTATAATTATAACTTTTTTAATTCGGTATATTTTTAAAAATATTTTATCATTTGTATGATTACCAAGAACACTAATCAGGAGTTATTCCAAAGGACCCCGCACAAAATGTACATAAAATGGTTCTCAGTCGATTTTAATTAAACTTTGTAAAACTGTAGTTCGCATCGTCTCGATAAAAAAGATGAATAGGAACAAAGTCGAAAAAATGACGGGTTTTGAGTCACCGAGGGTTACACATCAAACCGTTGAAGCAAACTTAGGCCAATATCTTGAAAACTGTAGGTCAGAGAAAAAGTTTTCAGCCTCATTTATACGGCTTTCATAAAAGTATGGCCCTTGGATGTCGAGAATGAAACCATCTGGTGCAACTATTATTACAGGTTTGACTAAGTGCCGTCTTTTGTGAACACAAAATGATTGTCGCAGAGACCTGAAGTTACTGCTTTTATGAGTGTAAAAAGAATGAACCGTAGTACTTGTTTTTGTTATTCTTTTGTTTCTTTTTGTTGGCAATTGTCTTCAGAGTACATATTCCCGCCACTGCGGGGCAGCGTGCTACACTTGTTTTTTCTATTCTTTTGCTTCTTCTCTTTGAACTATGTAACTTTATTGGTGAGCATACGTTAGATCCGATACTTCGCATTTATAAATTGTCTTATGTTGTTGCATTTGTGATGGACGATTTGCTCCTCGTCTCATGACTCGCATCGACGGAGATGAGACTGCTAGCAAAAAGGAAATCGCTATCCACATGCGAAATGAATTTTAAAGATTGCCATTAGAAGTTTCTCATCTGACAAAAATATGCGCTAATTGCAATCAATCGATTCGTAACGAAATCGCTTCCATGGCAAAAGATTCCGCTTGCTTAAGACTAAATGTCTTAACGCAGACTAGGAGTAGCAGTTGCTTTTTCTGCAATGCCGCTGATAATATACAAAGGTTATCAGTCTAATGCAAGGCAAATGTTTTTATTTTATGCAATATGTACATCCCGGAAAACTTAATAACATGTCCGCATCATTTGGATGATGAAGGTTTAATTCTGCTACCACTTTTACCGGGCTTACACCAGGCATATTACTGATCCAGAACCGCAAATTCCTCGAGTTATTGCGTGTATTGATGGTTCATACTTTTATACTCATAAGAGATGTAACAGCAGGGCTCTGCGGCAGAAATTTGTGTTCACAAAATACGGCACATGGTCAAACCTGTAATAATAGTTGCACTGGATGGTTACATTCTCAACATCCAACGGCCATACTTTTCTGACAGCCGTATTAATGATGCTTCTATATTACAACATGAATTCGTATGTGACGTTTACAGAACCAACGGATGGCTCCTGGAAGACGATATTGTCGTTGTTAATAGGGGATGCCGGGATTTCACTAATCTTCTGGCGCGTTTGCGTATTACGTGGAAAATTCCAGCTCTTCTTCCACCACATCAACATTAACTTACAACAGAACATGCTAACGAATCTCGCCTAGTGACAAAATCTAGGTGAATCGTCGAAGATATTAACGGACGTATCAAATCAATTTTCAAATTCTTGGATCAAGTATTACAGATATAACACGTTCCTAATCTAGGCGATTTTTGTGGGATAGCTGGAGCTATCATTAGCAGATACCATATTTTAATTGCCATGGAAGAAGCTGATACCGAAAGGGTCAATGAATTACTTTAAAAACCTAAGGAACCTAATATCGTACAAGGACTGGCTGAGGCAGAAAACAAGAAAAGCCCAACGATTGGTTAAATTAGATGCGGGATAATATTTAGATTTCCCAGTCCTGACTCTTGCATTTAAAAAAAAGCTCATAACAATCAGAGTTTTTTTCACGACTTCGTAACGCGTCTAAGCATCAACTCTGGATTGCCTATAGACCGAACCGTGACAATGACATGGGCAACGGTATGGCTGAGGATAAAGAACTCACTTTTATAGAAGGATATTATTGTACATGCCAGTCAGGTGCTCGAACGGTAGGAAGTTGCGCATGAAAGAATTATTTATCCATCACAAAAACTGATTCACACCATAAATGTTGCGGGAAATCGATTACAACCAAGAAGTATTCAGTTACGAGAAGTCATTCACGTCTAGTTGTGTGTTCTCACTTCAATGGCTAGATATTGACAACATCCTGCTCATGTCTTGTCTTCATAGTCTGGATATTGACTAAGTCCTGCTCATATCTTGCCTTCAGTGACCGGATATTTACTAAATCCTGCACACGTCTTCCTTTTATTAGCTAGATATTGGCTAACTCTTTCTCACGTCTTTCCTTTAGTGGCTAGATATTGAGTACATCCTGCTCATGTCTTGCCTTCACTGGCTATACAGTGACAACATCCTGTTCATGTCTTGCTTTCATTGGCAGGATATTTATTAAGTCCTGCATATGTGTTGCCTTCGTTGGATAGAATTGACAACATACTTCTCATGTCTTGCCTTGATTGTCTAGATATTCACTAAGTCTTGCTCACGTCTTGTCTTCATTTTCTCGATATTGACGAAGTCCTGCTCATCTCATGCCTGCATTGTCCGGATATTGACTAAGTCCTTTAAATTTTTTGCCTTCAGTAGGTATTTATTGACTAATTCTTACTCATGTCTTGCCTTCATCGGCTACATATTTATTACATCCTGTTCATGTCTTTGCCTTCAGGTGCATCGGAGCCGTGTGGGCTGGGTAGGATTGAGCCCACCCATGAAATAAATAAACCTAATAATAAAATAAACTTAATACCTATCTTAAATTTGTATTTTAAACATACTTTCGGTAAGCCCACCCATGAAAAAAAATCGTTCCAAAGCCTCTACTTGCCTTCATTGTCTGGATATTGACTAAGTCCTGCTCATGTCTTTCCTTTATTGGACGGACATTGACTAAGTCCTGCATATGTCTTTTCTTCATTAGCTAGATATGCTAGATAACTCGTTTTTGCGGGTATTTTTAGTCGCGACTTTTTCTATTATTAGTTCAATTAGTTCGCAGAGATACTATAGTATTTTACTGCTAGTGAAATAAGTACTAAAAAGGATTGATGCGAAGGTAAAGATAGAGAAAGTTAGAAGTGTATGAAGGGAAGAGCGTATAGGGGAGAGAATGGTACTGATGAGACTAAAGAAATAGGAACGTAAGAGGGAAGTGATGACAAAGAAGAGGATGTTATATGGAAGCTTGGAGAGAATAAAGGATGATTTGACATAGGTAGAAAGCAAAATACAGTATAAGTTAAGGAAAATAGCGGAAGAAGAAAGAAAAAAGGGAAGAAGAACATGGGTTAGGTATAGGAAAATACAGATAGACGGAGAATGGTGGGATTGGGATGAAGAAAGAGAACAGATAGTAAGAAATGAAGTGCAGGGAAACTAGGAGATGAAGGAACGGGAGATAGGAAAATAAGGAGTAGTAAGAAAGAAAAAGAGACGAGATACTAAAGTAGGGAAGAATGGAATATATGTTACTGGAATATAGCAGGATTGGAGAGACAGGATCTAGACTAATGGGAAATTTGACATAATGGGATGTAGTCATAATGATGGAGACGTGGATGAAAGAAATGATTTAAGAAAATAAAGAAGAGATTAGACTGATAATAGGTAGGGATTTCAATGCGAGAACAGCAGACAGAGGAGAAAGGGAATGGGGAGAAGAGAGAGAAAGAAACTCCAAAGATAAGGTGCTAAATGGGGAAGGAACAAAGTTGTTGAAGAGCTTGGAGAATTTTGGATGGTATATCTTAAACAGAAATATAGAGGGAGATGAGAAAGGAGAATATACATGCTCAGGAGGTGAAAGGGGAACGGTAATTGACTATGTGATAGTTGATGATGAGTTAAGGCAGATGGTCAAGAAACTAGCAATAGCAATATGAACAAAGGGGAAGCAAATGTAAAAAGTGTAGGAAAAGTAGACTGGTCAAGGGAAGGAAAAGAACAGTTTAGAGAAAAGGCCATAAATATCAAAATAGAAGAGGAAATGTGGACATGGAGATGGAAAAAATGTTACGAGAAACAAAAGGGGATTAGAGTGCATAAACAAAAATGAAATTAGTAAAAGGGGGAATAGAAGTGGATGGGATGAGGACTGTAAAGAGAAAAAAAGGTCATAAAGGAATTAAGAAAGTGCAGGAAAGAAAAAAGTAATGGGGAAGAATATAGAGAAAGGCAATGGAGTAGAGGTTAAAGATTATAATGGTGTGATGCTGATGCCAACACTGAATAAATTATATGTAACTGTTTTGTCGGAGAGATTGAAGATAGAAGTTGAAGAAAAAAGGATCGAGCCACCGAATCAGACAGGGTTTAGAAAAGGAATGAGGGTAATGGACAACATAGATGTTCTGGACTATCTAGTAAATAAGAAAATTAATAAAAGTAGAAGGGAGAAAAGGGCAATGATAGCAATGTTTGTGGACTTAAAGGCGGCGTTTGGCTCATTAGACCGAGGCTAGGAAAGGAAAAGATATATACAATGGCATACGCAGACGACATAGAGTTGATGGCAGAGGATGGAGAAGGGATCGCGGGCTTAATTACAGGAATAGACAAATACTTAGATAGGAAAAAGCTGAATTTAAATGTAGAAAAGACAAAGATAATGAGATTTAGAAAAGGAGGGGAAGGAAGAAAGAATGGACAGGGAGAGGGAAGGGAATAAAGTTAGAAGAAGTAAAAGAGTATAAATATTTGGGATATACCTTGCAAACGAATGGAGATCATACAGATAATATAAAAGAAAGGATAAAAAAACATCAGGGGTAATGAAACAGATATGGTGAATAGGAAAAAGAAGGTTAAACAAAATTGGAAAAGGAGAATGTGGTTATTTGATACGCTGGTATGGCCGGTATTAGATTATGGAGCTGAGATATGAGGATGGAAAGAAAGGAAAGATATTGAGACTTTACATGAAAAATATATGAGGTAGACACTAGAGGCAGACTGGATGACGCCAGGATATAAGGTGAGAGAAGAAGCACAAAGGGATAAGTTAAGTATTAGAGCGGGAAATAAGGCATGGAAATTTGAGACGAAGCTGGGAGATAAAGGGGGGGGGGAATTGGCGAAATAGTGTTTAATGGAGGTAGAAGAGAGGAGAGGAAGGGCGATCGAATGAGCGAGATGGGAAGAAGACAGAAGGGAGTTCTTTAATGTTAGAGAAATAGAAGACGGGACTGGAGTAAATTATGAAGAAAAGGAAAAAAGGAGAGGGAAAGACAATTAATAGAAAGCTGGGGAGTAATTGAGGAAAAAATGCAATAAATGGTATGGGATGATAAAAAAGGAAGGAGTACCTAAGTATGTAGAAAAGGGATGGGAAGAGAGAAGGTGGACCAGAATAACAAGATTTAGATTGGGAACCGAGGTAAGGGAGGGGATGTATTGGGAAATACAAGGGAACAGAAAGTGTAAAATATGTGAACGGGAGGAGGAAACATGGGAACATTTCTGGGAAGGATGTAGGAGGGAAATGTAATATGAAGGAAGTTGACAATTCGAATAGGGTTAATACTGTAGGAGAGGATGAATTAGGAAAAGAATGGATGAAGGAGTTAGAAGGTGCTAGAGGAGCGAGTGAGAGGGAATGAAAGAAAACATGTGGAAAAAGGCAAATGGAGGTATAAAAACTCTCTCTCCCTCTCCCTCTCCCTCTCTCTCTCTCAATGCAAAAAATAAGAAAAAATAAATAAACACATTAAAATGATAATCTTCAGGAGAAATTTTTTGCGAATTTGCAAAAATTACTTCCATGAGTGAAAGACTCCCTATTGGTGTAGGTTCGCCAACCAATGGAGAATAATTCATCTTGCTCCGTACTCGGTCTTTGTATATTCCTTACACTTGTGCACAGATTTGTTTAAACTAAAGGACAAAATATTGACAACAGTAATTTGGTGATAGTGACTTCTTTTTCGTTAAAGCTCCTTCGAAAGTTTCCCTGCACCTCATTTCCATAAATGTATATTATTACAATTCATAACATGCAATTGAACTTGCTCATTTCCAATTTTATTTGTACGATTTAAACCTAGCACATACGGTCTACACATCAGCCTTACCTTTTTTTAACTACTGAATTAAATCCCTACCTCAGTGACCCACAAAACTTCGATTGACGAGGGTTTGTGGGCGGGGGGCGATTAGTTTCAACCAAGAGTCATAGCTGGTAAGTGTTTTATGCTAAGAAGTTCAAGCCACCTTCAGCAGCGTTGTGTTAGATGGGAGTTTATATGATCTCATTTTCACATTCCCGGCCCACAGTGGGAAAAAATGACATTTTTGTTTCAAAATAACGTACAACCCACAAATAATAAGCGATTTTACCAAAAAAAATCTGAAAAAAGCTGTTAAAATTTCTAAGAGAGTTGTCGAGCCTGATTTTTCAATTAGGTTTTCATTTTTTTTATAAATAAACAAATATTTATAATATATTTTTTAAAAATATTAAATTTATCAACCAATTATGAATTTCGCTCAAATCATCATCAGGGTGGCAATTTTTTTTTTAATTTTCGTCTCCCGGTTTTTCCCGGTTCTCCCGGTAAAGATTCGTGATTTCTCCCGGTTTATAAAAAATTAACTTTCTTTACAAAACCCACGGTTTTTTCACATATATTATAAATTGCGGAAGTCAGTAAATGTCAGCAAAGTTTTTCGCAAGCAATTAATTGATTTTTAAATCTTATTATAAGAAGGATAATGAAATTGTTGTGTCTAATAAAGGAAAGTACAGATAAGCGTTTTATTGTACACTATCAGCAAATGCACACGTGCAAATCGCGCGTTCCTGTCTCTGAATTTCTATTTACTAAGATGAAAATATGCAAATTTAAAAATCCATTATTAAAACAATTTTTTAATATAAGGTTTTTAAATATTTTAAAAATAATAGTTGATAATGAATAATTTAGAATTGCAAGCTCTTGAAGTTTTAAATATATATACCAACGATTTTGGACAATTTAAATAGAAAAAGGAGTTCAATTGTATAATTTGTAAGTCGAAGCGCTAAAAATTAAAGAATTGTTATTTGATTTGGTGAATCACAAAATTAGAATGATCTTAGATCAAAAACTTAAAAATATGACAATGTAAAAACGTTAAAAATTTTATATTTAAGATTCAAATTTTGGAAATTGAATAGTTTAAAATTAAGAGTAATTGAAAATGTATTCTTTATAATTAAAAGCGTTCAAAATAAATAATTAAAGGTTGAAGAGTTTTAAATTTGTATAATTTTAATTCAAAGCGATTAAAATTTGACAATTTAATATTGAAAACTAAATTGAATCTTTCAAATGCTAAGCTTCTGATATTCTAGAATTTTAAATTTTCATAACATAATAAAATTACAAGTTAACATTAAAACTGATTAGAAGACGTTTTCTAAAATGAAAAATGAATTAAACTATTTGATATAAAAACATTTTGAAATATAAAGTAATTTTAAATGAGAGACGTTAAAAATCAAAAAATGTATACTCCCAAACGTTGAAACTTAAACGAATGTAAATTAAAATCGCTTAAAAATTAATAATTTTCAAATTGCTAATAATACTTCCCAAAATTTAAACAATTCAATTTTAATTGAAAATTAAAACCTTAAAAAAGAAAAAAATTTTTAATTTAGTGTTGTTAATCAAAATTCAGAAATCTAACATTGTAACCACTTACAATTACTGAAAGTGTCCTTTTACTGATGCATCAATTTCAGTTAGATTAATTTTCTTTTTTTTTATTATTTTACACTCAATTTTTTATTTTTTTAATTCAAATCTTCCTTTAGAATTATCATTCATTCTAAAAATTTTCGTATATAAAATATTTTTCAATTTAAAATGACTTTCTTTATTCATAATGTGTCCCCTAAGGGTTTACATGATTTCCATTCCTTACAATCTTTCCGCTTATATCTATATTTTTTCAATCTTATCCTTTCTATATATACAATTATTTACAACTATTTACATAAAGTCTTATATCTAGTTTCTTATTTCTATTTCCTGCGTTAGCGCAATTTAGAACTTATTAGCAAACGGGTGAGCGCACGAACGAAAGCGAGAGTGCAAGCGAAAGAGAGAACATGTGAACGCAAACGCATTTTAGTCTACTTAACTTTTACCTTACCATTACTTACAATGTTTACGCTTCTAATCTATGCGACTTCCGTTTTCTTTTTCTTTCACTTTTTTATACCTCTATTTGCCTTTTTTTCACATACATTCTTTCATTCTCCCTCATTCGCTCCTCTAGCACCCTTTAACTCCTATTTCCATTCTTCTCCTAATTCATCCTCTCCTAGAATATTAACCACATTCGATTGTCAGCTTCCTTCATCTTCCATTCTCCTCCTACATCCTTCCCGTACATGCCCAATGTATCCTCCTCCCATTCACATATTCTGCACTTTCTGTTCTCTTCTTTTTCCCAGTACATCCCCTCCCTTAACTCGTTTCCCAATCTAAATCTTGTTATTCTGGTCCACCTTCTCTCTCCCCATCCCTTTTCTACATACTTAGGTACTCCCTCCTTTTTTATCATCTCTTACCATTTATTGTATTTTGTTTCCTCAATCATCCCCCATCTTTCTATTAATTGTCTTTCCCTTTCCTTTTTCCAATTCTTCATAGTTTACTCCAGTCCCGTCTTCTATTTCTCTAACATAAAGAACTCCCTCCTTTCTTTTTCGTATCTCGTTAATTCGATCGCCCTTCCTCTCCTCTCTTCTACCT
>NC_046657.1:102330080-102352098 GCF_010883055.1 Belonocnema kinseyi | reverse complement strand
CTCCCTCAGATCCGTCTCAAATTTCCATGCGTTCTTTCCCCCTCTAATACTTAACTTATCCCTCTGTGCTTCTTCTCTCACCATATATCCTGGCGTCCTCCAGCCTGTCTCTAGTGTTCACCTTATATATCTTTCTTGTAAACTCTCACTATCTTTCATTTCTTTCCATCCCCATATCTCTGCTCCATCACCTAATACTGACCATACCAGCGTATCAACTAACCATATTCTCTTTCTCCAATTTTTTTAACCTTCTTTTTCCTATTCCCCATATCTGTTTCATTACCCCTGCTGCTTTTTTTATCCTTTCTCTTATATGAGCTGTATGATCTACATTCGTTTGCAAGATATATCCCAAATATTTATACTCTTTTACTTCTTCTAACTTTATTCCCTTCTATCTCCCTGTCCATTCTTTCTTCCTTCCCACTCCTTTTCTAAACCTCATTATCTTTGTCTTTTACACATTTACATTCAGCTTTTTCTCATCCAAGTATTTCTCTAATCCTGTAATTAATCCCGCCATTCCTTCTTCATCCTCTGCCATCAACACTATGTCGTTCGCGTATGCCCCTGAATATATCTTTTCCTTCCCTATCCTAACTCCGCCCCAAACTTTTCTCCTCATTTCTTCTTTCAAGTCTGATATTAATATATTAAATAAATTAAATAAACGTGGGCTCAAAGGACATCCTTGTCTCACACCTCTCACCAACCAGAAACTATCTCCTACTTGCTCTCCTACCTTTACCCTACTTTTTGTCTCACTAAAAATTTCTGATACTCTCTTTATTAATCCCCCTCTTATCCCCTTTTTTACCATAACTTTTTCTATTTCGCCTCGGTCTAATGAGTCAAACACCGCCTTTAGGTCCACGAACATTGCTATCATTGCCCCTTTTTCCCTTTTAATTCTCTTTATTACTAAATAGTTTAGAACATATCTTAAATATCTTATTAAATTAAAAACTGACTATCATGGTCTTTAATATAAAATTTCGAAATATTTAATGGCGAAATGGTTCTAAAATTTTTAATATTTGAATTTGAAACAACAATATATTGAAATTAAAAATTCCAAATATCCAAAAATCAATCTAAAAAAATATTATTAATAAGTATCATATATAGTATCAAGTGGCATTTAAAAGGACTGGATAGGTCTTTTAACTAAAAGATGTAATTTTTCAAATCAAAAGTCATTTTTATTTTTACCATTACAAATTGCAGATTTTTAAATAACGCGAGAAATATTGTAAACCTTGAAAGTTTAATTATTCTTAACACTTTAAAAATTATATAATTCCTAGCCGGGAACTTTCAAGAATGACAAAATTCACAAATTATGAAATACGGGAAATCACCAGATGTGATATTTCTCTCCCGGCTTTATCCCGGTTTTCGCCCAGTGCAAGTTTCTCCCGGGTCTCCCGGGTTGGTGGCCACCCTGATCATGAACTTCTCAATTAAAAAGACTGAAATCGAAAAAACAACGAATTTTTCCGTCCATAGATACCCGAATAATGCATTTGTAGGTTAAATTTGTTTTTAAAAAAAATCATCAAATTGATCAACAAATTATGAATTTCGCTGAAATTTTCATGAACTTCCCAATTGAAAAGACTGGCATTGGAAGAACCGAATTTTTCTGTCGACAAAGCCCAAATAATGCGTTTGTTTACTAAATTTGTTTAAAAAATCATGAGATTAATAAAAAAATTACGAATTTTTCTAAAATTATCATAAATGTCCCAATTGAAAAAAATTGACATAGAAAAAAAACGAATATTGCTGTCGAGAAATGCCTGATTATTGCATTTGTATATTAAATTTGTTTATAATATAAAGAATTAGAATCAGAAGAGAAATTTTTTTATATAATATTTTTACGACTTTAATTTCTTGCAACATAACTTAAAGCGTGCATTTATGAAAAATCGTAGAAAAAATTTTTTCAAGATATAATTTGAAAACAATTTTTTTTATATTGTCAAATATTGGAATATCTATAACTAATGCTATTTTATTCAACTTAAGCAATTTCAACTATTTTCCTGTTATTAAAGAGCACCGGGAACATCAAATAGAAAAAGGCTATTTTTTTGTCATATTTGTTCATTTATAAAAATATTAAAAACCTAATTTAAAAATAAGGCTGGGCAACTCTCTTAGAAATCTTATTAGCTTTTTTCCAATTTTTTTTCTTGTTGTCGAAATCGGTAAAGATTTGTGGGCTGTACGTTATTATAAACCAAACAAGTCATTTTTCCTTCCAATGTGTGGCACTCCTTTAGGTACGAAACCAAAATTTTTTCTAGAATAATCTTGTAGGGCATTAAAAAAGAAACATTTTTCTCCGCTTGCCATTTTTTATATCGTGCGTTATTTGACTTAAAATTTTCATTTTACTGTTGCCTAACGAACTCGACCTTCATGTTAAGATAGTAAAAGAATTTACCAAAGGAAAATCCAATCAGTCAATTCTTTCGAAAGTTATCGTGCTAACAAAAAAAAACCATCCACGGACGGACAGACAGACTGACAGACACATTCGTAAAAACGTGTTTTTCGGATTTAGGGGGTCTCAAAACGTGGACATTTGACCAAAATTAGGGGGGGAGGGTCAAATTTTACACAAATCTAATACCTTCTCTAATGAGGATGTAAAAAACTACCCAAAACATTTTCAAACGCCATTTTTCGAGAAGAATGATTTCAGGTATTATATCACTGGTTGATAATAAAAATAAAAAGGCCATAGTTCTGTAAAAACAATCGTCGATTTATTAACTACTTTTCACTCATCGGTTTAGTGGAGAGTCTAGGAACAATATTCATAGACTGTAATTCCTGAAAGAGGAGTTTGCAAGCATACGGCATTGTAATCGTAGAAACTCCTGCATTCCTTTTATCTTTATCCTGTTTCGATTCGCAGCTGCGACAGTGGCCACTATAAACCATCAACCCACATCCCTTGCAAATATCGACTTCGAAAGCATCGCTTGAAAGCATCAGTCTTTCAACAAGCAAATTACTTGCGCCATAAGCAATGAGACAGTCTCGTTCCATCTCTCCAAGTCTCAAGCCTCCCTCCTTCGATCTTCCTTCCGTTGGTTGTCGAGTCAACACTGCACGAGGACCTCTTGCTCTCGCGTGCATTTTGTCCTGAACCATGTGCTTCAGTTTTTGGTAGTACACCTGCAAAGAATCAATTCATTTTAATCCGGGTCAATATCGATAAGTATGCAAGATGTCTACTCAAATCCTGGATCGAAATTCCGTGACAATTCCAGGATTTTTCGAGCTAACACTAGTTTTCCAGGTCTAATTTTGCATACTACAAAGCCATTCAAATATTTCGCATTTTTTAAAACAATCGACTCCAAATATAAGGATTCAAAAATATGAGAAAAAATGAAGTTTTCCACTTATTTTTCGGCCTTACGATCAATTTTAGATTAAAAAAATAATAAAAAAGTAATCGAATTCAGATTCCCTTTTTATTGACTTTTCGGCCTCATCTGTGGGCCACACCTATCCTCAATCAAAAAGAAGTCTCATGAAAATGCCTAATGAAACGGTTCTCGGCATCTTATTCCAACTATTTTATAATTTCAAAATCCGTTCCGAATGAAATCCTAGCTGATATCTTTAACTTTAATGATTTACTTACAATTTTAGATATTTTCAGCGATTGAGCAATAAGTAAAAAGTAGTATGAACGCATCTAGGGAGAAAAATAAAGAATATCCCACGTCGTACATTTTTTGTCGCTTGAACCCAAAAGAAGTTGAGGGCGAGAAAGTTGCGGTCTGAGGCATTCTTTACTTTTGCGCTTCTGCCAAGCAGTGCGTGTAACTAATTTTCCTAGAAACTACAGGTAACATGTAGGACTTCCGGTTTATGCAGCGGTAAAGAATACCACTTTTCGCCCGGTACGAAATAATATATTATGCACCTAGGGGGAGAAGAGGGACTTTTTCGAGGAGTATTGAAATAGTACACAAGTCGAAAAAATCCCGTATGCGTCAAGAGGTGGACGCATACGATATTTTTTATAACAAATGGATGATTTCAAACATTTCTCGAGATACAGCCATGATTTCAGCCCATATTGGATTTCAAACAAAGGAAGCAAGATTTACAGTAATTTTAAAAGTAACTTATGGTAAGTTACCATAAATTGCACAAGATTCAATTTTAAACATTTTTATACACTTCCGGAAATTTATTACTTTTTTGGTAGTTTATAATAATATTACCGGAAATTCATGATAACTTAAAATAAAATGCAGAAAATTATATCGAGAAGTGCTTATAAATTTGCGGAAATTTATGGAAATTTTGGGTAATTTATGGTGATTTTATAGATAAATATGGGCAAATTACCCAAAATTCAATTTGAAAATGCTCATAAATTTCCAGAAATGTATGGAAATTTTCGGTCTTTTTTGGTAATATGTCCAGTTATATATGCAAACTTACCATGAATTACCGCAACCAAAATTTCCTTAGATTTTTTACGTTGAGTGGACTGAGTGTCGTAAAATGCAAGCTCATAGATGTATAATTTTCATTATTCACCTCTGACGTCACTTTTCACTCCCTAGGGAGTAAAAAGTAGAGCTTTAGCCCGACTTCATAGGCTTCGAAAAAGGCTGAAATCATGCATGTGTCATAAAAAAGTATGTGATTCATTCGACTTGTAAAAATAGACACATTGTTACTTTCAATCAACTTTCTTCTGGTACAATATTTAGAAAATTATATTTTCATATTCTGCCACTAGGTGGCGCCTTATTAAATTATTTTTTTCTATAGTAGAAATGTTTGAGTAAAATACATATAAACAATAAAGTAGAAGGGGGTAATTAAGATTCTACTGCAGGTTTTTGGTAATGCCTAAACCTATAAATAACATTTAGGAATTTCTCAGCGACAATTAAGTATTTTATTAATATTTCTCTAACTTTTTATTTGTGTTTTTAAAAAATATTTTCTGTGTTAAGTCACAATATTCTTTTTGAATCACTTTTTTCGTCTTACATAAATTTGGTATGTACGCGTAAGTTTTAGTAGTAATATAACATCAAAAATGATTTTGAGAAATAAACACGAATAAAATCTATCAAAAGTGTGTGCCCCTTGTGAGAAAAAAAATTTGTTTAGCAATCTTCAAAGTAATCACACCATCACCGAAAAATATGAGATTAATTATTATATGAGACTAAAGAATGGAAAAAGGCCAGTGCAAAAGTTTCTGTGCCATTTCACAGAGACTTTGTAAACGTTTGGAACCGCTACCAAATCAACGTGATAGATGATCCATCCTATCAAGAAAAATTAAGAAAAACGGTGGTAGAATACTCCTCCATACATATTTTTAAATTTTACGTTAACATTTTAATCAATTATTTGGTTCAAAATGTATCGTTCTTTTTATTATTCTTATGCCATTTCGTAGTAATTATCACTTATTTTTCAAATTCTATACTTATTTTTCCGTAAAGATCAAATACATTACTACATTACATAAAAAAAAGTAACCGCTGTACCATCACGTCCACGTCATGGTTCTGAATTAGATTGGTATCGGCACAAGAGTAGGAATTACGTGAAAAAAATTACTAACTTTCATATTTCGCTAAAACATGTCGTTAACAATAAGTAAAAATATTAAAAAATCGAAAAAAAAAAGAATTGTTGAAAACCCCGCTAAACGATCAGCTAGGATAGAATTCAGAACGGATTTCAAAACTATGAAATATCTGGAATAAGATTCCATGAACTGTTTTATTAGGCATTTTCATGAAATTTCTTTTTGATTTAGGATAGGCGTGCGGGACCTTCATCAGAACAAACATTCTGTTGCTATAAGGCCTCCAGTCCAAGCACCAGAACGGCCAGATCTCGGAATGACCGGAATGAGGTGTTGACCAATCATAAACGTTCCGTGGAAACAGTGTCATTCTCACGCCGAACTCAGCCCAAGTGTTCGAAATTTTTAAGTTTGCGCCAAAAGGCGATCCGTTCGTTTTTCAAAGTTGTCCAACACATGAACGGGAATGACTGTAACGCGGAATGAGCGGAACACCAATCACAGAGCACCTTTGATAAGAAGGCACTCTTTCGTCTTGCCGAAGATGCTCTGTGATTGGTGTTCTGGTCATTCAAAGTTACGGTCATTCCGGTTCATGTATGTGACAACTTTGGAAATGAATGGAATGCTTTTTTTGGCGCGAACTTGAAAATTTAAAACACTTCGGCTGAGTTCGGCTCAGTTCGACGCGAGAATCACACTATTTCCGCGGAACGTTTCTGATTGGTTAACGCCTCAATCCGGCCGTTCTGGTGCATGAACTGGAGGCCCAAGAGTATAAGTAATTATTCAAAATTAAAAATTAAAAAAATTTAAATAAATAAAATATATACAAAATAATAAATGATAAGTATAAAACAAAATTTTACCTTGGAGGTAATTTTCGGATTCAATTATATTATATGTCAAAGAGAATGGCAACATTTTTTTAATCGTGGTAAATCGGTTTATTGTGTGTATTAAAAGTATTGGGAAACTGTAGAAATAAAGAAAATTTCCCAAAATGCTCGAAATGAATATAGGGGCAAAGAAAGTTGTTATAGATGGACAAAATAAATTCCAAATGAAAAGCGCGCCAAATACATTGGAAATTCAAATTAATCGATGATTCTATTATAATATGGATTCACTTTAAGAATTTTTTTAAATTAATACATACTTTTATATATTTATTTATGAAAATTGAGTCCAGAATTTTTCTTTTATAAGAGTTATTTTCCTTAGCAAGAATTGTAATATTTTTTAAATCGAAATAAAAATAATAATCAAAATTCCAAGAATGTTGTGAGACGCCTGTACTTAAGTTGCCAATTTTACAATCTCTTTTATTTTCAGCTATTCTAGTTTTTAACCAACGACCTGTTTCACCTATACAAACTTTATCGCATCCTTTACATTTTATTAAATAGACAATATTAGAAATGTTAAGAATTTTTTCGGAGTGTTCTCTATTAGTGAAACATTTTTTAAATCTGATTATTTCTAAAATATACATTAATAGCAAACTTTTTAAATGAATTTTTAATATTTCTGATAAACCTTGTACATATGGTAATGAAACCCGTAAATCAGTTTGTTTGTAATGATCAATCCATTTGTTCATTGAGGTATTGTAAATTTCATGTATTCTTTCTTTATTGACACTTTCAATTAACGGCAGTAAATAATTACTTTGTGACAAAGTAATTTTTAATTCGTCTAAGTTTTCTTTTCTACAATTTATGTCACTTAGTTTAATACATCTATCAATTAAGCATTTAACTAATCGAATTTTCTGACTAAATTGATGACGATAATTGTAATTCAAATATTGACCTAAACATGACGGTTTTTTAAACCAATTAAGTCGAAATACGTATATAGTTTCGCGAGTTTATTATAAATAATATGTTTCTTTTTCAGTTACTAGAGATTCAACAGATTTGTTTAATTTTTAAACATTGGACAAATTATATTACAAGATATTCCTCAATTTATTATCATCACGAATTAATTAAATAATTAAATATTACTATAAAAATAATTAATAATTTCTTTCACGAATTTGAATAACAATCCAACAAAATTAATATTATATCTTTCCATACATGAAATTCAGCGAATATTTAGGTACAATTAACGTTGATACTATATTAAATTCAATTTAAACCACTTAAAATGAAATAGTTAAATTTTCAATTTGAAAAATGAATTTTCCACATAACAATATAGCAAATTTTCAACTTAGATTATGAATTTTAAGATAAAATGATGAAGCTTCAATTAAAATGATAAATCTTCAACTAAAATTATAAATCTTCAACTGAACTGGATGAATTTTAAAGCAAAAAGGTAAATTTTTAACAAGATAGTTCAACTTTTATCAAAGGAGTATTATTTTCAACCAAAAAGTCATATTTTAGGTTGAAAGCAAAACTACTAAAAGATGAATTTTCAAGCAAGAAATTTTCAGTTTATAACCAATAAAAATAATTTATAATATTGTGTCGATGGAATGACGGTGTTGATCTACTAGTCGTGATATGGTACTTAGTTTTTTATTATTAAAAAACTTTTAGCTTTCGCTTGGTGACACCAAGCCTCATCAGTGATACATATGGATGTAAAACTAATTACCTAGTGGAAAAGAATTTTTAAAGATAAGATATGTTCGTTAAAAATGTTAGGGAAAAATGTTCTATGTGATTATGTGTGTTATTCTACTTATATTTGTCGTTATAATAATAATTTAAGATAAGCATTATTGGAGTTTCGTTATGTAACTGTAATATTAAGGTGAGGTTCAGAAAGACTTTTTTAAAATATGTATCATTGTTTTGTTATCTAATAAGATAAAAGAAGTGTGATACTCCCTCCTGGACATGCAGTGCATTTTAGTGTTAAAAATAAATAAAATTGTGGGCAGCACTCCTCATCACCATGACTGCATGTCCAGGAATGAGGTTATATTCGTTGTTATGTGGAGAGAGAGTATTCTATGTTAAAGATATAGCGGGAATAATTTGACTTTATAACATAGAAAATATACATATTTTAAACGTTGTTAGTAGATAGAATTAAACTACGGTATATATCGCTGAGGAAATCTGTGTCGGAACGTTTGTTGACAGAGTTTTGATGTTTCACAATTTGGAACATTTCTTTGAAAGTGCGTTTTTTATAATTATTTTCGGTGTGCAAAATTTTAGCTTTAGAAAAGTCAAATTGGTGGTCTAAAGAGTGTGAGTGTGAAACCAGAGCAGTGCCTCTAGAATATTTTTTAGAGTCGTTCTTATGTTCTCTAATTCTATCTTTAAAATGTCGTTCAGTTTGGCCAACATATACACATCTGCACTCACAAGGAATGCTGTAAATAATATGGTTTTTTTTCTCTATTGGGGTTATACATTTGTTTTTTGTCAAACAATGAAAAGGATCTTTATCGTATTTGAAGGTAATTAAAATATTAAAATCGATCAAAGTTCTTTTGTAGAATTTCGAGAGTTCATTGATAAAAGGTAGTGCGATAAGTTGATTAAGATCGATATTTGGAGATCTGTTTTGTGTTTTAATATGTGAGTTTTGGTTTTTTTCTTGTAAATAATTTAATCTTTCAATTAATATATTTTTTGGTAAAGCTGCTTGGGTAACCGTTATTCTTTAGTGTATTTTCGACGATTTTAAGATTTTGTGCTTTAAATTTTGTATCTGAGAGTGTGACGGCTCTGTCCACTACACTGTTAATAACAGAAATCTTATCTTTAGTTGCTATGTTAGAATCGAAACTAACGTATCTCCCTGACCATGTTTCTTTGCGGAACCAGTTAGTTATAATTTTACTGTAGTTCTTGTGTAAAATAATGTCTAAGTAATTTATTGAGTTGTTTTTTTCTATTTCGATAGTGAACTGTAATCTAGAATGGTAGGAATTAAAAAGGTTAAGTAGGATGTCAATTTTGTCATCAGGGACACACGTCAGAATGTCATCGACGTATCGGAAATAGAAGATTAATTTAAAAGGTAGTTTTTTGAGGATATCTTCTTCGAGTCCTTCCATTACTAAATCAGAAATTATCCCGAAGAGAGGGGATCCCATGGGGGTACCAAAGATTTGTTTGTAATATTGATTTTGGAATATGCAATATGCGTTGTCTAAACAAAATTCTATTAATTCTAAAAATTGTTGAATTGGTATGTTGGTGTGTTCTCTGATTTTAAACCAGTTAGTTTTTATATTTTTTAAAACGAGTTCTTTAGGAATATTTGTGAATAAAGATTTGGCGTCTAGAGAAACAATTTTGTAATTTATAGGGATTTGAATATTTTTAATTTTTCCAATGACATCCCAACTATTTTTAATGTTTGATGTTGTTTTTCCAATTAATAATTGAATGAATTTTCTAATGTATTTTGAAATGTTATAGATAGGTGATCCGATGAAGGAAGTGACAGGTCTTAGTGGTATGTTTTCTTTATGGATTTTTGGTAGTCCGTAAAATTTTGGAGCAATACCATTGTAGCTTTTAAGGAACTTAGCTGTATCTGAATTTATAAAACCGAGTTTCAAAAGTTTGGAGATATGTTTATTAAGTTCTCTTTGTATTTTTTGTGTCGGGTCTTTAGTTAATTTAGTGTATGTTTTATTATCTAGTAATAGAGTTTAACATTTTTTAGTATAATCTGTTTTGTTTAGGACGACGGAAGTATTACCTTTATCAGATTTCGTGACAAATATGTCATTGTTTTGTTGTAAGAATTCATTTGTTTTAGTTCCAAGAATTTCAAATTCAGATTTAATATTGTTACTGTAATTTTTATTGAGGTATTTTTGTAAGTTACTCGAGATTTTAGATCTAAATTCGGTTCTTTTTTCATTAGGAATTAAATCAATGTTATTTTCTATGCATGCAAGAGTTTCTTCAACAATAGATCCTTTATTTTTAGCAGAAATGCAAAATTTTTCTCCTAGGCTTAAAAAATAACCTACATCTTTAGGAATTTCTGTTTCAGTGAGATTGATGAGCCATTTTTTGTTTGGTCGTTTTTTGGAGTTGATGTCATAGTATTTTTTTGTGAGCCATTCAAATTTCGTTATCGATTTTTCTATTGAGACTTTCTCAAAATTGTTAATAATATTGTTTCGACAAAGAAAAAATCTTTTGATTAGTAGTTCTTTATCTTCAATATTTAAGAGTTTCATTTCTATTTTTTGTATCTCGCTTTTGACTTTTCTGATGCTAAAATTTACATTCGTGATCTCTAATTTTAGAATTCTGATTTTAAAATCTAGGCAGTTTTTGTTAAAATGACTTTTACATTTAGGATTATCGAACTCAATATTAGGTTCTAAATTAATGATATGTGCGCGAAGATATCCTTGCGAACGGCATCTTAGTAGAAAGCGATTTTGATTACTTAACTTAGATAGGCTTTTCTTTTTTTTAATCCAGGTGCGTAAATGTAAGATGATCTTTTCTCCATAATGATTTCTTATCTCATTAACTATATTTAATTTATAATAATTTATCATTTCTAATCATTTCTTTCACGAATTTGAATAACAATCCAAAAAAATTAATATTTTATCTTTCCATACTTGAAATTCAGTGAATATTTAGGTACAAATAATGTTGATACTATATTAAATTCAATTTAAATCACTTGAAATTAAATAGTTAAATTTTCAATTTGAAAAATGCATTTACCACAAAAACAAAATAGCAAATTTTCTACTTAGATTATGAATTTTCAACTAAAATGATGAATCTTCAATTAAAATTATGAATCTTTAACTAAAATTATGAATCTTTAACTGAACTAGATGAATTTTAAAACAAAAAGGTGAATTTTTAACAAGATAGTTTAACTTTTAACAAAGGAGTTTTATTTTCAAACAAAAAGTCATATTTTTGGTTGGAAGTAAAACTACTAAAAGATCGATTTTCACGCAAGAAATTTGCAGTTAAAATAATTAATCTTCAACTAAGCTGATGAATTTTTGACTAAACTAATGAATCATAAACTGAAAGGGTTCATTTTCCACCAAAAAATAAGATTTCTCAACAAAATGCATGAATTCTTAACTAATTGCATAGTTGAATTTTCAACACAAAAAATGAATTTTCAACTAAAACTGAATATTTAACTGTAATGATTAAATCTTCAACCCAAAATATAAATTTATACTTAAAATGAGGATTATTTAACCGCCATACTTGAATTTTCAAGCAAAAATATTAACTATTAAGCAAGACGATTAATTTTCTGTCACAAAAAACGATTTTTCAACGAAACAGTAAAATTTTGATCTAAAAAATATCAATTTTCAATCCAACATGGAATGATTAAATTTTCACTTAAAATAGTTAATTTTTAACTAAACTAATACATTTTTAACTGAAATAATAAATCTTTGACTAAAAAGATTACTTTAAATGTTTAGTTAAAAAAATTAACTTGTCGCAAAAAAAACAAATATTCCAAAAAGTGAATATTTTTTAACTGAAATGAAGAATATTCAACTGTAATATGTGAATTTTCAACCAAAAAGATGAATTTTCAATAAAAATAATGAATCCTTAACTGGAACAAATTATTGTTGAAACAAAAAGATAAATTTTCTACCAAGAAAAATAATTTCTACCGAAAAAACAAAGTTTCAACCAAACAAATTAATTTTCAAATATAAAAGATAAATTGTCAACCAAAAAATGAATACTTAAATTTTCAGTTTAAAAGACTGTTTTTTGGCCAAAGAGATGAGTTTTCAACTGAAATTCGGGAATATTCAATTCGAATAGTTACACTTTTATTTAAACAATAATCATTTTTTAGAACAAATAATTAATAAAAAGGATTAATTTTCAACCAAAATAATAAATCTTCAACTGGAGATGAATTTTGAAATAAAATTTTGAATCTTCAACTAGAATAATTGAATTCTTAACAAAATGATTCATTTTCCACCAAGAAGATTAATTTTTGCGAAGAAAGACACATTTTCAACTAAAAAATATAAAAAAAGAATCCTAAAAAAGAACCAAAAATTGAAAAGTTAAATTTTCAGTTAAAAAAAATTAAAACTTAAACAAAGAAATTAATTTTTAACTGAAATAATGGAATATTTAACTGGCCCAGTTACATATTCCGTTAAAAATAAATTAATTTCCAAACGAAAAACAAATCAAATTTAAAAAAAAATAGTTCAAGTTTCAACTGAAATAGTTAAATTTTCAGTAAAAAAATGTATTTTCAGCCAAGAAGAAAACGCATTTTCAACTAAAGAGATGAATTTTCGAGTAAAATGGTGAATCTTCAGCCAAAAAAATCATTTTCAAAAAGAGTTAAACTTTCAAACAAATAATTAAATTTTCATTTCGGAAAAGATGAATTCTGAACAAAAATGTAATAGTTAATATTTCAACCAGCAAAATTTTTTATGTTTATTTCAAAAATGTTGAATTTAAGAAACAGACGAATTTTACATAAGTTGAATTTCCAACTGAGAAAGATTTTTTAGTCTCCAGAAAGAGAAAATTTCAAACAAACTATTGAATTATGAAGCAAAAAGAATCATTTTCTATCATAAAGATTGATTTTCTATACCAACTAAACTATTTTTCAAAAAAATACATTATTTTCAACGAAAAGAATTAAATACAATAATCTAAAGCTACTTTTGCAAATCAAAAATCATTGTTATTCAATTTGATATTACAATTAAAAAACAAAACGTGCGCTCAAAAAAAATTCCCTGAAAATTCCAGATTTTCCATGTTTTCCAGATAGGATAGATACCCTGATATTCATATTTGCCGAAAAACGTTCAATCAAAATAATGAATCTTCAACTGGAATAGTTAAATTTTACACCAAAAACATGAGTTTTCAAACAAAAAAATTAATCTTCGGATGTGAAAATAATAACTACCAAAATATTTAAAAAACAAAAACTTTTTGGGCGTAAAAGTGGTAAAGGTGGAAAAACTAACTTTTTTTCAGATGAAAAAAATCATTAAAAATTAATTTATTGACTTGACTTGACTTAGATAAGTGAATCGTTGGAGTTTAAAAAAAAGGAAGTTCGAATCCCAACTTGCATCTTCGATTTTTTGTTCTTTTTGGGTTAAACATGAAACAAGTGGAAGGAGAAATAAAACGGGTAATATTTAGAAAAATGTACTATTACATTCACATTTTAATTTCATTGGAGATATGAGAATATGCTAATAATATTAAAATAAATTAATATTATTTCGAATATATATTCCAATATTAACACTTAGACTTAGTCTTTTTTTTAACATCCCTATTGAATTTTCTTTTTCATTTAGGTCGCTCACATCGATTTTTTTTTATAATCATGCATACTTAAGGAGATTTACGAAGACATTTTTTATAAAGAACCGTGAATCATATAAACATTTTTTTATCCCAGAAGAAACAAAAAATCAAAGAGCAAGATGAAATTCGGACTTAACATTTTTTAACGCCCCTATTGAATATACAATAGCAATAAAAAAAATTAAATACGAAAGAAATTAAAAAGAAAATACAGGAAGCAGGAATAGAACCCAGACTTTCTAGTTGCAATTTCGAAAAGTATTCATCCAACAAAAATTCCGAAGGATGTAGTTTCCCCTTATTAGTTAATTATTTTTAAATGTACTAAAATACTTATGGAAAACTAAAATTCGTAATTGTAGCATCTAGGTATTCAAAATAGAATTTATCCTATATAAAAGCTTCTTTTTGAATTTTTTTTAGGTTCAATTTAGAAATGTAACCCTTCAAAATAGGTAATTTTTCTAATATCCCGGCAAGGTTCATATCAGATTACATTTTTTTTAACTAATATTATTGTCATTGATAAAAAATCGAAAGAAAACATATTTATAAATCAGTGGATGTTATATCAACGTTTGCGAATATGCGATTCAATAAAATGTTGTAGATTTACGGACATGTTCGCGAATGAATACAGGGTGGCAAACTATTTTTGAAATGTTCATCTCCCGACTTTCTCCCGGTAAATAATCGTGATTTCTCCCGGTTTATACCAAAATTAACTCTCTTTGCGAAACCCACAGTTTTTCCACATATATTATCAATTTTGAGAGTCGATGACTATCAGCGAACCTTTTTTGCAAGAAATTGATTTGACTTTAAATCATATAATAAGTAGGATAAGAAAATACAAGCGCCTAAATTAAAAAATCTAATATTAAATCCATTTTTTAATATAAGATTTTAAATATTTTTTAAATAATAATTAGTAATTACGAATGACGAGCGTCTGAAATTTAATAATATATATACGAACTATTTTGGATAATTTAATTATTATAAGTAGTTGAATTGTATAATTTCTATGTCTAAGGGCTAAACATTTAAAAAAATTTAGTTTGATTTGGAGGATCACAAAGCTAGCATGATTTTAGATTAGAATTTCGAAAATAGGATAATGTCAAATCGTTAAAAATTAAATATTTAAAGATTCGAATTTTGGAAATTGGGTTATTGACAATTCAAAGTAATTGATTTTATATTCCTTATAATTAAAACCGTTCAAAATTAACAAATTAAAGATTGCAAAATTTTAAATTAGAATAATTTTAAAGTCAAAGCCATTAAAACTTGACAATTTAATATTGAAAACTAAATTGAATGTTTCAGTCAAAACTTCAGAAATTTTAGAATTTTAAATTGGTATTACATAATAAAATTATAAGTTAACATTCAATCTGATCAGACAACTTTTTCTAAAATGACAAAATGAGTTGAATTATTCTAAAAAGAACTTTCGAAATAAATAGTAATTTTAAATGGAATTCGTTAAAATTAAAAACTTTCTACTCCGGAATGTGAAAACTTAAACGAATGCGAATTTTATTTAAAAGTGAACAAAAATTTAGTAAGAAAATTGTGATATCAGAACTTTTTTATACTCAACCTTTTTAGAATTTCAATTACTTCGAAGTAAATTTAAAGCGTTAAAAAAGGAATGATTTTTAAATTGCTAATTATACTTTTCCCAAAAAATTCAACTAATTCAATTTTAATTGGAAAATTAAAACCAATGAAAGAGAAAAATTAAAAATGTAGCTTTCATTATGAAAATTCAGAACTATGAAATTGGGAGCACTTCAAATTACCGAAATTATCTATTTACTGATGTATCAATAATTTCAGATAGTTTAATTTTAATTTTTTGTTTAATCTTCCTTTACAATTATTGCGCGTTCTAAAAATTTTCGAATCAAATATTTTTCAATTTAAAATGATTTATTTGTTTAAATCTTCAACTAAAAATTGGAGAATTTCAAAATCTTACATTAAAAATTAAAAATTAGGATAAAAAATACAAATAATATTCTTATAATATGATTTCATTTTTTGAAATTGTACAATTTTAAGCATTTCAATTCAAAATTGCTTTATATTTACATCTAAAATTCTAAAATTCAAAACTGACTATCAAGGCTTTGAACATGAAATTTTGCAATATTCAATAGCGCAATGGTCCTGAAATTTTTAATATTTAAATTTAAAACTACAATATAGTGAACTTTAAAATTCGAGACCTCCAAAAAATAAGTTAAAAAAAACTTTAGTTACAAGGCCTAAAAGATTAAACTGTTTTAGAATTTTACATTCAAATCTATTATTTAAAATTAAAATTATAGAAATTTTAAACATTATAAATATATTATTGATAAGTATCATATATCATGTAATATCAATTGATATTTAAAACGACTGTCACCGTCATTTTCACCATTCCAAATTGCAGAATCTTAAATATTGCGAGAAATATTGTGAACCTTTAAAGTTTTATTATTCCAAAAACTTGTAAAATTATATACTTTCTAGATGGAAACTTTCAAGAATTACAAAATTCGTGAACTATGAACCCTTATTTATTGAACCTAATAATGAATCAACAGAAATCTTTAGGGTAATTTTAATTAAGAATAGAAGTAAAATAAAGAGAAAAATTCTTACGGGTCCTGAGTAAATGTAGGCTTGCAAAGGCTCTCCGGTAGTTCCAGAGTAAAAGAAATCCTTTCCAAGGTAATTGTAACCCTGCTTGGCGAGTTCGTCGCAGACATCTTTGACTTTCGAACCTCCAAAAGCTAGAATAATGTTGTTTAGATATTAGATTCAAATTTCCCTTAGATTACAGGAATATAATTCTAAAAAAGATCTATAAAATATTTAACAGGTCTCGAACTCGGTTCAAAGATACCAAATGTCAAAAGTAGCATCAATTTTTGAAAAATTGTAGCAAAGTAGTCACATGAAATATCGAAAAATTTATTTAATTAAGAATATAAAGTAACAGTTTCAAATTTTTTTTGTATCCAACTTAGGATACTTTGGTTTTAAACTAAACAAAAAATCAGATCGAAAGCTGTACGTAGAGAAAAATAAATCAAGTAGTCAAATGTATTTAGTGCGTTAAATTTTCTTCTTTTCAACGTTCAATTTTTTTATATTAAAAGACATACACAAATGGAAGAATCCATCATTGTAAAACAATTGTATTGATAATTTTGTATTCTATGGAAGTATTTAGAATTTCTAGAAAATGTTTTGTCCGAATTCTAAACTTGAATGGTGGAAAGTGCTACTTTCCTATCTTGTTGACATTTGCTGAAATTGTTTATAAAAATTTTATTTCATACCTTACACCAAGATTTTTACAGAATTTCGATTTTAAATTAGTTGCTTTTTCCTGGTCTGTCCTCTTAAATTCTTCGAACCCTTTTGAATTAATGTTAACTCTACTAAATAATTATGAATTTAAAAAAATTTATTTTATTTTAATTTTATTTTAATTTTAGTTTTAGTTTTTAAAAAATTTTAAAAATTTTTTCAATTCCATAGTTCCTCTGGAATTTGTTCAAATTCTTATTAACTTCATTGTATTCTTTTGATTATCCTGATTTTCTTAAATTCTTCTACTCATCTTGAATTCTGTTATGGCCATTTATATCCATTTGTACTTTTTTAATTCACTGAATTTTATTGGATTCTTCTGGCTGTGTTGGATTCTCTTAAAGTCTCTTGAATTCTTTTAATTACCTTAAATTACTTTAATACTTTTCAATTCCTTTAATTCTCATACATTTTATTAATTCTCTTGAGTTCATATAAAGTCTATTGAATTATTATTATATTCAGGGTAGCCGTTTTAATAAAAGAACAAAATTGACGGTCATTTTCTGGTTCGCAAATTTCTTTCACGGTCAACGAATTAAAAAAAATCGAAGTTTAAAGCCGACAATTTTTACATTTAAAGTAAAAAAAAAACTGAACTGCAAATTAAAGCACTCAAAGTGGAACTCTTAAATTTTATACTTCTAAACTGAAGTTTAGAAGTTTTTTAATTCAAACATGTATATTTAACTTCTAAATTATTAACACGTGTAAAATGTAAGCTACTAACACTTTTCAACTGAACAATTTAAAATTAAATGCAGCTAAACTAAGAGCTAAAAAATTGAGAATTATATCCTTATATTTTTATTTTTATTAGTTTAAAAACTCTTAAAATACTTCGAAATCTTATTTCAAAATTTTGGAACATTAACATTTCGTTTTGCATTTTTTTTCAAATTTTACATTATTTGACAAATTGGTTTAGAACTTCTAAACCTCATTTAAAATTATTGGAATTTTTTTACAAAATTTCTTTGAAAATCCTGACAAATTAAAAAAATGTCCTGAAAATCTTCCACATTCATTTTTGGTAATTTTTTAAACTTTACAAATATTTTTAAATATTCTCTTAAAATTAATTTCTCGAAAGAAACAATCATTTTCAATTTAGCCTTTAAAAAATAAAAAAAAATCTTCTGAATTTTTTATCGAAATCTGCCAAAATCTATATCTGGTTTTAAATTAGACTCGAATTTTTTCTAAGAATAATAGGTGTTCAATTGTTATTTATACATCAAAATTCCACGATTTGACTTAAAAAATTTTTTTTAATACAACAATTAAAATTGTAAAGTTCATAGTTAAGTTTTTAATATTTAATTATAATTACTGATTTTAAATGGACAGTCAGATACTTCCAAATATTAAGTAATTTTTCTTTTTTCTTATTGAAAAGTTTCAAATTGAATGGTTTAGAAATGGAATTTTTTGAATTACCATCAATTTTAGTGCATTATTTGCGTTCTCTTTAATTTGTCTACTAATTTTGAATAATTTTTCAATCTTTTGAATTTACCTTGAATTTAGTGTTGCGTATCTCAGTCACTGAATTCAATTTAATTTTCATTAATTCTTTGGATACGTTTGAGTTAATTTGAATTTTTTGAGTATTTTTAATACACATGTATTTTATGTGATTTTGAATTCTTATAAATTATTTTGAACTATTTTATATTCTATTCTATAATTTTGAATTATTATAAATTTTAGTGCATTATTTGCATTCTCTTGAATTCTTCCACAAACCCTGAATTATTTTTCAATCTTTTGAATTCATCTTGAATTTAGTGTTGCATATTTCAGTCACTAAATTCAATTTAATTTTCATTAATTTTTGGGATTCATGTGAGTTAATTTGATTTTTTAAGATATTTTTAATACACTTGAATTTTATGTCTTTTAAATTCGACTGAATTCGCTTCAATTCTTGTGGATACTTATGAATTCTTTTGAATTCTTTTGAATTCTTATAAATAATTTTGAACCATTTTGTATTATATTTTATAATTTGATTAAAATTGAAAAGTGAACTAGTGAAGAAATCTTTCGAATTCATTTAATTCCCTTAAGTTACTTTAATGATTTTCAATTCTTTTAATTCTCTTGAGCTCATATAAATTCTATTGCATTATTATGATATTCTGAATTATTCTTTTGCATCTCTCTAATTTTTTTTAATATTTTGAATTATTATTATGAATTTTACTGCACTCTTTGCATTCTCTTGAATTCTTCTACTAATCATGAATTAATTTAAAATCTTTTGGATTCATCTGGAATTTAGTGTTGCGTATCTCAGTCGTTGAATTCAATTTAATTTTAATTAATTCTTTAGATTCATGCGAGTTAATTTGAATTTTTAAAAATATTTTTAATACACTTGAATTGTATGTCTTTTTTAATTTGACTGAATTCACTTCAATTCTTGTGAATACTTATGAATTCTTTTGAAGTCTGATAAATTATTTTGAACTCTTTTGTATTACCTTCTATAATTTGATTAAAATTAAAACTAATGAACAAGTGAGGAAAACGGCAACAATTCGCAATTTTCTTCAAAAAGTAAAAAAGATCGTGTAATCCGAGGCTTAGGATATAAATAAACAAATAGATGAATTTACATTGTTCTGCATAAATTCTTGTATATTATCCTGAATCTAACCATTTTTCCGTATATTTCGATGCTTGAAATAGCAAAAACTTCATTACAGCCAATCAGGGAAAAATTTCGAAAATAATTTTGAAGATAAAGTGGATAAATAGTTGCAGTAGTCACTCTTTTTTGTTAAATAGTAGCAAAATATAAGCATTACCTGTTCCATAATGAAATTCTCCTTTCAAAACGCCAGCCTTTCCAGCCAGAATTTCAATCAACTTGCCCACCGTCATCCGAGAGGGAAAACCATGCGGGTTCATAATAATGTCTGGACAGATACCTTGATCGTTAAATGGTAAATCAGCCTGCTCGACAATCAAGCCCGTCACTCCTTTTTGCCCGTGTCGACTGCTGAACTTGTCACCAATTTCCGGTCTTCGAGTCTGCCTGAGTAGCAATTTGAGCAAAAAGGAATTGTCTTGAAAACTGGAAATCATCACTTTTTCCACGTAGGATCCAATCGGACCTTTGTAAACAACTGGAGCTTCTCGGTAGTCAACCGGTTTCGGGGCTTGCCCGGCATTTACATGGGGACTAGCAGTCTCTGTCGGTATCGATTTGTTGATCATGACCTAAGTGAATAGAAAAAGTTTGTAAACTAATGTATAATAAGTCCGCGGTCTAAACCTGTTATCTGCAGTGCTCTACCGCTGGTTTTCTATTGTTTTTCCTGGGCTCGCATTTTTCAAGCTGCGGACAAGTTTTATATGTTAAAATGTTTGGAATCGCAAAACAAACATAGATGTGCTTGCAAAAATTTAAAATAGTTTATTGCACAATTTTCCTGGGTTTTAATAAATGAGACGCATTGCTCACTTTCGCCATTACAGCGCTCTGTAGACGAAACAATAGAAGATGACGTGAAAGCAGCCATAAACAACTTTAAAAAGCACGGAATTTCCATAAGACGCCATAAACAGTTAACAGGTTCAGATCGCGAAACTATACTTTAGATACCAAAACGCGACTTTCAAAAATTCATTAAAAAAACAAAGGAATTTTGCCGTTTCACTTGGAAGATATTAACTGCATATAAAAAATGTTCCAAAAAATACAACGAAAAAATAAATTTCACACAAAATGTCAGCTAGAATGTTTAGACTGCGCATCCTTCAAATATTTCTTATTTTTTAAAACAATAGACTCGGAATGTACACAGTTTTGCGATTTTATTGTCAATAAGGTCAAAGCGGAACTCTTGAATTTTAAACTTTTAAAACTAAAGTTTAAAAGTTTTAAATTAAAAATGCTCTACTCAATGCTCATTAATTTACACGTATGCAATAGAAGCTACTAACACTTTTCAACTGAACAGTTAAAAATTAAATGCAGTTAAACTGCGAATTAAACATGTTTAACATTCATAAATTATAGAGTTCAACGATTCAGATTCAGTTCAAAAAATATAAATCCACGTTCTCGTTTTCAATGATCTTAATTGAAGAATCAATCAATGTATTTAAAAAAATGTTCACAATTATATGTTTTTAGGTGATTTCAAGCAGGGGGGTGCTTCCACTGTACTGTCCAATGCAAAAAATGTGTCACGAAAGATGAAAACGGCCGTGCGGCGGCGCTAGTAGTAACTTTGTTCTACAAAATCATGCAATACCATAGGAAAAATGCATAAAAATTAAAAATAAATAAGAAAAACCCTTTAAAATAATCTTTTCTTCATAGTGTAGGGTCAGGTAGTAAATGAGACTTGTGTACTTACTTATTATTTTCTTTAATATAGGAAAAAGCGGCATAATTGACACAATTCAAACAAACAAAAAAACTGCATAGATATTCAGAACTTATAAAAAATAATTTAAGAATAAATAACGAATACACAAATGAATGAAAAAAATGCCAAAAAAAAATATATATATATAATTAAAAATTTGTCTTAAGGACAACCGCAGGGTTTCGCCGGGAGCGGGTGCTAATCTGAAAAATTGCACCCGCTTCCAGCGAAATCGGTTTTGATTCCTCTAGAATCAAACCGAAGGGCCTATGACAAAGCCACCGAACGCGTCCTCGGGTTGCGGATAGAGGGTCCCTGTACCAAGGGTTTCT
>NC_046657.1:102323496-102329980 GCF_010883055.1 Belonocnema kinseyi | reverse complement strand
AATCTGGTTTTCCAAAGCGGCATCAATCTCTCTATGCACCCAACTATTTGCGGATGAACCTTTAAGATTTCCAAAAGACAGATGATAGGTCTATGGGAGGTCGTATGGAAAGCTTTCCGATAATCAATCCAGGCCATCGATAGGTCACGCTGGTAGAATGTTGCATCTTTGCAGACACATCTATCGATGAGCAGGTTCTCCCGACATCCGGCTACGCCTTTCTTTGCGCCTCGTTGTTCATACATTTCTTGCCACATAGGTTCAATTGCCTGAACAATCCTATCATTTAGGATAGCTGTGAATATCTTATAAAGCGTGTTCAGACTAGTTATTGGCCTGTAGTTCTTTGGGTCATCTAAGTTGCCTATTTTCGGCAGGAGTATTGTGCGCCCTTCCACCAACCACTCTGGAATCGGCTCTTCCGACTTCAAATATGAGGTGAAAATACGGGCCAAATGCTGATGGGTTGAAGAAAACTTCTTCCACCAGAAGGTTTTGATACAATCTGGTCACGGTGTGGAATAGTTCTTCATCCCTCTTAATACTTTTTTCACCTCCTCGGTAGTGATGGATGGGCATTCTTTATCAGGTGTTATGAGAGCAACACATAACTCCTTGAAGCTATTTATATTTTCTGAGTCTTCGTCCAGTCTATGCTGAACTTCGTAGACTTCTCTCCAAAATACTTCGACCTCCTCTGGTTCGGGTGGGTGTTCGACAGTAACTGGAGGGTCTTGGAAGAGGCGAGATGGGTCATAGAGAAATTGTTGATTTTCTCTGACCCACCTCTCTCTCCGCTCTAGACTTCTCTTAGCGTCAGATAGTATCCGTATTCTCTCAACAATATGCTGCCTGATAGTCAGCAGCTTTGACGTGTTAAGTGTGTGATAACGGGTCCGGAGTTCGCGCGCGAACTTTCGAACCTTGGCGGTAAAATTCCTGCCAGATGTGATGTAGTCAATCACACATTGAATGCGGGACGCGTACTGTCTTGCCCAGCCTATCTTTACGGTAAGTTGATGCATTCGTCTTTTGGTCTTATGATCAGCCGTTGGTTTTGTTATACGGTTCGCATCGGCCAAGATATATTATCAAATTATAAAATTTTCCAAATTTCAAATAACGACAAGATGTTTAATTGACAAAAAATAAAATATCGAATTTAAAAATGTCCAAAACTAAAATTCACCGACTTCCAAGACCGATTTGTAAAATAAACGAATGGTTAAATTCCCACAAATATTTCAATTATCGAAAGTTAGAATTGCTGAAAATAGTTAATTTATTATTAATTTATGAACTATTAATATAATTATAAATAAGGCAAACTATTTAATTAATCATTAATGAATAATTTATTAATTATTTTCGGCAAATTTTAAATTTCGTCAAACTTAAATTTCAGGAATAGAAATATTTATAGGAATTTAATAATTCATTTATTTTATAAATCGGCAATTTCTTTTTCTTGCTAATTTATGATTTTGATATTCATTTTTTCGTTATTTTGTGTTAGTCCCGAATATTCAAACACTTTTAAATATAGTGATGAAGAACTAATTTTTTTTATATTCTCGTTTTAAAATATAATACAACTATATAATAAATATAATTATTACATCTATATAGATGAGAAACAAGGTATATGATAAATCCTAAAATATTGTTTTCTATTACAATGGAATAACGAGCTCCTAAATGTGATATTTTTTTAATCAATTAGTATTTGTAACGAAGCTAAAATATTAAAAAATTTGCATGTCACTCTTAAAGAAAGACCATTAAGAAATTTTTTTTTATTTTTGACAACACTCAAATTAATTTAAAATTATTTTTCGAAGTGTTATAATAAATCCGTGCTGAAATTAAATTAGATATTTTAGGCTTCTCAAAAAAGAATCTAAAAAATTTTAAAGAATTTTTTTTCATAATATAAGATTTTACGAAATATTATGAAAAATTCGAGTCCTTTTAAAAGATGTTTAGAACTTTCAGAAGTTGGGAAGGAATCAAGAAATATTTGATACATTTTCGAAAACGTTTCCGAGTTTTCAAATATTTTAAATATATTAAAAACGGCTTAAATTCCTGAAAATATTTTTAACTGACAGAAATTTTTCTCAAAATTTACAAATATCATTCCAAATTTTAAAAAAATACCTGATAATCTTCTAAATTTTCCTAGCAATTTTAAGAAGATTTGTTTATTCTCTTGAAAACTTTCGAAATTCTTTTAAATTCTACTAAATATTTCTTGAATTGACCCAATTTTTGTTCGTTTTTATCTTGCTATCTTACCAAATTAAAACGTTTTGCTTTAAAATCTTCTAAATTATTTTTAGAAACTTTAGGAAATCGTTTGTTATGTTAAAAACCTTTTTCAATTTAAGTTCATTTTTCAAAATTAAAAATTATTTAAACTTTGCAGGCGAATATAAGGAAAATTCCTCTCCTTTTTTTAATCTTTTTAGACTTTCTAAACCTTCTTATTTCCAAAAATTATTTATATTTTTCCAGCATTTTTTATTTATTCTGAAAAAAAAAATTGCGTTAAAATCTTTCCGATTCTTCTTTGACTAGTTTTAAAATCTTCTAAAATCTTTTTAAATAGTCTCTTCAAATTAATTTTCCGAAATAAAAACATATTTTAATTTTTCTTAGGAATCTGAAAAAATGTCCTTCATTTTCGTCAAACTTTACAAAACTCTTAAAAAATCTTTACAAGTTTTAATTATTTTTGAATCATTTCAATACTTTTGAATACCTCTTAAACTTACTTACATTTTTTCTAAAATGATGTAATATGGCGAAATTGAAAAATTTTACTTTAAAATCTTTCACACTTTTTAAAGATTTTAGAAAACAAATCAAAAATTGTTCTGATCTTTTTTCAATTTTCTCTTGAAATTCCTTATAAAACAATAATTTAAAAATTCTCCATGAATTTTAGGAACTTTTTTTCACACCCTGACAAAATTCAGTTTACCTAAAAAATGTGTAAATCTTGAAAAATTAAAAAAATGGTCTCGAAGTCTTCCATATTCTTTGAACCCACATTTCAAAATCCTTAAAACTTAAAATTATTCTTCAAACATAAAACCGAAACCATTTCTGCTCAGATATTTCATAATTATTAAAAAGCTTCTAACTCTTTTATTCGGGGTCTTCGGATGTTCTCTGAGTTCACTTTTATAACCTGATTTTCATACCGGAGCGATAAATAATGGAAATGATTTGTTAAAAAAAACAGAAAAACACTATTAGAAAAATCCACCGTGCCATGTTCACAAAAATTACATAAATAAACCGTTTTCTTGATACTTTTTAAGAGTTTATAACGGCTCAGCATGACAAAAGATATATAACAATCAAAACAAAGAGAAAAAAGTTACTACTAGCGCCGCCGCATGGCCGTTTTCAACACATGGGCCATTTTCAACTCTTGGTGATAAGAGGCTGATTTCAAGCTAGAAAGATTCAAATGGAACGACTACATTTCTTTTATAAACTGAACACATATTAAATAAAAAGTTATTCTTATTTTAAATAGTTTTAAAATCCTTACAATGCTTCAAAAATTTATGTCAAAATCATGAAACATTAACATGTTTTTTTAAAAACATTTTTACAGTTTTTTAATTTTTTTCAGAACTTCTAAAGATCTTTTAAAATGATACGAATTTTAGCCGACATTTTTCCTAGAAATTTTTGCTTATATCCTACCAAATTGAAAAAATTCGTTAAAATCTTCCACATTAATTTTTAGTAATTTCGTGACTCTTTCTACATTTTTAAAAATATTCTTTTCAAATTAATTTTTCGAAATAAAAAGTCATTTTCAATTTTTGTAGGAAATTGGGCCGTTGACTATTTATACTGAAATTTTATTTAGAATAGCTTCATTTAAATTATTTGAAATAATTTTAAAAAAGTTATTAATTTTTAATGTTTCAAATCTTCTAAATATTTCTTCAACTTACTCGATTTTTTAAAGAATAATAGGTGTTTAATTGTTAATTTTACATAAAAATTCAACAATTTGACCTAAAAATTCAAAATTTTAAATAGAACAATTCAAATTCTAACGGTGAAAGTTTAGTTTTTTCTTTTGGTTTGAATGTTTAATTTATAATTCATGATTTTAAATCAACAGCCTGATATTTCTAAATATTGAGTAATTGTTCTTTGTCTTAATTCAAAATGTTCAAATTGAATGGTTTAAAAATGGAATATTTTCGACTGAAATAATATTTAAAATTTAATAAAAGTCTTTAATTATGGATATATTATTTTGAATTTATTTTTAAATTGAAAATAGTTTATAAAGTTTTAATCGGCCGTTTACATTTGTTTAACTAATTAGACTTTCCAATTGAACCAGATTAATTTTAACGCTAAAATTCGTCAATTCTAAAAATGCGAACTAATTACATATCGTCCTGTACAATCCTATATTATTCACTTTTCAAATATTAAAGTACAATTTCATTTTAAAAATCATGAATTTATTTATATCCAGAATTGATCAACTAAAAATGTTTTTACTAAAAAATCTGCGATTCTAAACGATTCTGAATTATAATTGTTTAAGTCTTTAAAACCGCATTTTAAAATTCTTTAAATTAAAAGGTTCGCTTAAGAATTCTAAATCTAAAATGGAACATTTTTAAAGTGAATAATTTTCAAATTACAGATTCTAAACTGAATTATATCGCAATTGAAAAATATCACAATTTAACTAATTGTTTTAGAAAACGGTTGAAATTTAAGTTAGACATATTTTTTCTACAAATTTGTAAAATTCCCGGTGCAAAAATAAAATCACTGTCATTTCCCGGGTTTTCCTGGTTTCTTATTATCAAAAAGCAGAGTGTAATTAATTTAGACGACTGATGCCAGATTGGTTAGTTTATAGTTTAGACAACCGACGCCATATTTATTAGTTTAGAATGCCAGTGCCAAAATGGTTAGCTTAGAAGAACAACACCAAAGTTATTAGTTTAGACGGCAAAAATCAGACAGGTCAGTTCAGAGGCCCAACGTCAGATTGGAACTGTAATAACCTCTCTGCGAGAAGTTCTTTCAACACGCAGGTATCAAAATAATCAGTGGAAGATTAGAGATAAAAACCTTTCTGTTCTCGAGGAATTCCCCAGGAGCGACAATGCCATCCGAATCAAGAACGTCGTGTTTGTATATCGGCTTTTTCGTAGTCGCATCAACCATAGGTCCCAGGATTTTATCCGGTGCTCCGTTTGGATGCTTTTTCAAAATGCACTTGCTGTTTCGGTAAACCAAGCATCTCCCGAAACCTCGATCGATCGAGTCCTTATTTATCACGAGAGCGTCTTCTATATCGTATCCACTATAAGACATCACAGCAACTATCGAGTTTTGACCAGCCGGTAGTTTATCGAAATTGATTAACTCGATTGTTCGAGTCTTGACCATTGGAGCTTGAGGATAGACGAGGTTGTACATCAGGGTGTCGATCCTATTCCTTTGATTGTAGCCAATCGTTCCCATGGCCTGCTTTCCCATAGCGCATTGATAAGTGTTTCTGGGACTTTGATTGTGATGAGGAAAGGGTACGAGTCCGGCGCAAACTCCCAGGATTGTGAAAGGCTCGATTTCCATGTGAGTTGTTTTAAAGTTAACTTGGCTTTCATCGAAAGCAATGTAGCTGTCGTTTTCTTCGTTCACGTCAAGGTACTCGATCACTCCTGCAAAGATATTTTTTACAGTTTAGAAGCTTTGGCCAAAAGTTAGGTCTTAGATTAGATTTTTATTTGCTCATTTACATTTTTTTAAACATTTTAAAAATTTTAGTTTACAAAAATTTGAAATTTTCTAAGAAAATATTTTTCGTCGTACTTTCAACGCGTATGCATATACATAACTCAATGAAGGAATGCGCCTTTGTGCTTGAAAAATAAAAACACAATAAATATCAAAAATAAAGTCAATTTAATAATTACTACATATACATACACCACTTTTAACTGACAATTAAAATCGTCCATCCGACCATTTTAATTGACGCACGCAAATTTCTATATTGGTAAGGGGCCGTCTGTAAAAAACGTCCGCAGTTGGGGGCCGGGGGGGGATACCCATTTTCGGACGACCACTTTTTCAAATTCAATAATTTCCATGTAATGAGGTACATTTCTTAAAATTCCTCTACCTGATGATATGTAGGGGATTTGGAATTCTCCCGTGGTGATTCAGGCGAATGCAATGCCATCCAGCGGTTCCGGGGAAGACCAAATGGATAATAGTTTAATTTTTGGCAAAAATTCTATGTTTTTTTATTATTATTATTAAACCATTAAGCCATTTCCCTTTCGCGGTAGGCGTGACTCACTCGTTAGGGGAAAGAAGTAGTGTGTGGAAGGGGTAGAGATTTTTCAGATTGATCCAGAATTCTCGTGCTATTTAAGTAAATAACACGTTCGTTCCGCAACACTGCTCCGACCCAGGT
>NC_046657.1:102322378-102323396 GCF_010883055.1 Belonocnema kinseyi | reverse complement strand
ATAATTTTTCGAGGAAAGAGATAATCTTTGTGACCACAAAACTGCAACATCATGTGTGTATGTTTGTATGTACATATAAATATATAATTTATAAGGTTCAAAATTAATAGAAAGTTTAAAAACATCAATTTTGAACCTTATAAATTATATATTTATATGTACATACAAACACACACACATGATGTTGCATTTTTGTGGTCACCATGATTATCTCTTTCCTCGAAAAATGATCATGGAGGTGTATTTGAGTGAAACACTTATTAGAAACTACTCAAATCGGCTGATATGTTGAATGATAAAGATATTTATCAAAAATTTGGTCGCTTTCTTTTGCTGCTTTACATAAACGCATTTAAAGCGATGGAAAAGGTAGTGTCGATTTGTTTTTCTGCGAAGATAGTTGGAAAGGACTTAGGTAGAAATTTAAAGGAGTTAGAACAAATTTATGAAGCTGTAGTTTCATTTTCATCCTCGCATTTGTAAATACAGTTGTTCGCTTATATAAATACTTTATAAACAATCCTTTCAATAGAAAAAATTCAATTCATAAGATTTAATTTTATATTATTTCGTATAACAGATGTTCAAAGTTAAAAAAGGTTAAACATTTAAATATATATGCAATACCCCCCCCCCCCAAGGATGTTCCAAACGCAGGGACCCCCCTCTTTTTTCATATTTTTACTTCTCTTTCATCATTTTGAAATTATAAGAGAGTAAAGCCCTCGTCAATTTGAGAAAAATTTATTCTTATAATCAACACATGGGAAAGAAATCGGTTAAGGTGGTTCGGACATGTTGAGAGAATGCCAAATGAACGACTAACGAAACAAGTGTATCAAGGTAAAGTAAATGGCAGCGTGCCCAGAGGTAGACCGCGGAAAGAATGGTTAGAATGTTTGAATGAGACCCTAGCTAGAAGAGACATAAGAAGTCACAGAAACACGAGAGCCTGCATGAAAAAATGCATGGACATAAAAGAAGCTGGAGAAGTATGCCAGGACAGGAAAGTATGGCG
>NC_046657.1:102275245-102322278 GCF_010883055.1 Belonocnema kinseyi | reverse complement strand
AACGTTTAAAGTAGAAACGAAAATATTTTAGAATAAAATTTCAAGTTTTTGTAAAATAAAATGTTTTAATTGCTCTAAAAAATGTTAATAAGCAAATAAAAATCTAAACTTAAGCGATTTGGCTTTCTTATTTTTCATAGAATGAAACTACACAGACAGATTTTATCTACATTTTGACTTATTTTAAATCAGCTTCCAGAGCACCGTGTCCAGGTAAAAGGTCAAAAATTTCTAAGATAGGGAATAGATTCTCGAGTATTTCAAGCATTGCAGAAATTTTTTTCTAGACCGAATCCATTTTAAAGCAGGCCACGGCTAAAAAAAAGAAAAAATTCGTACTACGAGTTTTGAAGAAAAAAAGAGTTTTTCATTTTTAACACTTAATAATCTCATTTTTCTCGAAAACAATGCAAAATATGAATAGCAGTTCATATTTCGAAATTGTTCAGCTTCCTCAAATATATTAAATTGTACCCTTTCCAGATGTTTATATTATTTATTTCAATCAATTTTTCCAAAACTATAAAAAAAATGGATAAAACTACTAAACGTTTGTTTTTTAATTTACTGATTATGTAAAGAACATGTTCTATGAGAGTACAGCTTCCTGAAACATATTAAATTGTAACCTTTCCAGGTGTTTACATTTTTAATTCAATACATTTTTCAAAAGATGTAGAAAAAATCGATTTAAAGAGCAGTTAGTTTAACGAACTTTAACATTTTGACTTTAAAAACATTTGCTTTTAGTTTACTGACTATATAAAGAACATTTTCCATGAGATAATTAACGTTCCTGAGCTTCAAAGTAAAGAAAAATGAGGCTTAACTTTAAAATTGAAGAAATATAATTTTTACCGATTCAAAGTCTAATTTTTTTAAACTATGCTAAATTTGAATAACAACTTATGGTTCAAAATTGTTCAGCTTCCTGAAATATATTAAATTGAAACCTTTCCAGGTGTTTACATTGTTTAATTGAATCAATTTTTTCAAAAACAGAAACAACATATAAAAATCGATTAAATTAGCATTTAGTTTAACAAACTTTAACATTTTTATTTTAAAAGCGTTTGTTCTTAATTCACTTACTATTTAAGGAACATGTTCCATAACATTATATTTATCTCTAAAATTGAGGAAATATCATTTTTACCGATTCAAAATTTTATTTTTCTCGAAAACTGAAAAATATGACTAGCAGTTCATATTTCGAAATTGTTCAGCTTCCTGAAATGTAGTAAATTGTACCCTTTCAAAATGTTTATATTATTTAATTCAATAAATTTGTCCAAAAGTATAGAAAAAATTGATACAAAAACCTCTAAAATAGCATTTAGTTTAACCGAAATTTAACATTTTATTTTTAAAAACTTTTTTTTTTAATTCACTGCCTATGTAAAGCACATGCTCCATCAGATTATATTAAGCTTCAAAGGAAAAAAATCGTCTTTTATCTCTAGAATTGAAGAAATATAATTTTTACCGGTTCAACATCTCATTTTTTTAAACTATAAGAATGTACCCTTACCAGATGTATATCTTATGTGTTTTAACAAAAATTCGGTCAGAAGTTTGAGCGCGCCTGGAGCGCGCGTCTGTACGTTCTCGCGCTTCGCGTTCGACAATATATTTAACTCGCGCTACGCGCTCGGTCTTTGTACATTCACCACCCTTGCGCATAGGCTTTTTAAAACTAAAGGTGAAAGTATCGACAACAGTAATTTGGTGATTGTGAATTCTCTTTTGCTAAAGCTCCTTCGGCTTTAACGAACACATTACAATTCATAACATACATTGGCATTAAAACACACGTAGTTTCATCGTCTCGTTAAAAAAAATTCACATTCTTTAAAAAAATCTTTTGTTACTAAACATTTTATTGCAACTTCGGCTATTTTTTCAAAAACTGAATTTGCGCATTTCCAATTTTATTTTTACGATTTAAAAGTTACACATGCGGTTATTTAGCTTGGAATGTTCCTTTTTTAAATTTTGTAAATGCTATAACTCTGGTAATTTTTAGTTTTGTGAAAAAACAGTCATTAGGATAAATTGTTCGACTTTTTAAATACTATGAATAACCGTACAGAGAATTCTTTTATTTTGAAAAAAGTGGTCTCAAAAATATTCAAAATGCGCTCACTTTTTGAATTTTTATCCAAAATAGCTGGCTAACGAAGTTGACCTTTAGTTTAAGACACTGAAAGAGTGTGCCAAAGGCCAATCTAATAGATTAATTTGTTCAAAAGTGATCGTGCACATCCCTAAAAACCTGTTTTTCGGATTCAGGGGGTCTCAAAACGTGAATAATTGACAAAAACTGGGGGGGGGGGCGGTCAAATTCTATACAAATATAAAACCTTTTCTGATGAGAATTTAAAAATAAAAAATATATTGAAGTGACTAAGATAGGATTTAGTTTGACACTTCGTTTCTGAGAAAAATGAGATTTTTGAATAAGTAAAAATTATATTTTTTTAAATGTTAGAGATAAAAACTGATAAAAATCGAGTTTTTTCTACTTTGAAGCACAGCAACCCAAAGAATCGTATGGGACATGTTCTTTAAATAGTCAGTAAAGCAAACAAAAAGAGTTAAAAATCGTTCAAATGAACGCAGTTTTGGTCAATTTTTCTATATTTTTTGAAAAATGTATTTATTTAAACAAAAAAAAACATATGAAAATGAAAATGAGATTTCTAATTGTTAAGGGTACTTTTTCAGGTCACTGAATATTTTGTTTAAACTTAAGAAATTTTTTCGTAAATAAAATATCAGACTGAAACTTTGGGAAATGTATCATAAGACCATAAAGTACGTTTACGTACTTCATTTGAGTAGGAATTTCAATACAAATTATTTTCAAAGAAATTAACTGGAACCATTCTTTGATATAACATGGAAAAAATTTTACTCTAAGAACTTTTCTTATATTTAAAATATCTGCGAGATGTAAAAAACGTATGTAAATGTTATTTACTGTCGGCTCTTGCATTTCTCGAAGTTTGAGGACGATATTTTACATATAAAGAAAGTTCTTAGGTTCAAAAAATGTCTGGATACAAAGAAAATATTTTAAAAACTGATCCCAGTTTTAATTTCTTTGAAAATAATTTTTAGCGAAATTTGTACTTAAATGAGGTAGACAAACGTACTTTATGGTCTTCTGCTGCATTTTCCAAAGTTTCAGTCCGATATTTTATTAACAAAAAGTTTTAAGCTCAAAGAATATTAAGTAAACTGAAAAAGTCAGGTCGGTAATATAGGTATTTGAGTGCGTCACATGCCCTTAAAAATGAAAAATGCTTTCTCTTAAAAACTCGTAGTACTATGTTTTCTTTCTAGGCTCAAAATAACTCGAAGACATCCCCGAAACATTCAAAAGAGAGAAACTGGATGTGCAAGTAATTTTGGGTTGAACTTAATCGTGGCTAGCCGTGAGGCAGGTTCTACACTTCTGATTTGCGAAAATGAATATTCTATGAAGTTAAGTTTATTTAAATTTTGCGCTTTGTTTAAAAAAAAATCCTCATTTTTTCTGTAGACCTTTATAACTTTAGATTTAATTGAGATATTTGTCGTTTTCGTTCTAATTCTCATAGTATTTATCTTTCAAAATGGCGGCCATTTTTCTGAAAATCATAAAAGTCGATTTTCTCAAAAACCCCATGCTTATATTATTTGCCAATTTTTTGCTGAGTTTAAACTTTTATAAGGAAGACATCTTGTAATTTTGATGCGGCCTTTATAGATATTGTGGCTATGATAAATTTTGTTTCAAAAATTAGAATTTCTTTTTTTTCGCAAACAACGAGATACAAAAAAATGATTAGATTAAATTTTAGACGTCTAAAAACAAGGTGTCTACCCAAATTCTGGAAACGGATTACCTGAGAATTCCAGGTACTTCCCAGATATCTCAAAATTTTCCAAGTATAACTTTTTATAATACAGAGCCATGAAACTGTTTCGCACTTTTTAAAACAATCTGCTCGGAATATGTATAAAGTTTCGCGAGTTTATTAAAAATAATGTTTTTTTTAACACTTTTTACCCATTCAATTAAAACGTTTAATTAAAAAGGCTTTGATAAATTATATTATATATTCTTAAATATATAAGTCCAACCGATTAATTAAATAATTAAATAATACTAAAATCATAATTATTTCTTGAATTTGTCACTAAAGTCCATGACCAGGAATAGTAACTCTAACTAATTTTTATTTTATCTTCTTATACCTGAAATTTACTGCAAATTCAATAAAGGTATTAATTCTTAACTGAAAAATAAAAATTTTCAACTAATTAGTTGAATTATTGAACTAAAGATGATTAATGTTCAACCAAAGTGATGAATTTTTAACTAAAATTATAAATCTTCAACTGGAATAATTACATTTTAAATCAAAAGGATGAAAACAAAACTAAAAAATCAATCTTCAAAAAAACTGATGAATTATCAAATCAAATGATGAATCTTTAACTGAGATATTTGAATTTATATAAAAAAGAGGAATTTTCAACTTAATAAAACTTGTCAACTAAAAATTGAATTGTTAAATTTTCATTTAAAAAAATTAATGTTTATATAAAAACATGAATTTTTAATTAAAATTGTGGAATACTCAGTTGGAAGAGTTACATTTCCAATTTAAAAAAAGATTTTTAACCACAAAAAAACTAATTTTAAAACAAATATTTACTTTTCAAAACAAAGTGAAGAATTTTCATCTAAAAAAAAATTCATCTTTAACTGGAATAGTCGAATTTTATAATTTAAGTTGAAGTTTTAACTAAAATGATTCATTAAATAGAATAATTACATTTTAGAACAAAACGTTCAATGTTCAACCAAGAAGATTAATTTCTAACAAAAGAAGATGAATTTTCAACTTAAAAAGGTAATTATCGACCAAAAATTGAAAAGTTAAATTTGTATTTAAAACAATTAATGTTTTACCGAAACTATACATTTATAACTAAAATGATAGAATGTTCAATTGCAATAGTTTTATTTTCAATTAAGAAAAAATTTCGAAGAAAAAAATAATTTTCAAAAAAATTGTGAAAGTTTCAACTAGAACAGTCAAATCATACGGAAAAAAATTAATTGCCAGCGAAAGCAAAATGAATTTAAAAACTCACTTTTTGGTAAAAGTGATACATTTTTTATTAAAATGATAAATTTTCAACCACAAACATTAATGTTCAACAAACAAATTTTACTTTCTGCTAAATAATTAAATTCTCATTCCAAAAAGATGAATTCCGAAGTAAAAAAGTAGTGATATTTTTATTAAAAAATATTGTAAATTTTAATTAAATACATTTGGAATAAACCAAAATGGACGAATTTTCAAGATGATTTTAATTTTCAACTGAGAAAGATTTTTCAGTCAAGAGAGGAAAAAAATTCCAAAGCACGAAATTCCAACACAATACATACATCCTTAACTAAAAGCGATCAATGTACAGCAAAAAAACGTAGTTAAATTTTTAGTTAAAAAAGTAATTTCAAACAAGAACAAAAGAAACATATAACAAAATAGTTCAATACAATAACATAAATCTACTTTTCCAAATAAAGAATCATCATTATTCAATTTTATATTGCAATTCAAACAAAAAATTAATCAAGCACTCGTAACAATTCCCTGACTTTGAAAAAAAACCCCCTGACAATTCCAAGTTTTGCAGGTAGGATAGACACCCTGAAAAAATGTATAGAAAAAATACATCTTGTTCTTCAGCGACATCTTGCATTATTTACGAAAAAATGTCAAAATTATACTTTTAGAATAAAAAAATTCTTCGGGCTCAAAAGATTCTTTTCAATTCTATTCGTAACGTTTTTATTCAATATTTTTTAGAACACATTGTACTTAAAAAAATTAATAACTGACACTAAATAAAATTTATAGTTGCAAAAATGGAACAACAAACACAAAAATCTAAATAACCACTTTTAAATAAATAACAAAACCCAAAACTACATCTTTTTTTCTGAAATTGTGTAAATGTCTCTTTAAAAATATGAAGGATAGTGCAAAACGTCAAAAAGTTGTGTGCAAATGAAATTATTATTCGCAGTTAATTCAAATCATTTTTCAATCGAATAATGCCCAACTTCGCCTTGGAATCTCTAAAAATCCCTCTACTCTGCAGACAAAAGTGTCTCAAGAGATTTACTGCGCAACCATAAGTTCTTTAGTTTTTGTAAATAAAATAATATAAATTACCTTCATGTAGAAAATCCTCAAACGTTCGCAATCCTTGTTCTAGAAGCTTCATGTGCTCCTTTTTCAGAAGAGGCTGACCATTTTCTACAATAATGTAAGGTCGACACAATCTCCCTCCATCGCAACTAATGTAAATGCACCTGCGAACACACAAAATGTTCAACTTAAACAGAATTTCAAGATTATAATCAGAATGCGCAAATATATATGCAGATAGTTAAACAAATTTAATCCGCAATAAAATTAAAAAAAAAAAATACCTTAGTTTCTGTTGAGGATAGATCGAAACAAAGCTGCTAATTAAGCACTTCCTCCTCAACTTTCGGAAGATTTTCACCAGCCTCTCATGATTTACCACAACCCCGAGGATCGTACCATTCAGAAAAACCATGTAAACGCCCTCCTGGTAAAGTTCCTCACCCCCAAGCATCCCGGGTTCTTGAACTCCGAGGTTAAATGCAATTCTTGCGAGAGGCTCTTCCTCCACTTCCGTCGTGATGTGAGTCATCAAAGCAAGATTTTTCACCAGGCCGCAACCCTTTACAAAATATTGCATTGAGTTTATAGAAAAAAAATTTTTGGAGCTTTTAATCTTCTTTTTGTAACTACCTCTCCTTCGGGAGTGTCGCTCGGGCAAAGCATTCCCCACTGGGAAGCTTGTAGAGACCGAGGACCTGAGACTTTTCTACTTTTTTCGAATTGCGAATTCACCCTGGTCATCATTCCCAAAGCAGAAATGTAGGAAAGTCTCGATAGAACTTGTGTCACTCCGTGGCGCTCCATTTTGAAACGTTTGATCGTCCAATTTCCCTAATGATAAAAACCATATTAACTAATAATAATAATAATAATAATAAAATACTACGAAATAACAACATTTATTCTTTTATAGTATTTATTTATTTTTATCCGTACATTAAAAGGCGCATGGCGCCAATTTCTATTAATTCTCGAAACTACTCGAAACAATTTGAAACTATTTTTGTCAGGAAAGCCGCGTTTATGATAGGATTAAGCTGTCGGTTCTTTCTCTCGTTTTAAATAAAAAGTCCGCAAACTTCAGGATGACGAGAAATGTAATGTTATCTAAATACTATTATAAATTAATACTAATAAATTAATGAAGGAACATAACAGAATCCAACTAGGCAAAGCTACAAAAAATATGCTTTTTATAAACTCGATTGAAATTCAAAAATACATTTTGCAGTTTATACACTATAAATAAAAAATAAAACATTTATACACTATTGGGAATGGTGGTCCACCATTTCGCCACCTGGTGCCGAAAACTGGAACTAAAAAGAGTAGGTACCATTTTAAAGATGTACATTAATTTTTGCATAAAAGCGCTTTTACGGTATTTTCTTGAAGTATAAAACAATGATTTAATACGAATAATAGATTATTTAGGGTGGCTGTTTTAATCTAAGAAAAAAATTCCTGGTCATTTTCCATTTGAATGAATAAAAACTGAGCTGCAAATGAAAGCACTCAAAGTGGAACTCTTGAATTTCAAACTTTTAAAATTAAAGTTTAAAAGTTTTTTAATTCAATAATTTTGTATTCAAATCTGATTCAAATGCTCAATAATTTACACGTGTAATTCAGATTCAGTTCTAAAAATATAAATCCACGCTATCATTTCCAATGCTCGAAAGTCTAAACTGAAGAATCAATCAATGAATTTAGAAATGGTCAAAATTATATCATTTAAAGCAATTTTAAGCCAGAAACATAAAAAGTTGAATGATTACATTTTTTTATAAACTGAACACTTCTTAAATTAAACGTTAAATAATTTATGTTTCGAATGGATAAAAAATTCTTAGAATGCTTCCAAATTTTATTTGAAAATCTTGAAACATTTGCATGTTATTTACATTTTTTTACAAGTTTGTTATTATTTTATAACTTTTTAACATCCCTTAAAATTAATCCAATTTTTTTTTATTTCTTCCAAATTAAATAAATTTCTTTAAAATCTTCCATTCAATTTTAATAACTTCGTAAATCTTTCTAAATCTTTTAAAATAATCACTCAAAATTATCTTGTCTTGTCATTCAAAATTCTTCAAAAGCTTTTAAAAGTTTGTTCGAAATCTGCCAAAATCTAAATTATGTTTTAAATTAGGCCGTGGGCTATTTACACCAAAATTCAACAATTTGTCTTAGAAATTAAATTTTTTTAATAGAACAATTGAAATGTAACGTTCAAAATGTATTTTTTAATATTTACTATAATTACTAATTCTTAATAAAGTCAGATATTTTTAAATATTAATTTATTATTATTTTTCTCAATTAAAAAATTCTAAATTGACTGGTTCAAAAATTTAATATTTTAGACTAAAATAATACGTGAAATTTAATAAAAGCCTTTAATTATGAATATATTATTTTAAATTTATTTTAAAATTGAAAATAGTTCATAAAGTTTCAATCGGGCGTTTACATTTGTTTAACTAATAGGACTTTCCAATTGGAATACTTTACATAATTTTTAATGTTGAAAACTGGAAATTCTAAAATTGCAAACTAATTTTGAATTTCTTGTAAAAGTAATTATTATTCACTTTTTAAATCTTAAAGAACAGTTCAATTGTAAAAATCACTATTAATTTATATTGACAGTTTATCAACTAAAAATATTTTTTATCTAAAATCTTCGATTTCAAACGCATCTAATTATTAATGGCTTAAGTCTTTAAAACTGCATTTTTAAAATATTTAAAACACGATGGAAACCACAGTTCGATTTTTGTTTATAAATTTGTAAAATTTCCCGTAAAAAATAAATTCACTGCCATTTCCCGGTCTCATAAGGTCCCCAATTTTCCGTTCCAGCGACCACCCTGCGATTGGAATTTAAATAAGAATTCTATCCTAACTTTCAGATCAGTTTTTAAATAGTAAATACTCCATGTATACATTTATGAAAAAAATCGTACCTATTTCTCCTAGTTCGGATTTTTGTCACTAGGTGGCGTGGCGCAGTTTAACCATTCCCAAATAATATCTTTGCCAATACTTCGTTAAAAATTAGGTATTCTAAAATATAAAGCATGAAATATTTTCCATTTTTATAGTTCTTTAAAAAGTAGAAAGATTCAGCTCAAAATTTTTTATACAATTTTCAGAGGCTAAAGAGATTGTTTCAAATTATAATTAAGCAGATATCTTAAAAAAAACTTTTTTCTCTACTATTTCAATTGAAAAATCTGGAAATAGTGTAAAAAGTTTCCTTGCAGCTTTTAAAATAAAAAGGTTTTAGACTTATGTTTTAATCTTAAGGCGAACATTCAGATTACTGAATGAACTGTTTCAAATGTTTCAAAAGGAATAATTCTTCAACTGAAATAGATGTTAATTTTAAACCAAAAAGATAAACGTACAAAAATGTTTAATTTTCAACCAAGTAGTTTTAATTTATAACCAAAACGATGAATTTGCAACTACATTGATGAATATGTAACTGAAATACTTGAATTTTTAACCAAAGATGCAATATTTCAATTTTCGATATAAAAATTAATTTTCAACCAAAAGTAAAATGAATTTTCAACAAAATAGTTAAACTTTTAACCAAATAAATAAACTTGTAAAAAAGAGTTTAACTAGAATTCTTGAATTTCCAACCAAAAGTGGAATTTTCAACCAAAAAGTTGAATTTTCAAACATGAAGATTAATTTCTCGAAAATGCCAGGTTTTTAATATAAGACATGAATTTTTAACGAAATAGTTGAATTTTCAACTAAAAAAAACATTTTTCCTTAAAATAGTTGAATTTCGAACTGAAAAAGATTAATTTTCAACAAAAAATCGAATAGCTAAATTGTCAGCGAAACCAAAATTTATTTTCAACCAAAGAGACGCGTTTTCAAATAAAATAGTGAAATATTAAATTTATATAGTTACATTTTACGTTAAAAAGGGACGAATTTACAACCAAGAAAATTACCTTCTACAAAAAAAAAGAATTTTCATTTTAAAAAAACATGGATTTTCAAACAAAAAATATAAGTTTTCATTAAAAAAAAGTAATTTTGAAAGCAATAGTTGCATTTTCAAAGAAAGTGATGAATTTTTATCGAAAATGATGAAACTTCAACTGCATTAGTTAAATTTTTAACAAAAAAAATAAAAAAATAAAAAATAATTTTTAACAACAAAAAAGTTAATGTTTTAACTGAAATAGTACAATTTCCAGTAACGAAAATTAATTTTCAATCAAAGAAAAAACGAATTTTCGACCAAATATCTCATTTAGCAACCAAGGAGATGAATTTTGAATTAAAATGATAAATCTTCAACCAAAAAAATTAAGTTTTTTATTCAGAATGTGTCTCCTTAGGGTTTACAAAAATTCCATTCCTACATATTTTTATAAAGCAGTATCCTTACTATTTACAAAAGATTTATTCTAAACGAAAAATGTTGCATTCGATGTTTCAACCAAAAAATATTTTAATTTTTACTCAGAAACTGTTGACTTCAACACAAGAAACCGAGTTTTCTACCAGAGTTGAACTTTTAACTGACGAAGATTTTTCATTCAAGAGAGAAAAAATGGCTAACAAATTTTTCAATTTTAAAGCAATTAAGATTAATTTTCAATTAATAAATTTTTAACTAAAAATATAACAATTACATTTTCAGTTGAAGAAATTAATTTCAAACCAAAATAAAAACAAAATTTCAACTAAATAGTTAATTAAAGTAATATAAAGCTACTTTTGTAAATAAAGAAACATGGTTATTCAATTTTATATTTCAATTTTTAAAAATTGAGTACGCTCGCAACAAAATTTCCCGACTTGAAAAAAATTACCTTCAAAATTCCTAAGAAAATTTAAACTGATTTTTTTATCTGAAAGATAAATTTTAAATGAAAACGGACAAAGATTTTTAAACATTCTTAATAATTTCATAAAATTTCTAAAAAGAATTTGGAACATTTTTAAGCGAAAATTTTCAATTAGCAAGATTATAAAGGTTTATAAAAGATTTGATCACGTTTAAGGGATATTTAGAACTTTGAAAAAGATTCAAAATTAACTTTAAATCTAAAATCATTCCAAACCAGTTTTAGAAAATGTACACTTTTGAATACTTGCAAATTAAAATGCTGAAACTACTTAAGGATTTTCAAAGGTTTCACGATAATAAAAAATTTTAATTCATAAGAAAATTAAAACTAACTTTTTATTTTGAAAAAATAGTTTTAAAAAATTATTTAAAAAGATTAAAAAATTTTCTTAAGATATCCAAAATTATTTATTATAAGAGAATCTGGAAGATTTGAAGGTAACTTCTTTAATTTTTCGGATTTTTTAAAAAAACGTTAGAAAAGTTCGAATAATTTGAAAAGATTTTTAAGTGGTTAAGACAATAATTTGTAATTTTAAAATATTTCCGAAAATTTTAAACAAAATGTAAATTTCTAAATATTTCGAAGATTTTTAAGAAGTTCAAACGGCTTCAGGGAAATAAAAAGCTTTTCTTAAAACTCTTAGGAAAATTATTATTGACTTTTTATTTTGAACAATTAACTTCTACAGAAAATTTAAAAAGTTATTAAAACATTTCGAAAGATTTCTACAAATTTTGAAAATATCTGGAGAATTTAAAGTTAATTTTTCAAAGGATGTTTAAAATTTTAGGAATAGTTCGAGTGTGTTTAAAAGGTATTTATTTTCCAAACTTCAAAAATTCCTAAATATCTAACAAACCGACTCGAATTTTTCCTGAAATTTTGAAAAATTCTGTTAAATACAAAAGTTATACGTTTTCAACATCTGAAATCTTAAAAAAAAATAGAATTTTCTCAAAAATCTTGAGAAAATTATATATTTATATACCCTTAAAAACAAATAAACTTATAAAGAAATATTTATTCCAAATTTGCATTTTGAATGCAAAATTATTAATCCCCTAACATTATAATTTGAGTAAATTTTTTTTTTCTTTCATGACTGAACATCCTTTTCAGGTTAAAAATTTAACTATTTGTTTGAAAACTTGTCTTCTTGCTTTGAAAATTAACCTACTATTGCTGAAAATTACACTATATTATAGAAGATCGGCATTTGTTTACTTAAAAATGCAACTGATTAAAATTAAATATTTTTAATCAAGATTCATAATTTGAATTGAAAATTCATCCATGCGATTGATAATAGCTACTTCGTTGAAAATCCGGTCTTTTTGGTAGAGGAAGAATCTTCTTGGTGGGAAATTCTTCTATTTCGTTGAAAATTCATATTTCCGTGTTGAAAAATGAAACTATTTTCTGGAAAATTCATCTCTCATTAATTTTTTAATAAAAATTGACCAACTCAAGTCTAAAGTTATTAAATTATTGATAAAAAATTGACTAATATTACAAACATAATTAATCGTTTCTTACATTTGTCTCTGAAGTCGATAAATCTGAATGACAATTCAAGCAAATTTTTATTTTATCTTCTTACACAAAAAATGCAGTGCCTATTCAGGTAAAATGAATATGGATACTATATTAAATCAAATTAGAACCTATTCAAATTCATAACATTTTAAGTAAAAATATTGAATTTTCAACCAAAAGGATTAATTTTCTACGAAAAAAATAGTTAAATTTTCAAACAAAGTGATGAATTTTCACCTAATATAATAAATCTTCAACTGTACTAGTTGAATTTCAGACAAAAAAAGACAAATTTTCAACTAAAGAAGATAATTTTTCAATAGAAAATTTAGTAACAAAATTTTTAGACTCAAATGCATTTGTTAAATTTTCAGTATTTAAAAATAATAATTTCACCATAAAGTCGTAAAATTTCAAAGAAGATTAAAAATTTCTAAAAATTTTAGGTTGTATTGGGTTTTTTCGCCGAAAATTAGCATTTTTAAACAAAACTCATTATCAAGAATCCCAAATCGAATAACTAAAAATTATATTACCGTTTTAAACCGTACATTTTTATTTTTGAGAAAATATTAGTAGATTTCAAAGCTTAAACATTTTTCAACGATTTACGTTTTTCGGTTTCGTTAGGGGTTTTTACCGGAAAGTACTATCTTTAAACAACAATAATTAGATTCTAAAGTTTCATAACTTTTTTTAACAGTTTAAGGTTATATTAGCGTTTCACACCTAAAATGGATATTTTAAACAGCCTCCTGTCAGCGATAGAGTTCTTAAATTCCCGAGAATTTAAGTTCAGGTTATATAACAGAATTTAGGATAATTTAAAAGAATTTAAGAGAATTTAAGAATTTATGATTTTTAACAATATTTTTATTGTTCAGGTTATTTCAGCGGTTGAATATAAATTATTTTCTAGCTCAGACATATTAAGGAATTACAGTTTTGCATATAAAAATTTTCAATTTTCAAATGTATTAATTTATTTTAAAAAAATGTTTTTTTCTACTTTAAAAGTTAACCCTTTAACAAAATACTGGAATTTTCACAAAATATTTGAATTTTTAACATAGTAGTTAAATATTCAACCTAAAAAGACAAATTACCAACGAAAAAGTGTCATAATCTATATTTGAATAAAAAAAGAATGCAATTTACACAACAAATCCATTTTCGTATGTTTCTTGGAATTTCGTAAATGCTATAACTCTGGCAATTTTTGACACTAAACGAGTGTACCAAAGGCCAATCTAATAGATTATTTTTTTCAAAGACAGACATACATACAGGCAGACATACAGAAGGACAGACACATTCGTAAGAACCTGTTTTTCGGATTCAGGGGGTCTCAAAACGTGGACATTTGACCAAAACTGGGGGGGGGGGAGGGTCAAATTTTACACAAATCTAATAGCTTCTCTGATGAGAATGTAAAAATGTTGTTTTAAACAAATTAGTTGAATTATTAAGCAAAGAAGAACGATTTTTAACCAAATAGTTGCATTTTTATCAAAAAATATGAAACTGATCTTGAAACAGAAGAATTTTTTATTTAAAAAAAGTGAAGTTTTCAAACACAAAATATTCCAGTTAACTCAATAACATCAAAAATATAATTTTTGTAACAAAAGAATAAGTTTTTACAAAAAAAATTGAATTTTCAATCCAAAAAGACGAATGTTTTGAACCAAAAAGGATGAATTTTTAACAAAATATTTCAATTCTCCACCAAATAGTTGCATTTTTATTTAAAAAAGATTTAATTACTGTTGAAACAGGTAAACTTTAAAATAAAAAAGACAAACTTAAAAAAAAGAGTTGAATTTTCAACCGAAAGCATTTATTTCTCAGTTATATTCTCGGTAATATTCTCGTTACAGTTATCAAAGTAATATAACCGGCTCAGAACTCTAGTCACCGAGAGTTGAAAATGGCCCATGTGTTGAAAACGGCCATGCGGCGACGCTAGTAGTAACTTTGTTCTCGTTGTTTTGATTGTTATATTTCTTTTGTCACGTTGAGCCATTACAAACTCTTTAAAAAAAAAAAAAAAAAAACGGTTTATTTATGTAATTATTGTGAAAATGACAAGGTGGATTTTTCTAATAGTGTTTTTCTGTTTTTTTTTTATCGAATCATTTCCATTAATTATCGCTCCGGTATGAAAATGAGGTTATAAAAGTGAACTCAGAGAAGATATGAGGTGAAATGGTTTCGGTTTTATTTTCAAAGAATAATTTTAGGTTTAAAAATTTTTTAATGTGGTTTCAAAGAATATGGAAGACTTTGAGATCTTTTTTTTTTTATTTTTTCAAGTTTTACACATTTTTTTAGGTAAATTGAATTTTGACAGGGTGTAAACAAAAGTTCTTAAAATTCATAGAAAATTTTTAAATGTTAGTTTTGTAAGGAATTTCAAGAGAAAAAAGATCGCAAAACATTTTCAATTATTTTCTAAACATTTTTAAAAAGTGTGGGAGATTTTAAAGCAAAATTTTGCATTTTTGCCATATTACATCATTTAAAAAAAAATCTTAGTAAGTTTAAGAGATATTCAAAACTTTTGAAACGATTCGAAAATAATTCAAACTTGCAAAGATTTTTTAAGAATTTGGAAAGATTCACGAAAATGAAAGACATTTTTTCAGGCTCCTAAGAAAAATTAAAATAATTTTTCATTTCGAAAAATTAATTTGAAGAGATTATTTTTAAATATTTTAGAAGATTTCAAAAATAGTCAAAGAAGAGTCGGAAATTTTTTAAGGCAATTTTTTTAACGTACAAAAATTGGGTAAATTCAAGAAATATTACGACGTTGAAGTTTGCCACAAATATGAATTTCAATGTTGTGTAATTAATATAAAAAAAAAACTAAGAGTCACATCGGAAAAGTAAAAACACCTCTCGATTCGTCTCGGAAAAATCTCAATGTGCATTTTTTTGTTTTTTCGTAAACCCATTTTTTAAACAATTAGAGCATTTGTTGTTCAGCGCTGTGTTGCTCAGTGCCCGTAGATATGGATTTCAAAGTTATGCAATTAATATAAAAAAACTAAGAGTCTCATCGAAAAAGTAAAAACACCTCTCAATTCGTCTCGGAAAAATCTCGATGTGCATTTTTTGTTTTTTTGTTTAAACAATTTTTGAAACAATTACGCTATTTTTTATTTCTCTGCAATTGTTATAAACAAAGTATGCATCGGATAGAAAAACCAAGTGCACCAATGCATTCCTCTCGGAAAAATCTAGATGTGCATTTTTTGTTTTTTTGTTTAAGCCATTTTTTAAACAATTACGCTATTTGTTATTTTTCTGCAATTGTTATAAGCAAAGTATGCATCGGATCGAAAAACCAAGTGCACCAATGCATTCCTCTCGGAAAAATCTAGATGTGCATTTTTTTGTTTTTTCGTAAACCCATTTTTTTTTTTAATTTCCGAGACGAATCGAGAGGTGTTTTTACTTTTTCGATGTGACTCTTAGTTTTTTTATATTAATTACACAACTTTGAAATCCATATCTACGGGCACGGAGCAACACAGCGCTGAACAACAAATGCTCTAATTGTTTAAAAAATGGGTTTACGAAAAAACAAAAACATTCACATCTAGATTTTTTCGAGAGGAATGCATTGGTGCACTTTGTTTTTCGATCCGATGCATGCTTTGTTTATAACAATTGCAGAAAAATAACAAATAGCGTAATTGTTTAAAAAATTGTTTAAACCAAAAAAAATGCACATCGAGATATTTCCGAGACGAATCGAGAGGTGTTTTTACTTTTTCGATGTGACTCTTAGTTTTTTTTATATTAATTACACAACTTTGAAATCCATATCTGTGGCAAACTTCAACGTCGTGAAATATTTATTAGAAAATAAAAGAATTTCAAAAGTTTCTAAGAGAATAAACATATTTTCTTAAAATTTCTGGGAAAATTTAGAAGATTGTAAGGTAATTTTTTAAAATTTGGAATGATATTTGGAAATTTTCAGAAAAATTCGTGTGGACTCGAATTTTTCATAATATTTCGTAAAATACTATATTATGAAAAAAATCCTTTAAAATTTTCTAGATTCTTTTTTGACAAGCCTGAATAATTTTTTAATTTGAAATCGGTTATTTGGAAAAAAAAACATTCGGTTCAAACGAAGATTTACAATTTTATACTTTTTTTTTTTCGTCAAAACTTACTATTGCTAGCAAAAAATTATTAGACTTCAAGGAATGCTATTATTTTAGATGATAAAAAAGCAGGGATTCGAACGAAATTAAGGGGAATTTTTTAATATTTCCCCATTATTTCGATAAATTAAAAATAATTTCTCTAAAAACTAAACTCGATCTAGAAAAGTATCAAAATATAATGAGGCTATGAAGATATGATGTCAAAATTATGAGGTAATTATATTTTATAAAGAAAAGAACAAAAATAAACGTAAATAAGCTTTAGTTACTTTTCTTTTTGTTTCTTTCGAGATAAAACTTGGAAGAAACACAAATTTGATATTGTGCCTCTATAACTGAATTATTTTCTAGTAATTTCTCATACTTATCATAGTTTCCAGATAAATTAGATTAAGCGTCAAACGGCACACTCCAACCGTAAATGCCAACAAAATGAAAAAACTTCAGGTACGAATTCGCACCAGTGTACCGTTTGAGGGTTAAATTTACAGAAATAATGAACAAATATCAAAAAATATTCCTTAATTTGTTTCGAATCCCTGCAAAAAGATGACAATAATTGCGCGCGTGTTTGTTTTCTAGTTTTATTACAATTTTATTTTAAACTTCCAATTTAATTTATTGTTATGTCTATTCGGTACTCACCGTAGATATTGCAAAAGCCAAACCACTGGTGATTTTATCCTGTCGGAAATATTTCACGATGTCAAACTGCGCGGCCTTTATCTTTGGAATATTCTTATCCGCAACTGATTTCAACTAAATAGAAGGAAAGAGAATGAAGATTAGGACGTGGAAAAAATAAGTAAAGTTATGACTTTTAAATGTGAGGATATTTTTAATCTGAAGACGTCATACCTCCCAGTTAAACCTTTTCAGCAAATCTTCAAACATTAAAGCTAGAAGCGATCCTGCCAATTCTAATCGCTTGTTTCCATAATAATCACGATCGTCCAATAAGCTACGATCATTCTGGGCCATAATCACTTTCCGAACCATGAGTGCAAGGTGGGCTGCTTTTAACTTGAAACTAAAGTCAACAACCTGCGAAAGAAAAGCACTGAATATCAAGCTTTCATATAAGATTTAATAAAGTACATTTATAATCTACTGCGCATCTATAAAAAAACGTTTATGACTGCGCAGAAGAGTTTCATCGGGATGTCTACTCAAATTCTGGAAACGAATTCCCTGCTAATTCCAGGTTTTTTTCCGGTATCTTAAAATTTTCCTAGGTGTAATTTTTTATAATACAGAGCCATTAAAATGTTTCGCACTTTTTAAAACATTCAAATGCGAATATGTATAAAGTTTCGCAGGTTTATTAAATATAATGTGTTTTTTTACACTTTTCAAGGATTCAATCAAAATGTTTAATTAAGAAACCTTTGACAAATTATATTATAAGATATTCTTAAATGTATAAGTACCACCGATTAATTAAATAATTAAGTGATACTGAAATCATAATTAATCATTCCCTGAATTTAACTCTAAAGTCCATAAATTTGAATAATAATTCAAACCATTTTTAATGTTATCTTCTTATACTTAAAACTTAGTGCAAATTCAATTAATTTTTAAATGTTCATCTAAAAAATTAAAACTTTCAACTAAATAGTTCATTCATCTGGCACGGATAAATTTAAAATCAAAAGGAAGAAAACGAAACTAAAAATAATAAATCTTCAACGAAACAGATGAATTTTCAATTAAAATTATTGATTTTTAACTGAAATAGTTGAATTTATATAAAAAAGACGAATTTTCAACTAAAAAAGAAGTTGTCAACTACAAATTTAATTGCTAAAGTTTCATTACAAAAAAAATTAATTTTGATTCAAAAAGATGAATTTTCAACTAAAATTATGGAATAGTTACATTTTCGGTTTAGGAAAAATTTTCAAAAAAAAAAATTATTCTCTAACTGTAAGTCGAATTTTAAAACAAAAGTCAAAAATGTTAACTAAAATGATTTAATAATTAGCATTATTAAATTTTCAACCAAAATGTTCATTTTCAACACAGAAGATTATTTCTAATAAAAAAAAAAGAATTTTTAACTTAAAAAGATAATTATCGACAAAACATTAAAAAGATAAATTAGTATTTAAAACAACGAATGTCCAACCGAAGCTATAAAATTATAACTAAAATGAGGCAATATTCAATTGGAATAGTTTTATTTTCAGTTTCAATCGGAATAGTTAAATTTTAGAGAAAAAATTAAATTTAAGCGAAAGAAAAAAAGAATTTAAAGCAACCCATTTTTCGATCAAAGGGTTACATTTTTATTAAAATCATAATTTTCAATGAAAAAAATTACATTTTAACAAAAAAGTTGAAATTTCTGCTGAATAATTAAGTTTTCATTCCAAAAAAGATTAATTCTGAACTAAAAATGTACTACTTAATATTTTAACCAAAAAGTTTTTAATTTTTTATCGAAAAATAGTCAAATTTGAATACAGAAAACAAATTTTCAAGAAAGTACATAAATTCAAACCCAAATACTTGAATTTTTAAATAAAAGCTATCAACTTCTAACCAAAAATAGAAATGTTGAATTTTCAGTTTAAAAAATTATTTTCAAACTAAAAAAAAACAAACGACTTTTCAAGAAAAGAGCTCATTTTTCGCCAAAGAGATAAATTTGCAATTAAAATGAAAAATCTTCACCAAAAAAATTAATTAAAAAAAAAGAGTTTTAATCTTTAACCAAGTAATTAAATTCTCATTCCCCAAAAGATAATCTATGAACAAAAAATGTAGTAATTGTATTTCAAACAAAAAAAATATTGTAATATTTTTAAGAAATTTGTTGAATTAAACCAAAAAGGACGAATTTTCAGGATGAGTTAATACAAAAATACATAAATTCTTAACTAAAAGCGATCAATGTTCAACAAAAAATAGAGTACTTGAATTTTCAGTCAAAAAACTAGTTTCAAATAAAAACAAAAAATAATTTCTGAAAAATAATTAAATACAATAATATAAAGCTACTTTTGCAAATAAAGAATCATCGTTATTCAATTTCATATTGCAATTTAAACAAAACCTTAATTAATTAAGTAGGGTAGACGCCCTTTTCATAGATAGAAATGTTTGCTTACTGGAACGTGAGACAAAAGATTGGTTGCCAGAATGTCTTTCATCTCATCGTAGATATTCGACTTGACAACATTGAACCTCTTTTGCTTTCTTTTAGCGCTCAGGTAACTGGAAATTAAATTTAAGAGTGAACAATAAATCGGGGTAGCCATTCATATCCTAAAAATAAATACCAAAATACCAATAAGAATAGAAAACTCAAAGAAAAAATCGCAGCCATTTAAAATTCTAAACTCTAGAAATCGGATCCACTCAAATATAAATATTTCAGAGTGGCCTCCAAAAACAAAAAAATGTCTAGTTATTTCCCGGTTACCAAACATACAAATTTCAAGACATAGAAATTAAAAGATTTTAACTTTCATATCTGAAACAATGATCAATTTAAATATCGAATACTTAACTATTATATAAAAACATTTAAAACATTGGAAATCTTATAGATTTAAGGTATTTAAATTTAAAATTAAATCCTTTTTAATTCATTCATTCATCGAACAATTTAATCAGACTTTTTCGAACTCAGGGTTCTTTTTCGTTGTCTGCAAAAAGCCTAGTTTCTTTCCTTTAAATCTCTTGAGGTTAAGAACTACACGCATTATTATTTATTTATAAAAAACAGTGTTTAGAAGTGGACTGGGAATTACCAATCGGCCCGATAAAAGACTTGCAGATCGGCCTTGATACCCTTTCTTTCCAATTGTTTGTGAAAGAGTTCAAAATATTTGTAAGATTTCCAGTATTTTTAAAGAATTTCACCGATTTCAAGAGAATGAATAGAATTTTCAAATATTTTAATTATTTTGAGAAATTTTCAATGATTTTAAACATTTTAAGTAAATTTAGAAGATTTTAATGATTTTAAGGCAGTCCAAAGGATTAAATATTATTTCCCGGATTTTAAGTGATTTTTGACGGATTTCAATAGATATAAAAAAGTCTAAACATCTTACGATATTCCTATAAATTGCAAATAATTTCACAGTATTTAAGGGATTTCGCAGGATTTCAAAAATATAGAGATAATACAAAATATTTCCGTTATTCTGCCTTTTAAAAGAATTTGAAAAGATTTGAAAGGATTCAATAGGATTTATTCGATTTCTAGAATATTCAAAGACTCCAAGATATTTAATAGAATTTCCAAGATTTTCGAATATTTCAAATAATTTTAAAGAGATTTTATGAGATTTCTGAGGACTTCAGTAATTCTGAGGGATTTTAAAAACTTTCAATAACGTATTTTAATGAATGTTTCTGAATCTCAAATGCTTTTATATGGCTTCAAATATTTAATATTTTTAAAGGAATATCATCAGATTTCATTCAATTTCAGGGAATTTTATATTTTAATGGATTTAAAGGAATTTATTCACAAGAATTGTTAAATGATTTTAGGGGATTTGAAAACATTTAGGTTATTTCCAAGGATTCTAAGGAATTTTCAAAAGACTAAAAAAATTTAAAGAGTTTTCCTACAATTTGAGAAGACTTAAAAGGATATTTATAGGAACTATAAGGTTTACTATTGGATTTACGTACTATAAAGATTTTATAATATTTCAAGTGTTATAAAAAAAATTTCATAAGATTGAGGGAATTTTAATCAGATTTTCGAGAATGAAAGGGCTTTTATTTATTTTTTAATGTTAAGGACTACGTTTTTGTAATTAATGTCAAAAGAGTCATAAATTCTTAATGATGATAGTATCACCAACAAATTCTACCGAATGCTTGCTTTTCTGTAATGAAATTTAAAAACTGGCAACCTCCAAAAATGATTAAGTTCAAAAGCAATGCCCATACAAATTTAATAATTCTACAAAGGCATTAAGAACTGTACATTTTGAATTGTTTTATCTGGTTAAAAACCCTAGCATAACAAAATAAACGTTAAAAAATTAGTAACGTTCCGGACTGAGCGTTTAAAAATTAAGAAACTTCGAAACAAATATTTGCGAATTTAAACTTTTGAAAATAAATAAATTTTGTTTCCTAGTTTTAAAAAGTACAATTTTTCTGAATTGCATATTCAAAATTATAATTTTAAATTACAGAAATTTTCAAGATAATACAAATAATTAAAAAATGAGATTTCTGTAACAAAGACAAGGAGTTAAATGTTACAATTGAACCAAAAGACTCGTGTTTTGCCTTCGGCTATCAAAAGCTATTGCCTCAAGGAGCCAGAAAAAGATTATAAACAAAATTTTCATTTTTGGAAGATATACAAAATTTGAAGAAAACTGACCATGAAACTAAAATTTTTAAATAATGTAATTCTGGATGCTTTCAATTTAAACCTTGAAAATGTGCAATTTCTAAACACGAGTCTAAAAAATGAATTATTTTCTAAAAAATAATTTTCAACAGCATTTAAAATTGTATTTGACAGGAACAATTTTAACTTTATTCTTGAATATCAATAAAAAAAATTTGTTTTCATAACAGGTGACATTGTTGAATTAAAAAAAATGTAATTACGTGACTTAAATTTAAATAATTATGTTTTTAAACAAAAACTTATACCCTAAGGTAGATTTTTTTTGTTCTAACACAAATTTCACCTCTGCTTTTAATTATCAATCCTGCAATATGAAAAATTTCTTTTTAAATGTACTGGGTTTCAATATTTTTTTAGAATAATATCTCTTAAGTAGAGAAAGAGAAAAATATAAGAATTACAGAGTTTTTGAATCAGTCCTTCATATAATTAGCCTATAGATTTAACGTTGATCCTATATTTTTTTAACATAAAACAAAAATTTTGAAAGTTGCTCAAAAATGTCTATTTTGAGGTTTAGCATTTTGTTACGACTAGGTTGAAATTGGTTTTCTTGGCAGAATATAATTTAAATTTTGAAGTCTCTAGTTAATTTATTTTGGTTGAAAATATTTTAATAATTGCAAATTTACTGATAAAAATATTAAACTAACGAGTTCTGTAATAAATAACATTTAGGGAGCTGAATGAAAAATGTCAGATTTAAATGGCATTTTCATCAGTTCTTAATCGAATAACCGAGTAAATTTTTCTTGGTCCTGGGGTTGGTTTAATATCCCAAAAGACTCAAAATAACAGTTTTTAAAATTGCTAAAAATTGCTATTTTAAGATTTGAAAATTTGGCACGACCAAATTAAACTTGATTTTCGTTATTCGATAACACTAAATTTATGTTTAAAGTATTTAATTTAATTTGCTTCACAAAAATGTCCCTAATTTCAAATTTACTTATAGAAGTGTTTAATTAACGGGGTCTGCATATTCAGTGACTTATAAAAATCAAAAAATTGTAAACGTTCATTATTCAGACATTTTGGAAGCTTAAAAATTCGGAAATTTTTTTAATTTACGCAAAACGTATAGGGAGATTAGATCAAGAACTGTTTTTAATATTCTGTAAATCCCAGATTTTTTTATTTTTCTTCCTAAGAGGTATTCAATATTCATCTAAAAAAATATGACAAACCTTTAAAGTTTCCGATTTTAAATATTCATTTTTCATTTAATTTTTTATTTAATATACATTTGATTAAAACTATTCTAATCGAAAGTAAATACAGTCAATATTATGGTGGCGCCAGTTAAAATAATAATAAGAAAATAATTTAAACAAAACGGTGTACGCAGAGGGTTAAAATTGGAAGTTGTGAGTGATTCTAAAACATGCTATATTCAAAGTTTAAAAATTGAACTATTTTACTTTCAAGTGAAGAATCTCGAAATTTAATGATGTCAGATTAAAATTTAGAAAATAAAACTATTTTAAAAATGAATGAATTAAGATTGGAATTCTGGAAATTGGTTAATTTAAAGTTCAGACGAATTGAAATTTTAATCTTTATAATTAAAAGCGGTCAAATTGAATAATTAAACATTTTAAACTGTTAAATTTAAACTATTCTTAACTCTAAGCGATTAGGGACGAATGAAAAATCCCAAAAAATTAAATTCCCGATTAATAAAATTTCCAAATTATAAAATTACCGAATTTCAAATTTCCCGACTAATAGAATTCCCAAACAGTTTATAATATTACCAAAATTGGAAAATCCCTGACAGAAAATTACCGAATTATAAAATATCCAAGATAGAAAATTCTCAAATTTAAATAATTAAAACATTATTTTTAATGTTTAAAGTTTTTAAAATGATTTTTTGTATTAAAAATAACTATGATTTAAAAAAATATATGTTTCTGGATACATTTCTTTTCAATTTTTGTTCTTTTAAATCCAAACAATAATTTTAGAAACTTTAAACATTGAAAATATGTGTTTCTTATAAAACATATTATTATTGTGTTTGCAATAAATAAACGAAATTTATAAACAACATATTTCAATTGTTTAAATTCAGGAATTTATTAGGGAATTTCATCATTCGGGAATATCCCAGTTCGAGAATTTCATTATTCAGTTACTTTTTAACGAAACGAATTTAAATTTGAGAATTATAAATCAAAAACTGAAATGACTGTTTCAAAGTCAAAATTTTTGAAATTCTGGAATTTTAAATTCTTATTACATAACAAAATTGTAATACAATATTTAAATTCTTGATACCATTTTTTCTAAGATCAAAAATTAAATTCTTCGTATTGTCTCCGTTTCAAATTGTTCATTAAACTTTTCAAAATTTAACCATTTTATTTTTAATTTCCAAATTAAAAGTTATGAAAGGTAAAAATTGTAAACTCAATGTCAAATATTTTTCACTTTTAAATCATTTTTTCTTCTTCTAGTTTTCAACTAAAAGTCTGACAATCTTAAGATATCATATAGAAAATTGAAAATTTTAAAAAAGAATACAGCACAATATTACTAATATCACAATTTTTAAATTTATTTTCTTTTAAATTGAGTTAGCGAGTTTTAAAATTTGTATACATGTATCTGCTTGATATAAAAAATGTAGTCTCCCCGACTAAATCTCAAATTTACCGAACTAAAGCTGCTGATGATTTAAACGAATTTTATCAAAATCGGAAGTTGTGAATGATTCTAAAAAAGTTATATTTTTATTTGTAATACCTACTGAAATTCGGCGGTTATTTCTGCGAAACGTAATAAAATAAACTTATTCAAAAACCTTCTAGATTATAATTTGAAAAAGGCAATGTTTTTTACAAATCTCTACTTTTAAAAAGCGATTTCTTCCGGTTTAAAAAAATTAACTCTCTTTACGAAACTGACCATTTTTTCACATATAAGATTAATTAATTAATTGCAAATCGCGCGTTAAGGTCTCTGGATTTCAATTCCCTGACATCAAAAATATGCAAAATTAAAAATACATTACTAAAGCAATTTTTTAATATTATGTTTTAAATATTTTTGAAACAATAATTAATAGTTAATAATCTCGAATTGAAAGATTCTGAAATTTTAAAAATAATATATATTGAACGATTTTTGACAATTGAACATTAAAAAAGATTTAATTTTATCATTTCTAAGTCGAAGCACTAAAAATTAAACAACTTGATTTTGAATTAAAAAATCACGAAATTGAATAATTTCATATTAAAATTTAGAAAATAGGACAATGTAAAAACGTTAAAAATTAAATATTTCAAGATTCGAATTTTGGAAATTGGATCATTTAAAATTCAGAGGAATTGAAATTGTATAATTTATAATTAAAATTATTTAAAATTAAATAATTAAAAATTGAAAACTTTTGAGTTTGAACAATTTTTAAATTCAAAGTGATTAATATTTGATAATTTATTATTGAAAATTGAATTAAATCATTCAAAGTGAAAGCTTCTGAAATTCTAAAATTTTAAATTTTTATTACATAAAAAAATTATTATTTAACATTAAAGTGAATCAGACGACCTTTTCTATAATCAAAAAATGAATTGAATTATTTTAAAAAATTAAAAATAAATAGTAATGTATAAATTAAGAAAGAATAATAATTAACAAATTTTCTACTCTGAAACCTTTAAAAGAATGCGAACTTCATTTAGGACTGAAAAAAATTTAGTCATCAAAAAGTGTGATAGTAAAACTGTTGGAACTTAAAATCTTTTAAACTGTAATTATTTAAGTAAATTTAAATCGTTAAAAAATTAATATTTCTTAAATTAAAATAATGAATATAAAACAAGATTGCTGTAAGATGATACCATTTTTTGAAATTCTACAATTTTAAGGTTTTTAATTCGAAATTTCTTTATGTTTACATCTAAAATTATTAAATTCAAAACTGACTATCAAGGCTTTGAATATAAAATCTTGAAATATTTAATAGCGAAATGGTCCTGAAATTTTAAATATTTGAATTTGAAACTATAATATTGTGAAACTTAAAATTTGAAAACTTCAAGAATGAATAAAAAATTAATTTAAGAACACACACTAGTTTCAATGCCTCAAAGATTAAATTGTGTTAAAATTGCGCATTTAAAACTATAATATTAAATCAAAATTAGGGTGGACACGACTGGATACTTTTTTTATTAAAAAATGTGATTTCTTTAAAAAGAATCCTTGACAATTACACTTTAAAAAATACAAAACGCGCGAATTTTGAAATACAAGAAATTTCCAAGTATAATATTTCTCTCCTGGCTTTATCGCTGTGCAAGTTTCTCCCTTTTCCGCTATAATTAGAGGAGCTAAGACAAATAAATCATATACAACATTCTAAAAACATATACGATTTTCTGTAAAATCCATAAGAAATATATCCCGACACTTTTCGGGTGAATGAACCGAATAGTTTCTTCTAGTTTTCATAATTTTCTTACCTCAAAGCTTGATTCTGTGACCTGATATCTTGACATTCATCTAAACTAGCATTCAGCTTTTCTCGGATATTATCCTCGGTGCCAATTAATTGCACTATTTCCTGGTCGCACTGGATTCCCAAAGCATTAAACACAGCGACAACGGGCACATCCTGAAAAACGAATTTTGAATATAATTCAAAATTGTAAATAAAAGCAACTTCTTTCAAACTAAAATCGATTCCTGATTCAAATCTAGTATAAAAGCTTAAAAATGATGGCACTTACATCTGAGAAAATATTCAGTCTGACGTAGTATCGTCCACCCTTGCCAACCACGTTACTTCTCGTCTTTCTCTCATGAGTGACACTGTTGCAAATCGCCACAATGCAACCTTTGCTATCTTCCTCGAGTAAAATTCGATTTCTGAGCATCTGTTCCTGAATTAAGATGACTTTTTCCTGTCCATTGACGATGAAATAGCCGCCAGGATCGTGAGGACACTCCTTCAGCTGAGCAAGTTCAAAGTGTGATTTATTGGTGAGAACGCAGTTTGAACTCCTCAGCATGATTGGCATTTTGCCAAGTAATAAATTGTGTCTGATGATTGTTTCATGACCCCGAGTGTATTTGATATCAACTGTGATTGGTGCCGAATAATTCAGGTCTCGGAGCCGACAATCCATGGGAGTCGCGGGTCTGGTAACATTGTACTCTTCCTCGATAACTGGCGTGCCAACGTCGACGTTCAAATATCTAAAATAATTTTTTACCAAATTAAGGGCTCGGACTCACGGCAGAGATCAAAAGTAGTGGCAAAAGTTACTTTTTTCAAATATTGGGTCAAAATATCTCAGGTGTGCCACTTTTAAATCTATAGTTTTATTTTTCAATCAATTCCCTACCGATAGAAACCTCTGAGTATATTCTAAAGATTCTCTAGGGTCAGATAAGCTCAGAGGAATTCTCCGCAGGCACTCAAGTAAATATATTTAAAGGTCCAGCTAGTTCTTTTAAATGTTGTAAAGGCTCTAACATGTCCTTTCCGAAATTTAAATAGAAATACGATCATAAATAACAAGCAGAGAGGCTGAAATTGAAATAAGAATTCAATCATAAATAACAAGCAGATGGGCTATATCAATAGAGTAGCCGACACTCGAGGGTCCTTTGTTTAGCTTTCGGATTAAAATTTAGAAGTAGATTTTTTTAATTTTATAGTTAACAGCCTAAAACAGAATAATTCGGAATCTACGGGTTTCGATGATATCAGATATCTTAATTTTTTTTTAATTCTTTAAATTGGAATAAATACGACGTTTCTCGTAGATGGAATGAGATACGCCAAAAAGGACAACATTTTTCAATCCAACTAGTAAATTGTATATTAATATATAGGTTATAATTATAAATAAGTATAATGAGAAAATTAATTAATTAAAAAAAAAGTGTTAACAATTTGAAGAGAAATTTAAAAAGGTAGAATCGGATTAGCGACGGCCAACTACTGTAAATAACTCTGCCCGCCCGGTACGTGACGAATACAAAAGGAAAATTATATTAACGTCGCACCACTCTTAAACGGACCACTAAAAGGACCTTGAAAGGGACCCAAATCTCTCAGACTATCTCAAAGCCTAAATTGTTTCAAATCGACTCTGCTTATAGTCTCAAATGGATCAGGCTATTTCGCTGGAGAATACTCAGAGATTTCTATCGGTAGGGTTTATAAAGTTTTCGATTCGTTTTTATATTAAAATAACTCCCCTCAAATATTTTTGCAAGAAATTTATTTTTTAACAAGTTATTAACAATCAAAGTTCTTCATCATTTATTTTTTTCTCAAAAATGGATTACTCGCGAATGGTTCATCGAAATTCAATAATTGAGTTATGAAAATCTGTATTACGAAGTATTGGGAATGGTGGTCTACCATTTCTCCACCTGGTGCTTAAAACTGGAACTAGAAAGAGTAGATACAATTTTAAAGTCGTACATTAATTTTTGCATAAAAGTATTTTACGATAGTTTTCCATATTATATTATTATACAGTGAAAACACACATTTTTGTCAAATAGGTTTTAAAAAAATTATTACTTCACTATTTCATGTAAGTTTCAATGAATTAAAGTTTAAATAAACTCTAAATAATGTATGAAGCGACAAATTTTATCCACATTGTGCGAAGAATACGAGTAATAGACGATTTAGGGTGGCCGTTTTAATCCAAAAAAAAAATTTCTGGTAATTTCCCGGTTCGCAAACATTTTTCACGGTCAATTAAATTTAAAAACTCGAACTCTAAAGCTAACTAATTTTCCATTTGAATTAATAAAAACTGAACTGCAAATGAAAGCGCTCAGGGTGAAACTCTTGAATTTCAAACTTTTGAAATAATTTACACGTATAAAATGCAAGCTACTAACACTTTTAAACTGAACAATTTTTAATTAAATGCAGTTTAACTGCAAAACAAATCTTTTTACTCTTATAAATTGTACAGTTCAAAGATTCAGGTTCAGTTCTAAAAATATAATTTCACGTTTTCATTTCCAATTCTCTAAAGTCTAAATTGAAGAATAAATCAATGAATTAAGAAATTTTCAAAATTATATCATTTAAAGCAATTTTAAGCCAGAATCATACAAAATTGAACGATTACATTTATTTTTAAACTTAAAACTTTTTAAATGAAAAGCTTGAAAGATCTGCATGTTGTTTAATTTTTTTTAAATTATTTCAGAACTTCTAAACACCCTTTAAAATGAATTTTTTTTCTCACTCAAAATTATATTTTCAAAATCAAAATCATTATTAATTTTCTCAGGAATTTTTTTAATCTTCTGAAGCCATTCCAAATTCTTAAAAATCTTTTTAATTTTTTATTCGAAATCTGCAAAAATGTATATGTCGGCGGTACACGTACATTCTTTGTTTAAATTATTTCAAATCATTTCAAATTTTAAATAGTTTATAAAGTTTCAATGGGGCGTTTACAGTTGTTTAACTAATAAAACTTCCAAATGAAATAGTTTACATATTTTTTGACGTTAGAAACGGGAATTTTTTTAATTAGGAACTGACTTTGAATCGTCTTGTAAAATTAATTATGATTCACTTTAAAAATTTGAGAGAAAAGTTTGATGTTAAAAATCATTGTTAATTTATAGTCACAGTTGATCAACTGAAAATATATTTTTAAAAAGGATGAAAATCACAGTTGGACAGATGTTTCTGTAAAAAAATATGTTTCTTCACCTTTTAAGATGTAAATTTCACCTAAAACCATTTGTTTTTAATAAACACGTACTTTTAGTATCAAAAAATACTTTAAAATCCACAACAAAAATCGTTAAACACTTTTATGCAGAAGTTAATGTAAAACTTTAAAATAGTACCTATTCTTTCTAGTTCGGATTTTTGTCACCAGGTCGCGTAGCGCAGTTTAACCATTCCCCATACTTTACGCTAAAAAAATTTCGCTAGTAAAAAAAATTTATTGTTTAAATAATCGTTTGTTTTAAGCAATTGAAAATTCATTAAAATTTTTCGCCTGTGAAAGAATTCTTCCACGTACCAAAAGATTATACAATCTCTTCCGAAAGTTTTGGTGAAAAAAAAGTTTGTGTTTTGCAGTAGTTCAAAAGCTATTGATTTTTTTGTGACCGCGTTTGAACCGATTTGTTAAAAAAAAACTTTTTTCGTAGAAAATTAATCTTCTTGGTAGAAAATTTCTCTATACTTTGTTGAAGATTAATCTATTTTATTAAAAATTCAGTTGCTGTGTTGGAGCTTCATCAATTCAGTTAAAAATTCATCGTTTTGTTTAAAAAATTAATTTTTTGGTTTTAAATTATTTTCTTTTATTCAACACTAATCTTTTCAATGATAATTTGACTATTCAATTTTTCTTTAGAAATTCACATGTTTTGATTGAAAATTCAACTACTTGATTGAATACTTAACCACTCTCTAAAAAAAAACAATTTTGGTTAAAGATTAATTTCTTTGGTTGAAAATTTATCTATGCTTAATTGAAAATTAAACCACCTTATTCTTTTTTAGTAGAAAATTAATCTTCTTGGTTGAAAATTCATCTTATCAATCAAAGAATAACTATGGCTAGTATAAAATTGAACCGCTTGATTAAAAAATAATTTTTTTATGAATATTTATCATTTCAGTTTAAAATTCATTTCATATTGTACTTAATATGATAGCCACAATAATTTTATTCCAAATAATTGATTACCCAATTGTTCCCCTATTTCTTGACTTAAAGGTGATCCACATTATTTAAAATAATAATTTTTTTTAACGTAGCTAAAATCTTTTTGTTAAAAATTCATCTATTTTGTGGAAAAGTGAACACTCAATATTATACCCATGCGCGTCCGAACCATTTTTTAGCGTAAAGTATACTTCGTAACAAAAACTTTTATTACTCGATTATTGAATTTCGATGAACCGTTTGCGAATAATCCATTTTTGAAAAAATAATCAAGAACCTTGATTGTTAATAAGTTTTGAAAAAAATAAATTTTTTGCAAAAATATTTTAGGGAAATTATTTTGATATAAAAACGAATCGACAACAGTATAAATTGATTGAAAATAGAACTATTGATTGAAAAGTGGCACACTTGAGATATTTTGACCCTAGTAAAAGGTATCCACTCAACTCCTGGAAAAAAATGCCTTGGCAATTCTAGTTTTTTTACAGATATCTCAAGTTTTTTCCAGGTATAGTTTTTTATAGTACGGTGCAATTGACATGTTTCGCATTTTATAAATAATCGACTCAGAATATGTATACATATTCGCAAGTTTATTATGAACACTGTTTTTTTTTTTTAGTTTCCAGGGAATTAATTAATATATTTAATTGAGAAAGCTTTGACAAATTATGTTACAAGATATTCTTTTATATATTAGCACAAACGATTATTTAAATAAGACTAAAACATAATTGACCAGTTCTTAAATTTGTCCCTTAAAGTTCATGAATTTAAACAACAAAGCACATTTTTTGCTATGTTATCTTTTTATACTTAAAGTTCTGTGCATATTTAGGTAAAATTAATGTGGATAATATATTAAATTAAATTTAAACCACTTCAAATTCCTAATTTTTCCATTTAAAATATTACATTTTGAACAAGGTAGATTAATTTTGTAATCAATCGTTGAATTATCAAACAAAAAGATTAATTTTCTACCAGAAGACAATTTTTTAAAGAAAATGCATGAATTGCAAATTAAATATATGATTTTGAACGAAAATAGATCAGTTTTGAACCAAAAAATGAAATGGTTAAATTTTCAGTTAAATGTTAAATTTCAACCACAACAAAAGTAATGAATTTATAAATAAAATGATGAATCCTCAACTGAAATAGACAAATTTTAAACCAAAAAGATGATATTTTAACAAAAGAGTTTACATAGGCTTATTTTTAACCAAAAAGTTAAATTTTCAAAAAGATTCATTTTTTACCAAAAAGGCCATTTTTAACTAAATACATCAGTTTTCAACGAAGTAGTTAAATTTCAAACCAAAAATACAAATTTTTCAACAAAATACGTGAATTTTAAACTGAAAAATGTAAATTGTCAACTAAAAATTGAATAGTTCAATTTTGTGCTTAAAGACTTAATGTTCAACCAAACAGATAAAAATTTAAACTAAAATGATCGAATATTCAATTGTAATAGTTTCTCAGCAAAAAGAAAAACTAATTTTCAACCAAAAAACAAAACAAAAAACTAATTTTCAAACAAATAATTACCTTTACAAACGAAGTAATAAGTTTTAACTAAAATGATGAATCCTCCACTGTAATAGTTGAATTTAAACCAAAAAGATTATTCTTTAACTAGAATAATTACTTTTTGAAAAAAAAAACGAATTTTTAACTAAAAAGATCACTTTTCAACCATAAATTAAAGTCCAATTTCTAGTTTAAAAAATTAATTTTCAATTCAAACAATCATTTTTTAAACAAAATACATGAAACATTTATCTCAAACATTTAAATTTTCAGATTAATTTTAAATTAAAATAATGAATCTTCAACCAAACAAAATAAATTCAAACAAAAGTGAACTTTCAACCAACTAATATAATTTTCATTCGAAAAAAGATAAATTTTGAAATAAAATTCAGCACTTGATATTTCAACTTAAAAAGATTTTCATTTTTTATCAGAACCAGTTGAATTCAGAAAAAAAATACAATTTTTAAACATGACTTGAATGTGCAACCAAGAAAGACATTTCAGTCAAGAGATCGAAAACAAAGCAAATAAACTGTTATTTTCCGAATAAAAACAATCATTTTTCATCTAAAAAAAAAAGTTCAAAGTTCAGTTAAGAAAATTATTCTCAAACAAGAAAAATCTTCAGATTACAGGGCTTGGAAAATTGAAAAGCTAACCCAACCATTTTTAATTCGTAATACTTTTTCAGCATATTTCAATTTTGGAGAATTTCAATTTTTAATTATTATAAAAGGATATAGTTAAATTTCAAATATTCAGATAATGATACATATATGTATCATTATCTGAATTCCTAGAATTCGACTAATTTTCCTAGATTCATTGCAATATTTTTAAATCCTTGAATTCCTAGACTTCTTAGAATTTCTTGAATTCTAAGGATTTCGAAATAATGCAAAGAATTTGGAAGAATTGCAATTCAGGAATTCAGTATATTCAGGGGCAAAAGGGATAAAAAGTTAAACTTTTTTTTATAAAATTTGTCTCGTTTGGAAAATATTTAATGTTTCTGAATAAAAATGCAACTTGTTGAAAAATAATATATTTTGGTTGAAGGTTAAACAATTTGGGCGAAAGTATGTATTTCTTTATCATTGTAACTTAACTGTAGTCAGTAAATTTGAAATAGCTTAGAAAAAATTCAAGGGAATTCAAAAGAATTTGATTAGATGGCTAATAACTCAAGGTGAGAATAAAAGAATTTAAAGTTTTATTAAATTAAGTAGAATTGAGTTTTAGAATAATTCAAGTACATTCCAGAACATAATTTGAAATCTCTTCAAATCTTTAAAATCCCCCTAATTTCTGATCAAAAAAGTTGCTCATGACAAAAATATTCAAGTCAAATTCCAAAGAAATCAAGTGAATTAAAGAAAACAATTAACTGAAAACATTCCAATAATTGTAAATTTGAGTGAATTTAGATAAATTTAAGGAAAATAAGAAAAATTCTATGAAATTCATAAAAAGAAATCAAGCTGAATTAGAAAAGCAATTAACTAAATTGAAAACAATAAAAAAGATGCAAAAATTCATTGAGTTGTATAAAGTAGAATTAATTCAGAAGAATTCAAAAGGATTTAAAAGGATTCGGGATAAATTAATAAAAATTCAGGGCGAATTCAAAATTAATTGCAATAAATGTTTGGAAATCTCGTGAGATCTTAGAAACCCCTCCTTTTTTTACATGAATTATTTGAAATCCATTAATATATTATAACATTCTGTAAATTCATATGAAATTTAATTTAAAATCACTTAAAATAAATTAAATCCTTGGAAATCTGATAAACCCCCTTATATTCTTTTAAAATACTACAAAACCTTATAGGTCCTGTAAAATCATTCGAAATCTTCTGAAGCCTGAAAATCTTTTAAAATACCCTAAAATATTTCAAATCTTTTAAAATTCCATTAAATTACTCAGTGTACTCAGTGCTGGGTAAGTTACATTTTTTAAGTAAATAATTACAGTTACGTTACTTGGAAAAAAGTGTAACTATATATAGTTACTAGATGAAGTGGCTTTAAGGGACCTAAAAAGTTACTTTCTTCACTTCCTTAATTTTATTATTTAAGTCCCTTTTTTAACCAAACAGTTGCATTTTTAACAAAAAATATGGATTTTTCTACCGGAAGAAATTAATTTTCAAACCAAAAAGAACACTTTTGAACAAAAAAGTTGAATTTCTAAAACAAATACATAGTTGGACTTTCTTACAAAATATGTAGTTGGATTTTCTACCATAATATTTAAATTTTCTAAAAAAAAAGCGAATTTGAAACAAAGTAGTATAATTTTCAAACAAAAAAATAAAATTTCAACTGAAACTATTAATTTTTAACCAAACAATTAAACGTTCAATCAGAAAAGATCAATTTTCGACAATATACATGAATTTTCAACCAAAATAGATGAGTTCTTGCAGAAAAATGCAATAGTTCATATTATTTCAACCAAAAACATTTTTATTTGAAACCAAACATAGTTAAATTCAGCAAGAAAGCTTCAACCAAATTAGATTAATTTTCTACCAAAATAGTTGAATTTTCCACCAAAAATTATATTTTTTTGACAAAAAAAAGATAAATTTTAAAACAAAAAAGCCAAATTTTTAACCATGAAAAAACAAGGTTTCCACTAAATTGTTGAATTTTAAAGCCAAAGACGAATTTTCTACAAAACAGTTAGATTTTTGTACCGAAAATGTGAATTTTCAACAATAGAGTTACTTTCTAAACAAAATGTTGAACTTTCTACCAAAATAATTGGATTTTAAATAAAATACGGGACTTGAAGTTCAATTTTCAACCAATATAGGTGAATTCGCAACGAAAATTGTAGTAGTTGATATTATTTCAACCAAAAAAGATTTTAATTTTAAAAATCAACCATAGTTGAATTCAACCAAAAAATCTTCAACCAAATCAGATTAATTTTCTACAAAATTAGTGGAATTTTCAACAAAAAATTAGATTCTTTTAACAAGAGATAAATATTGAAACTTAGAAGTCGAATTTCGAACCATGAACGAAACAAGATTTCCACTAAATTGTTGAATTTTAAAGCCACAAAGACGAATTTTCTACACAAGAATTGTATTTTCGAACCGAAAATATGAATTTCTACCAAAAAAGTTATTTTCCAACCAAACTATTGAATTTTCTAACAAAATAGTGGAAATTTTTAACAAAATAAGTGAATCGAATGTAAATATTCAATAAAAATAGGTGAATCCGCAAAAATAATAATTTATCGAAATAAATTTTCCGAATTGTAAAAAAAATTATCCGAATTGTAAAAAATCAAGAAGACTTACTTTAAATAAAAATCTGGATCGGCATCACAGAAAACCATTTCATTCGCTTGGACGATTTTCTTGACCTCAACATTGATAAAATAGTTAAATGAATCAATATGTTGTTTAACTAAACCTTTTCCTTTCAAAAAAGCCGGCACCAATTTCCACTTGTCCTAGAAATAACCAATAAAATTGATAAAACCCCCAGATAGCCGGTATTTATTTATTAAAATTAGTTTTAATTTTTTTAAGTACAGCTTTAAGCTTGGAATTTATTCTCTTTATTTCAATAAATAAATGTTATACTTTGAGATATTTTTAACTTATAATTTATATATTATATCTATTTAGCGGAAAAATATATCATTTTGGTGTAAAACTGTAAGTTAAATTGTTGAGGTTAGAATTTGAATACAACTTTATAGAGCTTAAAATTGTTCATGATTATGTCATTGTCACGAACAGTAATACAGGACTGTTACTAAAGGTAATATTTGAAAGTAGAATGTAAATAAAATGTATATATAATCTATTATTTTCAGCACGTGTACAATTTTTCTAACCTACAAATAATTATTTACTTACGGGTATCGGCGGTATCTTCACGACTTTACAATATTTCTCCTTAAGTTTCTCAGCATCGGAAAGCTGTGACTTCATATCCCCCATTTTATCGGAGAAAATATATTACATTTATTAATGACACTCTAATATTAAATTACAAATTGAATATACAGGTGACACAGGCACACGCATACGTACAAAACGCAATATGACGTTCTTCGCAGCATGCATCTGACACAATGTTTTGGTCTTAATACGCACGCGTGCAAATGAGCCTGAGCGGTAAATTTGAATTTTGGAATTTTTACATTCTTATCCATAATGAGAAGTTATGCGAAAAATGACTTTCGCGGATTTCATGAAATGTCGTCGTTTTGAGGCCCCCTGAGTCAGAAAAAACAGTTTTTACGTCGGCGTCTGTCTGTCTGTCCGGCGTCGTCGTTTTTGTTGTTATGTTTGTCTGTATACCGGACAAATTTCGAAAGACTAGTACGTTTGATCGTGCTTCGACACACAGTTTGAGGGACCAAAAAAAAGACCGAGTCCGTGAATCAGCCATTTCTGATAAAAATTCAAAAAGTCAAAACAGAGCCAGATACAAAAAGAGATAGATCGACAAAAAGTGCGAATCTAAAAAAGGTCTACAAATTTATCATGCATTACTTTTTTTCTAGGATAAGTTGTTTGTGTTTTATTGGTAAAAAACAACATTCAAGATAAAGAAAATTAAATTTTTGTACAAATGATACAAGCTACGAGAATAAATAAGACCAAATTAATTCAACCAAAAAAGATTTACAAATTTGTTACGAATTTTTTTTGATAGGAAGCGTAGTTTTTCTTTATTCCTGAAAAACAAGATTCAAAATAAAAATAAAATAAAAACAAGGCAGGAAAAATAATTATTTTTTAATATCCATGCATATTATGAATTTTAATGATATAAATATATTCGAATGATACATGTTTCAGCGCAGCTAAGAATAAAATGTAATGCAAAATAAAAAACAAGTAATAAGGTAATCATGATAAATACAATTTGTGCTTCTTTTAAATATCTGAATAAGCTATCCCAGGCAGATTTACATTTAAAAGTGTTGAGTATAATGTAAAAAAGTTGACATTTGGGGCAAAATCGAGTGCGAAGCACGAGATACGTGATAAGAATGTGTTCGTTAAAGCCGAAAGAGCTTTAACAAAAGAGAGTTCAAAATCTCAAAATTACAGTTGTCGATTTGTTGAGCTTTGATTTTAAAAGGTTTGTGCAAGCATGTGGGTGAAATGCAAAGATCGAGCGCGAAGTGCGAGAACCATCATTCGCGCGCCCTAGGTGCACTCAAACTCTCGAGCGAAGCTCTTTTAACAAAAGAGCATTCACAATCAAAAAATTACAGTGGTGGATGTTTTGAGTTTTAATTTTTAAAGCTTTATGCAAGAATGTTCGAAAAATACAAAGACCGAGGGCGAAGCGTGAGATAAATACATCATCGAGTGCGAAGCGCGAGATCCAACAGTCGCACGTCCTAGGCGTGCTCAAACTCGCGAGCGAAGCGAGCCTTGCGCGAGGCGCGCGATGAGAATGTACCAGCGCACACTTAGATGCTTTAAAAACTTTGAGTTAAAAAAGGCAGTGTCTACGTGAATTAAAAAAACCGGCTACTTGTACCGAAATTCCAGTGCACGTAACCACGGCCTTAAAAAATAACTTCAAATTTTGAACAAAAGTCCAAACAAATATAATTTAAAAACAAAATATATTTAGAAAATTTGGAAATTCTGTTATTTATTACAACCAGTAATTTTCAGTTTTCGTAATTTTTCAACAATTTAGTTTTTAAATGTTAAATTTTAAATTGTTGAAAGTTAAAGTAAATTAAATGTTGAATTTACAACAGTAAAAATGAATTAAAAATTTTTATTTCATTTTCAATTTTCTTAAATTTAAAATTTTTGAAAATTCCATTCTTCCCACGAAACACCTAACATAATCCAAAATTGTTAAAAGATGATAAATCTTGTTTGAATAATAATAATTTTTGTTTAAACATACCAAACTTCGGTTAAAAACGCTCATATCACTTAAATTTGTTTAAAAATTATGAATCGTCATTGAAATCAAGGTTATAAGTTTGAGTATTTTAAACAAAAATCATTTGGATTTAATTGAAATGATTTTTTTTTAAATACCGATGTCAGTTAAAACATAAAACAAACCTAAATTTATTAAACATCGGAGCTATTATCTGACATCTAATTTTTTTACATACAAATAATTACCGACGAGAAACACTAACATAACGTAGAATCAATTTGTACTTGTAAATCTTCTTTTGAATTCTGATGAATTTTTCACCTGTTTTTACTAAAGATTTCTATTTCCACATTTCCGAAAAAATACTAACCTAGTACGACATTTTTTAAGGTTTATAAATTCTAGAATTATAAGTAAAAATAATTATTCAATTCTGCATTATTGTTTTTGTTAAAAATACCATTTTCAGGTGAAACTTAACAACCTGACCTAACTTTGTTAAAAAATTGTAATATTATTTGAAATCCAATAATTTGTTTACTAAAAATACTAATAATTCCCAACAAAAAATACTAACATAACATAATCTAAAATTATTTATAATTGTAAGCCTTCATCGAAATCTGTAATGAATATACGTACATTTATAAATATAAACTGAAGCTGTTTAAAAATTGTAAATCTTTTTAAAAAATCTATATTCAAAAGCACTGATAGCGCTATTTAACCTAGATTGCACACAATATTTCTCTATTTGTTTGAAATCTAATGATTTCTTACTAAAAATGCCGTCTTTTGATATAAAACCCAAAAATTGTTTTAAAAATATGAATCTTCTTTACAATCTAATTTTGAACAAAGTTAAATACGAATTACCAATCATAAATGCTAAGATAATATAAAATTGTTAAAAGATTCTACACCTTTCACATTAGAATGATTTTTGTTTCGAAATAGAAATTTTCGGTGTAAAACACAGGGTACCCTAAAATTGTTAGAAAACTAGGAACCGTCTAAATCTGATTTTTGTGTTAAAAAGTCCATTTCTGATATAAAAGAAACGCTAATAATAACGAAGAACGTATATTCGCCAATTGTTGTTAAAATAAACGCTATTAAAACCGAAAAAACGTATAATTAGTTGATCCATTTTAATGCTAATTCCCGCTGAAAAAATTAACACAATCAAAAATGTTTAAAAGTTTCAATTCTTCAAAACTTTATGATTTTAGATTGAAATTCTTTGAAAAAAAATAATTTGCAGTGAAAAGCATTAACATAAAACATTTATAGTATTTTTAGTGATTTATCAGATAATTTACAAGGTTTAATTTAGCCGGGCAAGAGTATTAAAATGCACAAATGTTTCTCAATTCGTTTACGATTTCTAATGCATTTCCTTATTAAGAGGAATTATTTTTAGATTTAATTAAAAATTTTTTCATCAATCAGGTTTTTAACAACTATGATTCAGAGCATTTCGAGATATTTCGCTACGCCACTTTTTTTTAGATAGACAATAAAATGTCAATATTTAGTTCCTCAAAATGATATACGTATTCTTCATCATTAGCAAAATTTGATAGAAATATGTATCTCATGAATCGGAAGCTTTATTTTTTTTAATGTTGAAATTCATAAAAATTAAAGTTTTGAGTAAGAAATGGTTTTAACACTGATATCAAAAACATTTAATGGTCTAGTTATAGAAACAATCTAAATAAATTAGATCCAGTTTTACAGAACGTCTTCAACCATTTTTTATGTAACAATTGCGTAAAGATATAAAGAATGTTACAGAACTGGTCATACTTTTTAAATAGTTGCATACGTAAATCAGGTGTAAAAATATTACGTCATATTACTACACTGAAATTTGCATTTACAAAATCCGGATTGACGAAGTTACGAGAATTGATGTCATGCGTGACAAACCGCATGCGTCCAAATCCGACAGAAATGGCCATGCCAGTTCACGCGGTCCTGACTGTTTACGTTTGGAATGTCTGAATTTATATTGAAGGCCGTGACTGCAAGGCATGCCTGCAACTGGTCTTAAATCCAAGTTCCAGTGTACCTTCTAGTTATACACTCTAAGTCCCATATAATAACAGTTTCGGGGTTTGCCTTCCACTAGCCTTGTTACTAATTCGGTACCCTCGAAACTTTAACAGTCAGGGCCGCATCAACCGTTTCCAATTCGAATGTATAATATTGCGCAATATACTTGACTGAGTACTCGTGCAATACGGTTCTTCCGAGGCGAGAGTCGCAACCGTCTCTCGCCCTGTCCCCTAAGAAACTGCGCGGGCCAGCAGTCCAAGGAATTACTAAACCGGACCGGCTTCTGTGGGTCCTGGAGTGTAATAATAGATACTTAAGAGTGTTACAAATGATAGTTATAGGATATCGATGCATAGCTACTCTTTTATAAATAAGTTATGAAACTTACTATTGTTCTATAAAAGTTACATAACAACTGTTACAGAACATATCTTACTTACAGTTTTCATTTTTATAACAATTGCGTACCTCAGGTAAAGCACTGAATCCTTATTGTAATAGAGCACTTCAATTACGTAAATGTAACAGCAGTTATATAACAGGTTTACATTTTTCTTATGGAACAATTACAGAATCTGTTTACTGAGTAACTTCCAAATTTGGAATAAAATGATAAGAAAAAACTCTAAATCAGATCTTAGGAATTTTATCCCAGTTTTTTAAACTCAACATTTTCTCATTAAATCGTTATAAAATAAAGTTCTGTGAAACTTATAAATTTCAAATTGTGCCCGACTTCGCGCTGCCTGATTTGAATCGTCTTTGTTCCTGTCTCGATTGATTAACCTTTACAGCCATAGGTTGCTAATTTAAGTACTTATATCTGTGTCTCTCTTTTTCTCTTTATCTCCCTCTCTCTTTTTATCTCTCTTTCTCTCTTTCACTTTGATTTATACTCATTAATCGAAGTGCTGTCCAACCAATTGGATCCGGAGGGGAAGAAAATTCTTCTAGAAATTGATTGGAGGAGGAGAAAATTATCAATCAAGGCTGCTTTAGAAAAAAAATCAAAAACGGATCGTCCGAGGAAAATGACCCTAAGGTTTTCCTTGGGTCGGTACTATGAGACTTACGTGAGTACCGGAAGTCATCAGAAACGACATCGACCTGTTAAAAGTGACACTTGTTAAAAAACAGTATACAAATCATAAAGAAAACATTTCTGTGACCTAAATACATTTTTAACTCAGAAAATTTATTCGCGAATTTAAGTTCAAAAATAAAAAATTGAAATTAAATTAGGAAGATAATTTTAAATTAAAATTAATGACAGATTAAAATAAATTAAAGTGGAAAGATTAGGTTGATTGGAAAGTTATTTTTTAGAAAAATCGCAATTGACTGATTGTCAGGACGGAACAAAATTTGAATAATACAAAATCAATTTAAAGCTTTAAAGATTAAAATTAAAATGAGAATTTTTTCAAAAACTTTAAAATTCTAAAGAATCGCACATTCATGGCTAATCCAATGGCATTTGAAAGGAATACAAATTAGAAACCAGTTTAAAAGGAAAATATTTTGTTTATATTTTTGAATTAGATGTGAAAGAAAAATTTGTTTGTGATAGAATTATAGGAAAAATTTGGTGCTAAGGAATAAGAGAATTCTAATTCCACCCTCTTATTTTTTCCTTGGACATTATCTGATGACGTTTGATTGACAGTCGATTGAAAGTGACACCTCGCTTCTTTTTAAGATCGATCTGAGCTGGGACGGTTCGTGCGACTAGAGAAAGTTTAAATTAACTTTTTCCCCAGCTCTAAATTTAAACAGCTCGTAAACCAAAGCATTTTCGTTTCAAAAAAGGATGTCTTATTATTGTATTTATTTATAATATACTTAGTCAATTATAAACAAATATTCTAAAAAGCGAAAATCAGTTAAAAATCTGAACTAATATCTTCTTCCGTAAAGTAACTCAAAGTTTTTTATCTAATCATTTTATTGTTTTAAGTTTGATGCATTCCAAACATAATGATTGCACACTTTTTCAAGTATTTAAACTGAAAATTTTATATATTTTGTTACAAAACAATTCCTAATTTTATTTTGTGAATTGTTATGGAACTCAATTATAAAAGCGTTCTAAAACGTCAATGTAACTTAATAACTTAATAGTAACTTTGTAACTCAGTAACTCGTACCTTGTAATTAGGAACTTATAATTTAGTAGCCTAGTAAATTAAATATCCCTCAACACAGATTAAACTTAATCGAATATTATTGTATAACTTTTGTTACATTCTCGTTCTGTAAACATGACAAGATAAACGATAAAAAATAAAAAGTAAAGATAACAGATACAAATGAACGATAAAGATTAAAGATCAAAGTGAAAGATAAAAGATCAAAGGGAAACATAAAAATAAAAGATAAGGACGAACGATAAATATGAAATAATAAGATGAAAAATCAAAGTGAAAAATAAAGGTGAAAGATAAGGATAAAAAATAGATATGAAATATTAAGATGAAATATCAAGGTGAAAGTTAAAGATAGAAGATAAAGATGAAAGATAATGATGACATAGAAAGGTGAAAGGTAAAATGGCAGTTCAAGTTCAAAAGGGTAATATGGAAGTTAAAGATGAAAGATAAAGATTAAAGATAAAAAAATAAAGATGGAAGATAAAAATAAAAGATAAAAATGAAATATAAGGATGGAAGATAAATATAAAATATTAAGATGAGAGATAAAGGTGAAGGATAAAGATGAAAGATAAAGATAAAAAATAAAGATAAAAGATAAAAGATCAAGGTGAAGGATAAAGATAGAAGATAACAATAAAATATAAAGATAGAAATGAAGTATAAGGATGTAAGATAAAGATGAAAGATGAAGATGCAAGATAAAGATGAAATATAAAGCTAAAAAATAAATATGAAAGATAAAGATGAAAGATAAAGATGAATAATAAAAAAGGGAGATAAAGATGAGAGATAAAGATCAAAGATAAAGATTAAAGATTAAAGATAAAGATAAAAGATAAAGATGAAGGATAAAGATTGAAGATAAATATGAAAGATAAAGATGAAAGATAAAGATTAAAGTGAATGTTAAAAGAGAAAGATAAAATATAAAGATGGCAGGGAAAGGTGAAAGGTAAAATGGCAGTTAAAAGAGAAAGGGTAATATGAAAGGTAGAGATAATGATCAATGATAATGATGGAAAATAAAGATTAAAGGTAACGTTGAAAGGTAAAACGGCAGATAAAGATAAAAGGAAAATATGAAAGGTAAAGATGGAAGATAAATATAAGACAGAATGATGATAGATAGGGATGAGAGACAAAAAATAAAAAATAATGATAAGGATGAAAGATAAAGATGAAAGAGAAATATGAAAGGTAAAGATGAAAGGCAAAGATGAAAGATGAAGATGAAATATAAAGATGAAAGGTAAAGAGGCTTTCAACTAAAACAATAAAAAATTGTTTGAACAAAAAAAAAGGAATGAGTGCAGGTCTTAGTAAGAACAATACAACATGCCAATTGGAAATGAGGCCAGAAACAGAATGGCACTAGTGAGCCGAGAGTTGGGCAACGAGCTTGTCAAAGTCAAAGCTCCTAGATCAGAGAACAGTGGTCGTTTCTATTTCGCCGATTACAGTCACGAATTTTTAATCGCGACTTCACTCATCTGATTTCACTAGTTTCAGTGTCTTGATTTTACAAACAGTTTAAAAATATAATTATTCTATACTTTTGAATTCATTATAGTCACTATATAATATTTACTTTTAATTTTTCGCGGCTAATTAATTAATTAATAATAACGTAGATTATGACGAGAAGATACACGGTTGTCGTCAAATTGCGAAGAGCGAATAAAAACCAACCGTGGGGTATAAGCATCGCCGGTGGTGCTGATTTAGGCACGCCGATCATCGTCACCCGAGTGAGTTTTTTTTGTTATTGTAAAAATGAAAAATTTTAATTTCAAGTATTTTCAGTTGAAAAAAATTTAAGGTTAAATCATTTTTAAGTGCAAAATTGACTAAATCGATACGATTAAACTCCATGCAAAAATGCTCCACACACCTTTATACATTTTTGTTTACAAAAAAATGAGCAACAATGATAAAATTGGTTTACTAACTGTGTACAGGGCTCAAATATAAATTTTTATTCAATTTAGAGTTTTACAAACATTAATGAATTAATATCATATATCATTCTATTTTGCAGATTTTATTAATACCCGAAAGTGTGTTTAGTGTCTTATTACGAAATAGACTTTAATTATTTGCGTTCCTTTTAAGAGTTAAAAATTTTCCACTAAAGTTTCATTATAAAACAAAAATTTCCTCAGTCTCAACAAAGATATAGACGATCTAAAATCGACATTCTTCTCCTCATTTGAAGCCCGAAAAATTTGTTTATGAGATCTGAATTACAATTAAAAATAGTTCAGAGTTCTCGTTTTAGTTTTACTGCCCTTGAAACATTTTTATTTGTTTATTACTTATAATTTTGTCGTCTCTTTTATTTTTATTTTATAGTTGTATTTATTTTTTAAAAACTGGAAAAGCGTTTATAAAAGATAAAAATATTAAATTGAAAAAAGCTGGAAAAGGGCTTAATCTTACGGAGAACTCCTTGAAAGTAGTCAGTCCAAATTTAATTTTCTAATTTTATTTTATTATATTTTTTTTCATTCCTTAGAAAAGATTTCCTATTTTAGATTCTTCAACTCCTAAACTTCTTAAATGATTTAATTTTTTTAATTATTTAGTTAATTTTTTAAATTATTTAGTTAATTTTTTCAAATACGAATAAAAATTTTTTAAACTTATTTTCGAAGATTTCTTCTCTTATTCTCTTTTTTAAAAAAGTTTTTTTATTTCATATCTTTTCGGATTATTCATAAAAATATTTATTTTTAACAACCTGGAAAAGGGGTTAGTCTTACGGAAAATTATTTTTTCGGGTAAGGGAAGTGAAGCCGGGGGTTCTCGACTATTTGTTCAAGTGTGTGTTATATATTCTCTTGAATTTATTTTTAATATATTGCGATAATTATATATGAACAAGGTTGATATAAAAATAAATGGTACGAGATTTCATTACAAGGAAATAACTCAATATTAACATAATGTTTTGTATTTCGTGGTAAAATGAAGTTTTATTGTCGAAATTAAGTAAAAATATTTTCCTGTATATTTAAACTTGGATCTGTATAGTGAAAAATTTGGTGATAAATTCTGATTTTGCCTACGCGTCCTTAAAATTTATTAAGAAGCTTATTCACAAATTTTTAATGTGCTTCCCATTATGTATGCACTTTAAGTACAATAGAAAACATTTTTTCTCAATTCAGACATCCAATTTTTTTTGTCAAAGAAAAAACAACATGTATTTCAGTTTTAGATATTTCTTGTTATTCAAAGGGAATGACAATTATTTCGTAAAATTAACCTTCTTTATATATTATTATTGTTGCAACCGAATAAAAATATATTTACGTGAATCCCGAGATCCTATAAAAAAGGTTTGGTCTTTAAATAAGATTTTAGTGTTTTTAGACTGTCTTCACAATGTGGAGACAAAAGACATTATTTTTTTATGAGACTTAGGGGGAGTGTTATTGATTCCCGAAATAAAGTTTTTATCAATATTAGAACTACGAATGAAGAGCTTTATTATTTTGGATACGATTGAGTGTTTATTTATAACGTAAAATTGTACACAGTACTTTAGAATTTAGAGGTCCTTTATTTAAAGTGAACGGGGTAGCAGTTTTGGGATTTTGATGAAAGGCCATATTTTGAAACATTTCTAACTTTTTTCCGGATACGTCAAACAAAACTTTATCTGAAATATTTTCGACAGATTTTTACATTCTCATCAGAGAAGGTATTAGATTTTTCTAAAATTTGACCCCCCCCCCCCAGTTTTTGTCAGTAGATCCACGTTTTGAGACCCCTTAAACCCGAAAAACAGGTTTTTACGGATTTTTCTGTCTGTCTTTATGTCGGTCTATCTGTGAACACGATAACTTGAAAAAAATTAATCTATTAGATTGGCCTCTGGCACACTCTTTAAGTGTCGTAAGCTAAATGAGAAGTTCCTTAGTCAGCCATTTTGGATGAAAATCCTAAAAGTGGGCGCATTTTGAAAATTTTAAGACCACATTTTTCATGATTTAAAAATTCCCTGTACACTTTTTCATAGTACTTAAAAAGAAAAATATTAATTTTCGATAGCTCTACAAGATTATCATAACAACTTTTTGAATTTTTTCGAAAAATTTTTTATTCAAATTTTGACCACACAAAAAATAATCAAAAATAAAAAATCGCATTTTGTGGTGAAACTATGCAAGATAGGAAAAAAATGATAAGACAAACATTTTGTACCCAAAAAATATTTACAAATTTGTTATAAATCACTTTTTTTATAGGACACGTAGTTCTTGTTCTATTTATAAAAAACATTAAAAATACAAATTTAAATTTTTCAACACACGAAACAAGGTAAGAAAAAAGAGACAGATAACATTTTTTCACCGAAAGTAGAGCAACAAAATTTTTAATATTAGTTTTTTTCACATTCTCATCAGAAAAGGTATTAGATTTGTTTAAAATCTG
>NC_046657.1:102274347-102275201 GCF_010883055.1 Belonocnema kinseyi | reverse complement strand
CCCCCCCCCCCCCCAAGTTTTGGCCAAATCTCCATGTTTTGAGACCCCCTGAATCCGAAAAACAGGCGGTCCACCTGTATGTTTTCATGGATGGATGTATGTTTGTCTGTCTGTCTGTCTGTCTCTTTGTAAGCACAATAACTTTAAAAAAATCATTCTATTATATTGCTCTTTGGTACACTCTTTTAGTGTCCTAAACTGAAGTTCAAGTTCGTTAGCCAGCCATTTTGGATGAAAAGTAAAAAAATTAGCGCATTTTGAATATTTTTGAGATCACTTTTTTCAAGATTCACAAATTTTCTGTACAGTTATTACCAGATTCCTACCTTACCGCCACTTTTTTTATTTCCCAACTTATATTCACACGAAATGTCACATCGAGTTGAAAATTTGGGATACTAAACAAGAAGCACTAAGAATGGTGGGTTTGGTCCTAAATTTGTATAATTATAAAAAAGTTTTTAGTTGTAAATAATTTTTTTTTGCTTTTTTTATAATTATTAAAGTTTAAGATCAGACCCACCTTTCTTATTGCTTCATATTTATTATGCCAAATTTTCAACTCGATGTGGCGCTTCATGTGAAAATAAGTTGGGAAATAAGAAAGGTGGCGGTAAGGTGGGAATCTGGTCACGTGACGCACTCGTCACGGTCTTAAGCCAAATAACGACGATATAAAAAAATTCAAGAGAAGAAAATGTTTTATTTTTAAATGCCCTACAAATTTTTCGCAATAACTTTTTGAATTTTCATTAGAAGAAATCAAAATTTCAAATTTGGACAGCATACAAAATAATGGAAAATCCAAAAATTACATTTTTTCATTTAAAAATTTCACAGTATTTCAAATAATC
>NC_046657.1:102269344-102274247 GCF_010883055.1 Belonocnema kinseyi | reverse complement strand
CTTTGCAGACACATCTATCGATGAGCAGGTTCTCTCGACATCCGGCTACGCCTTTCTTTGAGCCTCGTTGTTCATACATTTCTTGCCACACAGGTTCAATTGTCCGAACAATCCTATCATTTAGGATAGCTTTGAATATCTTATAAAGCGTGTTCAGACAATTTATTGGCCTGTAGTTCTTCGGATCAACTAAGTTGCCTATTTTCGGCAGGTGTATTGTGCGCCCTTCCACCAACCACTCTGGAATCGGCCAAATGCTGATGGGTTGAAGAAAACTTCTTCCACCAGAAGGTTTTGATACAATCTGGTCCCGGTGCGGAATAGTTCTTCATCCCTCTTAATACTTTTTTCACCTCCTCGGTAGTGATGGGTGGGCATTCTTTATCAGGTGTTATGAGGGCAACACATAACTCCTTGAAACTATTTATATTTTCTGAGTCTTCGTCCAGTCTATGCTGAACTTCGCAGACTTCTCTCCAAAACACTTCGACCTCCTCTGGTTTGGGCGGGTGTTCGACAGTAACTGGAGGGTCTTGGAAGAGTCGAGATGGGTCAGAGAGAAACTGTTGATTTTCTCTGACCCATCTCTCCCTCCGCTCTAGACTTCTCTTAGCGTCAGATAGTATACGTATTCTCTCAACAATATGCTGCCTGATGGTCAGCAGGTTTGACTTGTTAAGTGTGTGATAACGGGTCCGGAGTTCGCGCGCAAACTTTCGAACCTTGGCGGTAAAATTCCTGCCAGATGTGATGTAGTCAATCACACATTAAATGCGGGACGCATATTGTCTTGCCCAGCCTATCTTTATGGCAAGTTGATGCTTTCGTCTTTTGGTCTTATGATCAGCCGTTGGTTTTATTTTACGGTTCGCATCGGCCAAAGCTCTCGCTGCATTATACACACAATAATTGATAGCCCAGAGGTCGGATTCACCGGAAAAATTTCCCCCAGCTTATTAGACCGTACCGACCCGCTCAGTAGACCGTACGTGTAAAGTTTAAATTATAAAAATAACATTGGAAATGAGCAAATTCGGTTTATGGAAAAACGACAAAAGTTGTGTAAAATAACAAAATTTCTTTTAAAGAATGCGCTTTTTTTAACAGGACAATGAAAGTACGTCTGTTTTATTATCAATGCATGGTATGAATTATAATAATATACATTTATGGGAATGCTATAAAATTTCAGGAATAAACTCAAGTGGAAAGGACGAGATACGTGATGAAAATGTGTTTGTTAAAGCCACAAGAGCTTTAGCAAAAGAGAATTCACAATCACCAAATTATTATTGTCGATGGTTTGGCCATTAGTTTTACAACAATTCTGTACACAAAGCTCGAGCGCGAGGTAAATATATTATCGAGCGCGAAGCGAAGGAACCAACAGTCGCGCGCCCCAGACGCGCTCAAACTTGCAAGCCAAGCGATTTATGCGCGCAGCGCGCTACGAGAATGTGCCCGTGATGCAGGCAGATTTTTTTCACCATTTTTCATAAGGTCAAGCAAATTATTGAAAAAAATCCAAATTTCACCATCATTTAAAAAATAAGAAATAAATTATACTTTTTTCAAATTTCATCACTTTATTTTTTTTTTTAGTTTTTTTTTTTTTAGTTTTCAGAGTTGCAAATTAATTGATATTTGAGTAATGAATCGATGCATATAATGGGGATACAATTTTTGAGTTTTTAATGGAAACCCTTATTTTAAAACATTTCTAACATTTTCCTGATGCTTCAAATAAAATTTCACATAAACTGTTTTTAATAGATTTATTTATTATTTTTTAGAAGTTTAGACAAATTTGTGAAAAAATTGAACTTTCATCATCATTATTGAAAATCAAAAACAAATTCAACTTTTTTTTAATTTGAGAAATGTTTATATTTTTGAAAATATTTTAAAACGAAAGCTTAGATTTTTGTATGGGACCCTCAATTTTTAGAATCTGATTTTAGTTAGTCTTTGAGTAGTCAAATGATAAGTAACCAGATACCACGATAGGGCTTGCGGTGTGCGATATCTAAAAAAAAATTTTACCCCCTTCACATCCATCGTTCAATTACTAAAAGAATATTTTAAATACCATTATAAAAATTGGGATGCTTATGAAAAAAATTCAGCTTTCTTTCTAAACTATTTATTCAATAAATCAAAAATGTCGAAGCTTGAAAAAAAGTATAATTTATTTTTGATTTTCAAAAAAGATGGTGAAATCTGTATTTTTTTAAAAATTTTGTTAGCCATCTACAATATAGTCAAAAATCGAGGTTGCTCAGCGAGTTAATTGTATCAGGTTACGCCTTCCGTCCAAATGCAACAGAAATGATTTAGCGCATCTGCCTGTTTACTTTCAGACGTTCTGAAAATATGATCAAAGTAAATTCAAGCCATGTCCGAAGCCGTTCTTAATTCCAGGTTCTAGTGTACCTTCATTGTACACCATTTAATAAAAATTTTAAACCAATTGAAAAAATAATAATAATTTTATCTTAATTGTTTCACATTTTTTATAAGAATTTGATATGCGGTATTTCAATTACAAAATTCAATAAGTAAATTTTAAAACTAAAATAATGGTAACATTAAAGAAAATAATTTCAGTGTTTATAACAGAGGGCTATTTAGCCCTAGGGACTTTTATTTAATAGATACAAAATACAAATACAAAATTTTATACATGCATTTTCCAGACATTGAGAACATTAAAATATTGAAAAAATTAATAAAAAAAGACCCAATTCCTATCTCCGATTGTTAATTTTTGTCTAAATTTGTTTACTAAAAAGGTATCAATTTAGACTAGTAGCATGCTCAGATTCAAAAGTAATATATTTTGTAGACCAAATATAAACGGCAAGACAGTCCACATGCTTATGTACGCTTATGACACGGTTGAGTTTATACGTACGGACCTGGCAAGGACAAGGGCTAGCGGGTAAAGGAAACAGGCCGTGGCTTCTGTTATTTTTTAATCACTCTATATATTCTATATAATTATTATACATGGCTTATGTCGACTTTTCTTGTGCACCTAGTATTTGTGGTAGAATCTACACTGGAACCTGGAATTAGAATCCTCCGATTCATTATATTTCTAAAATTTCGGCCTCGGCGGTTTCGTGATGAGAAGGGCCGTACGGCCGAAGGAGAGGCAATGCTCAGTCAAGCGTGATAAACAGCATGAGGACCGCACTCTCGGCGCATTAGTTGCATCAGGTTGGGTCATGCGTCCGAAACAAACAGAAATGATTCAGGCAGCTCTGTCTGTTTACATTTGGGCTTCCTGGACTTTTACGATTAAGGCCACTGCAAGCCATGCCCGAATCCGTTTTTTATTTATTTTGAAATTAACAATACACCGACCCTTGCCCGTAGGACTAAAATACGAAATATAAAATGTTTTCAATTTTGCAATTAGTAATTTAAAAATATTATATTTGTCATCTTCGCTTTTTGGCGATTCCAACGATATGTTGCTGGTCTTAATAAGTTGAAAATATAATGCACTGGGTATATCCCTCCCAAAAACTGACGCCGCGCCGCAGGTAGGAGTAAAAGGAGCTGAGGGGCGTGTGCTTTGGTCACTCGGGCGTGAAAAACAAAAATCAGCTCTGAAACCGACATAATCTCCTAGTTTCACTGTAGTACATAAAAGCAACTATTAGAAATTTTAATCTAATATCTGACTTAGAATTTACAGGATAAAATCTTTTAGAAATTCAAAACACCACTATTTTGCTACTATTTTTCAAAACGTATGCCATTCAAATTTCGGCGAACCTATACATCATGGCCTGAAAAACGCCTCTATTTTTAAACTTATTATGGCTAATAACATATCGAACTTATTCTTATTTTTAACTCATTAAGACAATTTACATATCGTTCGCATCGCCAAAAAATATAGTTATTTTTAATATAAAATATCTAAATTACTAATTACAAAACTTTCAAAATTGATACTACTGCATGTGGGGAAGTAAGGTGGGGCATGTTACTTGGGCACGCAAGTAGACGGCATTTAAATGGGCACTACCCACATTAGAAAAGGTTAGCAGTGCGACCTCGACATGTAAACAATCAGGGTTGCTTGAACCGTTTTCAGCTGTAATGCATAATATTGCGCAATATACTCGACTGATTACTTGCGCACTGCGGCCCTACCGTGGCATTCCGAGACGAGAGTCACAACCCTCTCGCCATGCCCTCTGAGAAACTGCGAGGGCTAACAGTTCTAGGAATTACAAAACCCGACCGGCTTCTAGGAAACCTGGAGTGTATTTACTTGAAGATTTTCTCTGTATTTTTAGTATTTAGTTAAATAATCGGCAGAAATATAAAATTTGTATATTTTCATGATTTTTTGGAACTGAACTTTTTTGTGTAGAGTCAATATTCCCCAAGCTTAAACGTAAATGATAAAATTGTTAAAAAGAAAAAATTGTTTTTTTTCAGTCGGAGAATGAAGACCTCCAGAAGGGTGACGTGATCAAGAAAATTGACGAGTACGACGTTCGGGACTTGAGACATGTAGACGCACAGAATCTGCTTCAAAATTCAGAGTCTGTAAGACTTGTAATCGAAAGGTCTGATTCACCGAGAAAAACCTCATCTCGAAATCATACACTACACTCTTTGGTTTTCAAAACAATCATTGACGACAGGGCTGCAATTTGTCTGTCGGAATAAGACAATATTTTAATTAATTATTTGAATTAATTAATTTAATTATCCAGAGTGTCTCTTTCTATTAATCAGCTCTATTCTCATATCTATCGCAAAAGCTCTTTTTTAAATTCATTTGCACTCAATCTGATTATTTATTTTTATTTTATATTTTATTTTTATTTTTATTTTTATTTTTATTTTTATTTTTATTTTTATTTTTATTTTTATT
>NC_046657.1:102230477-102269244 GCF_010883055.1 Belonocnema kinseyi | reverse complement strand
AATAAGGGAGGGTTGGGAGAGGGGGGAAGTAGAACTGGAACCGAGAGAGTCGTCTTGGGTTTGTGTTTTTGTTTTCATGCTGAGAAGGTCACCAGCCTTCAGGTATATAAGTTTAATTTTCTCATTATATTGAATTTTCTTTGATTCTATTTAATTCTATTTAATGCAATTAATTTATTCTGAATCCTATTATATTTTGTTTAATTCTATTAAATTCCGATGAACTCGCATCGAATTTCATTGAAATGACTTTGAATTCCATTCAGTTATATTCAATTCCAGCGAAGTTCATTAATTTCGATTGCGTTCGACTTTTTGAAATCCATTGCATTCAATTTTGATTATCTTAAGTTCCATATGATACCATTGAATTATAATCAATTCTCGTAAAAACCCGTTGCATTCTGTTAAATTCTATTGATTTTAATTTAATATCATTCCATGCTATTTTGTTTAAATTCTTGTTAATTCTATTAAATTTCAATAAATTCGCATTGAATTCCATTAAAATGACTTTGCATTATATATTTAATTACAATCAATTCCATTCAATTCGGGCGAGGTTCTTTAACTACGACTGCATTTTATTAACTTTTGTGAATTATATTATATTCTTGTAAATTCTATTAAATTTCAAAAAGCTTCATTCAACTCAGTAAATGTTCTTAAATGATTTCTGTTGAAATTCTTGTGTACATATTCTTCGAACGTATTACGTCTATAATTTAAGGCTTTAATTGAAGATACTTATCTATAAATTGTGCATAAAATTGACACATATATTATAGTAAGTTTTTACAGAGGTTTGCTAAAATTTTACAATTACAGTTTTAAAAAAATTAAAAATCGTTTATTTAAAAGAATAAAATACAGAAATAAAACAATCGATATCGCTTTGAGGAGGCGAAAGTTTGAAAATATATTTTTGTTGGCGAGCGCAAGATGCCGGAAAATCCACGTAGAGGCAGTCTGTAAGCTATAAATATCGCTTTTGCATCGAAACCACCACCTCGATTCAATACTTGTCTCGATTCTTGATACTGAAAGATCTCTCGTCACATAATGCATTTTACTTTCAATAAAATTTAGAGACTTCAAAAATCGAGTCTAAATATATTTTTCCTTCAAAAAGCTTTTTTGTACATTCGCATTTCATTTCTTCAAAATTGGAAAATTTTCGAAAAATTTTACAAGTCGAATTAATTTATATAAAGTAAGTTTTACATGTATATGCATACAATTGAATCTCTTTTTAACCAAACAAAAATAATAATAATAAAACTGCAGCCGAAACTAATGTGCTGCCAAGGTAAATGAATGCCACGTTAAATTACTTTGCAATTCAATCCACTCTTCAATTTTCAGATGTATAAATTTTCTTTTCAAATAGAGCATATAATATTGCCCACTCTGGCTTTCTGACAATTTTTCAAGTGGATAATTTAATGATATTTGACAGCCAAAAATAAAATGTTTTTCAGCAGCTCAAGTAATGGCCTTTTCACAGAGTAGGATAAATTCCGAGTTCAACTCAAATAAATTTTGAAAAAAAGGCAATAATTATTTTTATTTTTGTTTTCGTGACATTCAATTTTTTATAAGCATTATTTAAATTAATTAGGAATTAAACACGCGCCTATGCACGATAATTAAATAATTTCACATTTCTAGTACTAATTTGTATTGCAATGAAAGCGATAAATTAGTAAACAAAAAAGATATTTTGAATCAATCAGGCTCTTCGCTTATAAGTTTTTATACTTAAAATATGTTCACTAATTCTCCTTGAAATATTGTGGGTCCGTCCATAAACTAGATCACCAATTTTGAGCTATTTTTACCCCGCTACCCTCATCAACAACCATAGTTTTCTTCAACAAATATAAAGTTTTAACAAACTAGCTCAACTTCAAACCAAGTAGTTGAATTTTCAAATAAAAAGGTGAATTTCTAACCAAATAATAAAATTTTCCATAAAAAAAGATCATTTTTCCAGAAAGAAGATTAATGTTCTACCAAAAAGACGAATTTTCAACGAAACGCATTAACTTTCAACAAAATGGTTGAATTTTAAAGTGGAATAGACAAATTATCTACAAATCGGTTGAAATTTCAACTCGAAAATATGATTTTTCAACAAGCAAGTAAATTCTCCACCAAGAAGTTAAATTTTCATTAAAAAAAGTTTAATTTTTAACAAACAGTTAAGTCCAAATCAAGAATATATGAATTTTTAAGTAGAAGGATGATTTTCAACCGAATGATTAAATTTTTAATTAATTATCAACCAAAAAATGGAATTTCCAACAAAAGTTACATTTTCAATATGTAACAGATGAATTGTCACCTAAAATGATGAATCTTTAGAAAAATGAATTTTCCCAATAGATGATTCTTTAACCCAGAAAATTATTATCTGAAAACAGAATATTAAAATTTTTAACTAAGAAGGGGAATCTTTACAAATAATAATTTTTAACAAACAGGTTCAACTTTCAAGAAAAGAGATGAATTGTTAACCAAAAAGTTAAATTTTCAACCGAAAAGATGCATTTTCCAAAAATCTCATTTTTTAACAACAAAATTAATTTTCTACCAAAAAGTTAAATATTCATAAAAATAGTTTTATTTTTAGCAGAAAACTTAATTTTCAACCGAATAGTTCAAATTTTAACAAAGTGTTGAATCCTTAAATAAGCCAGATTAATTTGGACGCAGTTGCATGAATTTTCAATTAGAAGAGATCAATTTTCAATCAAAAATATCAATTTTCAACAAAAAATGGAATAGTTTCATTATTCTTTGAAAAAATTAATTATCAACAAAAAGAACGAATTTCCAACAAAAAATTTAAGAAAAGAGATGAATTTTCAACTTATATCATTAATCTTAGGAAAATAATTTTTCAACAAAAGGCTTCAACCCAGGATATGGGTTCTTGACCCAGAAGACTAATTTCCTAAAAATGGAATAGATAATTTTGCAATCAATGAGATAAATCTTCAACCCAAAAAATGAATTTTTAAGAAAGTAGTTCAATTTTAAACCAAGTAGCTATATTTGTGTACCAAAAAAAGATAACTTTTCAACAACATAATCAATTTTTCAACCAAGTACTAGAATTTTCAGCAAACGAGATGAATTCCGAACCAAAAATATAAAAGTAGACTTCGTAATCTCATAGTTTCGTCTAAAATGTCTTGAAATCCTTTGAAATTCCTCAAAACCTCTTGAAATCCGTTAAAATCTCTGGAAATATATATATACAGTCGGATTTAGTGTTTCTGTGAATTGTTGCCGCGCTGTGGGGATGGATGTGAGGAGCTGCGGGAATATGCGGTGTTCACTCAGGCGTGACGAAAAATATTTCTGAAAACTTGTGCATCATTGAGAAGTCTTTAGAAATGTTTAAAATCTTAATATCTGGTACCCTCTCAAATTTTGAGTGATCAACTGCTTGGAATGAAAGAAGTAAAGGCAATTAATCATTTTTTTTTATTACATGACATAAGTTTTATTCTCTTATAAAAATACACTGTGACCTGGAATCAGTTACCTCAGATTTACTATATTCCTAGAACAGATTACATCGCAGTTTCATGGTCAGAGAGAAGCCCGCGCGGTCTAGAGAAGCTTGATCAGCCATACGTGACCACCAACAGTGTAGTGACAGGGGGCAGTGCGTGGATACTCAAGTGCGCACATTGCGTGATATTATGTATTTCAATTGGAAATAGTTCACACGGCCCTGACTGTTTAGATTTGGTTGCCCTTAAAATACACTCCAAGTCCCATAAAATAACACTTTCGATGGTTGCCTCGCACTGGCCATGTTACTAAATCGGTAACCTCGAAATATAAACAGTCAGGGCCACCTGAACCGTTTCTAATTGGAATGCAAACTATTACGCTAAATACTCGACTGAGTACTTGCGCACTGTGGCCCTTCCGAGGCAAGATTCGTAACCATCTCTCGCCCTGTCCCATGAGAAACTGCGTGGGTCAGCAGTTCTAGAAATTACAAAACCGGACCGGCTTCTATGGGACCTGCAGTGTAGCATCAAGGCCAGTGCATGACATGCCCGAAACCGTAATTCAATGCAGATTCCAGTGAGGATAATTTGAATTTGGTATTTGCAAGAACAAGGAAATATTTTGTCACTATGACAATCACAAATCAAATTGCGAAAATAAATGTAAAGATAATAGAGGGCTTAATTTTTTAATTTTCAATGTATATAATAAATAGAGCCATTTCAAGTAATTGGAAAGTCAGTCAAGTTTTAAGTAACAATGTATCCGATATTTTCGGTATATTTGGTAACATCATTTTTTTTATCTGGAAAACTAACTATTGTGATTATTCAATTAATAAGGAAAAAGGAGCTTTTCCTTCTCTTAAATATTTTATAAATTATTATTCTATTTCTAAAAATGTAAATTATGAATCTCTTGATACTTTTAACTTTTTGACTCAACTTACAGCAAATAATAGTCAATGTTTATTTAAATGTTGTCAAACAGGATTTTTTGTTTCGAAAAATAGAAAATAATTGTTATCAACCCTCAGTTCTAATTTCAATTGTATTTAATTCGATTCTTTTAAATTCCCTTGTGCTCTAGTTAAATTTACCTGAATTTCCTTGAAAATATTTTGCATTTTTTATTGAAATCACATTATACTTACTGATTTAAATTTCATTGCATTACATTAACTTGAAAAAACCCGTTAAAATTGAGTTTCAATTAAGTTTCATTTATTTCGATTCCATTGTTTAGGCTTTCGAATTCAATGAAATCAATTGAAATCCACATAAATAAAACTTTCTTTGAATTCTATCGAATTACATTGAATTTCATCAAATGTCCTTAAATACTAATTAGTTTAATTTTATTTTATTTAGTTCCAATCAATTTTATTTATATTTATTCAACTGCTTTAAATTCCATTGAATTTCACTGAATTCGACTGAATTGCTATTATCTATGGAATTTAATGCAATTCCATTAAATTTTACTAAATTTCAATTCATTTCATTTCCTTAAATTTCACTTTTTTTTATTAATTGTATTGACTGTCTTTGAGTACCATTGAATTACGTTGAATTCTATTGAATTTCTTTTAATTCTATTCAGGTTCTTTGCATTTAACTGCACTCAAAATACGCACATCAATTTTAATTCAATTCCACTAAATTACAATTAATTCTTCTAAATTCAACTGCAGGACGGCAGAAACAAATTTTCCTAGGTGTTGAGTTTTGCAATGAATGCGGGTGAGGAGGGGTGAAGCGGTTGGAAGGAGGGGCACATTAGGATAATTTCAAAATTCGAGGTGATTCTCTGCCGACCGTGTTCAACTAAATTCCATTGATTTTGATTAAATTCCGTCACGTGTGATTACATTTCAATAATTCCCATTTAATTCTAATTAATTCAAATTAATATGATTAAATACATTTAAATTCTATTGCATTTCATTAAATCAATTTCAGTTCCACTAGATTAAAACTATTGCCATTAAATTCGACTGTTTTTCTACTTAATTGTACTAAATTTGATCCAACTCCATTGAATTCTATCGAATATGAATTAACTGAATTGAATTACTAATTAAATTCCCTAAATTTAACTAAATTCTATTTATGTCAACTGATTGTCAGTAAACTCGACTGATCAAATTAAAATTAAACTAAAATCCATTGATTTGATTAGAAATCATCACCATTTATTATATAAAATTTAATTCCGTAGTTAAAACAATTCAGTGAAATCTAATGAAATGAAATAATTCCACTGAATTACAATACGTTCCATGAAATTCAACTGAATTCCATTGATTTTGATACAATTTTATTAATTAAAATTAAATTTCCATCATTTTCATTGGATTACTTTTAAAGCCATTGAATTTATTCAAATGAATTTAGATTCTATTGAAGTCAGTTAAATTAAACTAAATTCTAATTAACCTATTATTAACACTAAATTCCACTGAATAACAGTTAATTCCATTAAATGCAACTGAATTATAATTAATTCGATTGAATTTGATTAAACTTTATTGTTTTCCACTGAATTCTTCTAAACTTTAATTAATTGAATTGAATTTGAATATAATTAATTTTGTTCTTTATTTATTCAATTCTACCGAATTACATTAAATTATACCAAATCCAATTTATTTACTTGAAATACTAATTAAATTCAACTGCATTCAGTTAAATTCCACTGAGTACCATTAAATTTAACTGACTCCCATTATATTCAAATTAAATCGATTTAATTCCATTGGTTTTAATTGAATTCGACTGATTTTTGCCTAATTCCATTCTTCTCCATTCAGATTTTAATGAATTATTCATTGTATTGAGATTTATTATATTTAATTGAATTCTATTAAATTTTGTCAATGGTTACAATTAAATTTCATTGAATTCCGGTTTTTTTGCATTGCATTTTCATCGCCGGAAAATTGTGAAGCGTTTCTGGAAGAGAGAAACTTGGTCAATAACCTTGACAGTTGGGAAATAGCTTTTTCGAAAGATCTAGGTGATGAAGTTGGTAGTTGCCAAAATAAACATCAGTTTCTTAAACCTTGGTTTGTATCGTTTCTTTTAGGAACTCTTTTTTCACTCAAACATAATAATTAAATTTTTTTTATTCAGCACTATTTAGTTTTAACAAGTTTTAACTTACATTAAATATACCAAGAAACGAGCTAAACCTAACTTCAAGTAAAGAAGGGTATACTTCCGAAAAGAACCCTCAAAAATATTGACTTCGTACTTCAATAAAAATTGTGTTATTAACCATTTATGTTATAAAAAGGAAAATCACTTAAAATTAAAAGTTATGGATCTAATGAAAGGTGAAGCTCTAAAAAATAATGTGCCTGGTGGTACTTTTATTGAAACTTTGACTTAGGAAATTGAATTCTTGAATTTATTAATATTTATATGCAGCAACAAATTATTATACGGTTTGGAGTACATGATGATGAAATACGGTCGCAAGACTTCCTGAACAAGCTAAAATTACGAAATTTTGAAATATATAATTTTGCAATTTGCTGTTTGAAAATAAAATAGGATAGAAGATTCTGAGAAAATTATAGAAGCAAGTGAAGAAAAAACGAAATAGACTTTACCTACTTGTCGTTCCTAATTATTCAAAAGTGAATTTTTTCATGTTTTAAATCTAGGAAATACTTTCAAAACTTTGAAAATGATTATTTAACATAAAAAAGATCACATTAAATATACGTCTAATTCTCATAATCAGTTCTGATAGTACGCAGAAGAAAAAACAAAATAGGTTTTACCAGTTTTATAGTTTTTTTAACAGTTGTCAGAATCATTTTGAAACTGGAAAAAAAGTATGATATTTTAATCTAATCAAGGTATTTATCTTTTTCTTTATGATTCTGATAGCATTTTTCTCTTCCTCTTCAGAAATCCGCTAAAAAATAAAAATTTCAAGTGTAAATTTCAAGTAAGACTTCTTTTTTCTCAACACATTTTTATGATGTATTGAAAACCCCAAAAGATGTTAATTTAACAGTCTTAACAACATTTTGGTGAAAAATTAATGCAGAAATAAAAAATGAAGAGAATTGGTTAATTATTCTTTGCTTTTTTTATGACACAATACAATTTTATTGTCAAGCAAATATATTATGGGATTTTATTAATATGTATTTTCGCGAATCTAGAACAAAATGAAGAGTTTTGTAACTTTTGAAATTCTTAAATTTTCTTAAGAATTTGGAAATAGGACATAAAATTTTATTAGAATCGGAAAGAAAAAGTCAAATACCTGTAATATATCACAAATAATCACACTTTAAACAAAAATTTGGATTATTTTTTGATAATCTGCGTTTTCAATTTTTGAAATTCAAATACTTTTGTGACTTAATGATTGATTATCTGCTCTTTCTAAAATGAATTTAATGAACGTACTCAATTTATAACTTGGGAAAATCTCGCAAACATGATTCACTGTAGTGAGGCTTTTTGAATTTTAACTAGCACAATTTTTCGCCAGGCAAGAAAGCGGCCTGGTGCAGCCAGGCCTTCAAAAAAGATTCCCTGGCGGCGCCAGGGTCTGCCAGATCTCGACTGCACCACTGAAGCTAATCGTGGTGCAAAAGTGTTCTATTCACACTTTTTCTCTCAAATTAATATTTTCTAAGAAAAAAGAATAAAATGCATTTTTATATTTGTTGTTACACAAAGTTTAAAAAGTTCCGATACTAGTGTCCAAATGAATGGGGGACGTGGCCTATACCCCCTCCACCCCAGTCATGCTGAACCCCTTTTCAAGCAGTTGAAAAAAGCGCGCTTCCTAATCCCGTGTAGAAATTTATCTATGGCCTAGGCCAGGGCCTGCACAGGACAAATCTTGGCCCAAATCTGGAAAACAGATCTGGATCTGATCGATGATGAAACACACGGCCCGATCAGAACCAGAGCTAGCACCTGATCTGACCGCCCGATCGGCACCCCACATGGCCTTGACCAATTACTCGTTAAAAGCCATTTCTGAAATTTATGCTATCTTAGAATTTTTATTTTCGTCCAAAAATAACACAACGCTTTCTTTGACGATTTTTCCAATAGGGAATCTTCAACTCCTTGATGAGATATTACAATTAGTTTATTACAAAATTGTGTTAATAGTACATTTACCATATCACTTTTATTGGTTTCAATCAAGAATGTGAATTTAATTAATAAAAGAGAAGACAAACAAGGCTTTAAAGAGAAATTTAGGTTATATTTTTAGACTAGCTGTTTACATATATGGTTATCGATTTAGAGGTTTGTAGCCCTAAAAACAATTCATTCATTTGACAGCAGGGCAATTTCCCTAAATTGGAACTACGTGGCGTTGCAATACTTAACCGGTCTGGCTTGGGTCTCGGCCATTGAATTATCCCAATCTGGCCCCGAAGATATAAAACCAATCAGGGCCAGATCGGTAATCGGGAAAATATATGGCGATTTCTTTACGGGATGTTTGGCATTTTAAATCAGAAAATTTGTTTAATCATTTACAACCCCTTTTCTAACGTCCAAAAAAACGCGCTTTCAAGTGTTTAGTATTTTAAATCAGGGAAGTTGTACCATCAACTAAAATGGAACTTTAAATTAAGGCGCCCGAGTTTAAATCGTTCCGAGAACTGTTGCCGCATCGATTTCGGGCTTAGATTTGAGGCCCTCGGGGTCGAGAGGGAGTTGCTGAACGATGCGTAACGACCGGAAGCGTGTGCCCAACACAGGTAGAAGTGGTTTTTCTGAGGCTCTTGTAAAAGAGGTTGAGCGTAAGTGTTGAAAGGGATTGTTGGGCACATCCCTCTCCCCTTAAAAATATATATCAATTCATTTTTTCTCTCATTTCAAGGTTTACCCTTTATAAATCCTTAAGATGTTGCCTTTAATAGATTCTTTAAAAAAGAATCAGAAAATTCATTTTTTGTCATTTTTTCAATATGTAGCTAAAATTTACTATGATACATATGAATTACTAGGATTTAAATTTGTTTCAGGTAATTTTTTTTTAATACATTATGAACTTTAATTCTGTTCGCTCTCTTGATCAATATGCAACAACTGAAATACAATTGTATTGCGTTCAACATTCGCATTGCTCAATATGAACCAATTATAGTTATATTTTTTGTTTCAGTACATTTTGAAGCAGTTTCTTTGCTCAACATGAAACTTGATTGTTTTCTGTGCAATGAAACCAGTAAATAATTTGGCACTCTCAAAATTTCAATTAGTAAGAATAAAACTATGATTTGGTGCCAAGTTTTCGAATCGCTTTAGTAAGCAATAGATAGTCAAAAATAGCTAATTCACATTAAAATTTCGATTTTGCGCTTTAGCAAGACACTATTTTTACTTAGTTTTTTATGAACAATCGAATTTTCTTCGAATGATAAGTTTACTAACATTTTTACTAACTCAGATTTCGGGAGATGAAAATCTGGTTAACAATGCTCTTTTTTGACAATTCGCGAGAAACATTTGACACTTACAATACTCTACTTATGCATATTACAGAAAAGTGTGTTCGCGCCAGTAAAACGTAGGAGTTGCGAGAAATATTGAGGTCCTTCTTCAGTCTCTCGTCAGCTCGAGCAACTTCGAAAACGCCAGTTAGTTCCGCCCGCGCGTCGAGCCTGTGCGATACTCAAATTTATTATTGAGAGCGGATTATCGAAGAACGTCCGATTTTCAAGTGAATTTTGATAAAATCGTGTTTAGGGCTCCGAAATTTTTTTTTTTGGAAAATGCCCGCCTATACCTATCACAACACTGTCGACCGACCGCCGAAACAAGAGGAAGGTGCCGTTCATTGGGTACGATATAATTAAATATTTTTATCAAAAATTTTGCCCAAAGATTTTTCTCTCAAAATTAAAATTTTACTCATATAAAGATAGCTGTAAATGAAAATATTAAACATGTAGAATTTTTTATTTTTATAATTATAAAGAGAATTTTCCAATATTTCATAATGAACTCCCAGAAGCGAAGACTGCCAAAAAAATAGTCTTGCACTATTGGCGTAAACAAATAGAATTCGTGTTTTCATCATGGGTCATTAAACCAATCTAATTTTATAATCGTCTAAAACATTAAAAAGATCATTAATATTGTTTAAATAAGAATTAATATATAAAATAATATGAAAACCCTCAAATAAATGCAAAACTGACTCTTGTACCTTGTAAATCAAGTGTGACAATAAAAATTATTTTTTGATAAATGACCCGAGTATTTGGCAGAAGGTCTTTGCAATCTGTGCCAAAACTTTTTTTTACAAAGTTTCAGAGTGAATATTGATGCTCTACTTTATAAATATTTTTGTAATTTCTATGATTTATCAACAAGTAAAAGTACATACAAAACTTGACCTACTATTAATGAATTGAAATCGACCCAGATTTTGAGTTTCGTAAAAAATAAAATAAAAATGTGATATCAAGCTTGACGATGGCAACTTGATCGCAAAGTACGCGTTATTTTTGCCAGCAGAGCCTTCATCTATTTCGAGGCTCGATGACGTAGCTTCACCCTGTCACAAAATGTTCATGACCTATTTATAATTTCCCCATAATCGAAGCTTCACTTGAATTTCAAATTGCGCGTGAATGAAAATTAATTAGGAATGGGTAAATAGTAAAAACGGAATGCTCGAATGTTTGAGGCTCGAAAGTTCAGTTGACTTCGGGTAATGACAGTCTCACTAGATTTAATAATAGATTTAGCCCTGCCCTTCAAAACCTGAACCCGCTTTAACGGAGCGAGATTTTCGCAAGTAGATAAATGAGAATAAGACAATACATAATAAATTATAAACTGGAGCTTTATTCGCAAAAGCGGAAGTACATTACGTCAGACAGCTAAGAGACACATTAACGAGCAAATTTTCCTCTTCAATCTTAACACTTGACAAGCTTATGCTAAAATTGAAGTGTCTACTATTTTTACGCGAAAGGGGAGGATTTTTATTATTTTTACAGCTTTTATAGGACAATTTCTTATTTTTTGCACTACTCAGTTATCCGAACTGGTAATCCAGGGTAATCTGAGTAATCCAAGTAATCCACTATAATGCGAGTTAATCCCCCTGTAATCCTTAACAATAAACTTATAATCTCAGCTCATCCAGTATAATCCCAGGTAATAAATTTGTTCATCTAAGTAATACACTTAAAATCCCAGGTAAAATATTTTCCAACCCCAGTTAATTGACTTGTAATCTGGGTAATCCTCTTGAGGAATTGTAGGTAATTCACTTTTAGTCTTAGGAAATCCCATTGTAATCCTAAGTCTTCCACTTTCAATCCCGGGTAATACATTTAAAATCTTGGTAATCCACTTGTAATCATCGGTAATTTACTTATATTACTAGATAATTACCTTTTAATATTAATTATTCTACTGGTAATTTTAGGTAAAACATTTACAATCCTATGTGGTTCAATTGTAATCAAAGTAATCTTGCATACTGCATATAATCTAGTATAACTCTGGGCTATCCACTTCTAAATCTAATTAATTCACTTAAACTCCCAGATAATTCAGAATAATCCTAGTTAATCCACTTGTAATCTAGGTAATCTACTTGTAATCCCCGTAATTTAATTATTGGTAATCCACTTGTAATCATCGGTAATTTACTTATATTACTAGATAATTCCCTTTTAATACTAATTATTCTATTTGTAATTTTAGGTAAAACATTTACAATCCTATGTGATTCAATTGTAATCAAAGTAATCTTGCAAACTGCATATAATCTAGTATAACTCTGGGCTATCCACTTCTAAATCTAATTAATTCACTTAAACTCCCAGATAATTCAGAATAATCCTGGTTAATCCACTTGTAATCTAGGTAATCTACTTGTAATCCCCGTAATTTACTTGCCGTCCTAGAGAACCCTCTTGAAAGCCTAAGTATTCTACTTGTGATACCAGGTAATCCATTTATAATTCCTTGTAATTCACTTGTAATCCAAGTATTCGGGAGTAACCTAAATGTCATCCAGTTTAATCATATAGGTCATCCTTTTTTAAATCCAAGCAATCAAATTATAGCCTCAGGAAATCCAGTACAATCCTAGTTAATTCACTAGTAAATCCCAGTAATACACTTGTAATCCCAGATAGTCCATTTATAATCCCATGTAATTCACTTTTTTCCAAGTAATAAGGAGTTATCTAAGTAATAAAATATAATCCTAGGTACTTCACTTGTAAAGCTAAGTAATCCACTTATAATCCTTGCTAATCTATTTTCTAATACTATTTAATCCAGAGGCGGCGGAGCCATAGGAAGCACTGGAAGCAATTTTCCATCAGAAATCGCCCAGGGAGGGGCAAAGTATTGATTTGCCTCCTCAGAAATCGATCAATTAAATTAATCAGATCGTTTGAATTTTTCCAAAAATCTACCAGAAATCTTTGTGAAAGAATTTATGTTTTTGTGAAATCGTCTCAATCTATCCGAAATCTTTGCCAAATATTTGAAATGTTTGCAGAGTCTTTGAAATCTTTACGAAATCATTAAAATCTTGGTGCAATTGCAGAATAGGGGATTTCCCCTGTTTTTTGGTTGGAAAAACCGTATTTTTCTGCAACAAACTATTAGAATCTTAAATTGAACGATAAATGAAGCGATTTGACCAGACAGAAGTTTACAGTTATTGTTACTTTTGTTATCACGATATTTTAAATATCGTTATGTCACGATATCAGAATGACCATATTTAACTCACCGTTTAGGTGCTTTTAAACATCCAAACGGCCAGAAACACCCCTTTGACAGGTCACAAAAATAATTTTGTCAAAACTCTACCCTTTTCCAACATTAAGATATATCGTGGCAGACCCATATTTGAGACATCATAGTAACAAAAGTAACAATAATTTTAAATTTTTGCCCCATTAAATCGATTCATTTATCGTTCAATTAAAGATGCTAATAGTTTGTTGCCAAATAAAACTTTTTTTCCTACCAAACTAGAGGTGATAGTTGATACCCCTATTCTGCAATCTGACCGAAATCTTTGTCGAATTTTTGAAATATTTGGATATATTTCTGAAATTGTTGAAGTCTTTGAGAGCTTATTGAAGCCTGTGAAATCTTTTAAATGTATCCGAAATCTTTGCGCAATATTTCAAATATTTTATAAATATTTGATAATATTTTTGAAATGATTTAAATATTTAAGAAATCATTAAAATCTTTATAAAATATTTCACAATTCTTTTTTATTGTTAACATTGTTGGAAAATCATTAAAGTCTGTGTAAGCTTTTCAATTTATCTGAAATTTTTGCGAAACCTTTAAAATCTCTATGATATCTTTAAGAAATCATTGCAATCTTTGGAAATCTTTGGGAAATATTTCACATATTTTATAAATATTTGATCATATTTTTGAAATTATTGAAATCTCTGAAATTTTTGAAAAATCATTGAAATCTTTATCAAATATTTATAATTTTTTTGAAATATTTAGTATGTTTTTTAAATTGTTGAAATATTTGAGAAATCCTTGATGTATTTGTAAAATCTTTTAAATCTATCCAACATCTTTCCGACATATCTGAAATATTTTATATATTTGGGAAATCATTAATATCTTTCTGAAATCTTTGGAAATTTGAGCGAAATATTCGAAATATTTGTGAAATTATTAAAATCGTTGTGAAATCATTGAAATCTTTGTGCAATCTTCGAAATCTATGAGAAGTTTTTATGAAATAATTAAAGTCTTTGTTAAATCTTTGAGAAATCATTAAAGTGGATGTGTAATCTTTGTAACATTTTTCTGAAATCTTTAGAAATATGCGAAATATTAAAAACACTTTTTTAATATTTGTGAACTTACTGAAATCTTTGAGACATCGTTGAAATCTTTCACAGAAAAAACGTAAGATAAACTTCATATCGATTTCCGATGAAAGATTCGCTGCAACAAAAATTAACTTTACAGGATAAACTTTAACCAAAGATTGGTTAAACTTTCTTTTGTTTTTCCATGGCAACACATGTGTTTTGAAAAACCCGAAGTTGTATGAATAAAACATTATCCCTCTAAAAAATGTTCTGCAACAAATTTTATCATTGCATTATTCTGTGTTGTGAAATCTTTGGAAATTCATTGAAATTTTTGTGAAATCTTTGTCAAATCTTTCTAAAATATAAATTTTTTAATTGTATTTATTATTTACTATTTATTTTTAATTCATTATTATTTATGTAAAATTTGTATTTAGTATAATATTATTTTACTATATGCTTCTGATTTAATCCACTTGTAATCTGCGAAACCCAATTGTAATCCTAGTAATTCACTGGCAGTCCTAGTTAATCTACTTTGATTCTCAGTAATCCACTGTAATCCCAAGAATCCATTTATAATACCATGTAATACTCTTGTTTTCCAAGTAATCTGAAGTAACCTGGAGTAATCCAGTATAATACAGTATAGCTCCAGGTAATCCTCTTGTAGTACAGTGTAATCAACTTGTTATTACAGGTAATCCATTTATAATCCCATGTAATAATTAGTTTTCCAAGAAATCTGAAGTAACTTGAAGTAGCTCAATATAATCCTACATAATCCAGTATAATCCTCTTGTAATACACTTGTGCTTCAAAGTGATTCATTTATAAACCTTGATAATCTATTTTCTAATCCCACGCAATCCACTTGTAATCTGCGTACTCCACTCATAATACTGGGTAAGTCACTTGCCCTAGGAAATCCCCTTGTAATCCTAAGTTATTCACTTGGAATTTCAGGCACGCCATTTATAATCCCATGCAATTAAATTATATTCCATGAAATCTGAATTAACCTGAAGTAATCCAGTATAATCCTAGGGAATCCAGTATAATTTTCTTTTAATATACTTGTGTTCCAACGTAATTTATTGCAATCCACTTGTAATCGCAGGTTATACATTTATAATCCCCTGCAATTTACTTGCAATTCAGTTCATCCGGACTAATCCAAGTAATCCAATATAATCGTAGATCATCCAGTATAATTCTAACCAATTCACTTGTAAATCTGATTAATCGACTTCTTGTAAGTCGTATTAATTCACTTATAATCCAAAATAATCCACTTATAATCCCATTGAATTCACTTGTTTTCCAAGAATTCATCAATAGCCTATTTTCTAATCCCAGGTAATTCACTTGTAATCTGGATAATCCATTGGCAATCCCAGGTAATTCACTTATAGTAATATACACTAAGAGACTTTTCGTTAGAATAAATGATGAAAATGAATGAGAATTTAGTATAATATCGTTTCAAAATAGGGAAAACAGGGTTTGCGTATCAAAAATTAATGCAGCGGTTTTCAGCTGTCGAAACTTATATTTTTTGTTTGCACAAATGGAAAGGATGTTGCGTTAACTCTTATATAGTAAAACTTACGAGACTTTAAAATTCACTATATCAAAGTTGACAAGCGAAATCAAAACGATAGTAATACGTTTTATTCGAAAAAGCGAAAACATATTTTGAAGTCGACTATTCTCAAACGACTATATGCAAAATAACTCACTCCACCAAAAGATTTAGCCTTCAGCAGGAGGAACTAAATACACAGATTAATTACGGAACCACGCATACAATTAATATTTTTATTGTTATATACTTAATTTTTTCACTACATACATAATCACACGCTAAATCGCTATGAAACATCGGAACGGTTGCGGTAAGATTCGAACCTAACTTACCTGAAGCACTAACGCATTCCCTAAAAACTAAACCCAACGGCTAACTTAAATTATGGAATATTTGGCAAAAATTCAGCAAAGCGGCGTCGCTTGACAACGCAGGGCAGTATGACAAATAGCTGGGCCCTTTTACACGAGTGATTTGTTGCTTCAGACATTTTGTGAATAGATAGGGAAACATTTTAACACTTTCAATGATTAAATTAATTTGTTATGAAATGCATTTTTTTTTTTAACGGAACTGATAATATTTTTGTATGAATAACATTCTCTAAATTGATATCGTAGTAACTCAGTAATAATAAACTTAATTCTATTGAGATGTAATATTTTATAGATTGTACTCATTGAATTACATCTTATTAGCTTAGTGTATACATTTCGTGAGAAAGAATTCCTAATATTTTCAATCCCATGGTAAATCAATGAATTTAAAATAGAGAGTTAACTTTTATTTAAAATGTTGTGAATCATAATCTTTCAGCTCGATCGGAAATTGTCGGAAACAATAGAGGAGCATTCTCACACGAAACTATACGAAAAATCAAGAATAATGATTCCATAGTTTGCTATGCGTCTCAGGTTTCTGCCAACTTCATATTGACAATATCAATTTATAAAATACGTTTTCGAGACTACGATATTTACTATTTTTCTTATTAAAATTATTTATCGAAAACTCAGTAAAAAGAGCATCATTTTTTCATAGTATTAATTCTTGAAATGGAGATTCATATAATATTTCGTATTTAGAATATTACTTTGTCGTTTTCATGTTTTTAATACTCATAGTAATAACATTAAACTACGGTACTGTAATACGAATTAGTGTAATAAAACATCGGTTTTCCCTATTCTGGAATGATATTATACTAAGTTCTAATTAATGTTTTTTATTCATTCTAACAAAAGGTTTCTCAGTGTAGGGAAGTCCTTTTTAATCCTAATTAATTCACTTGTATTCCCAGATAATCCATTTCTAAAGCTATGTCATTCCCTTGTCATCTGGAGAAATCTAATTATTCTAGTAACACCCTGGGTAATCCACTTATAATTTTTGACTAATCCAGTTTTAATCTCAGGTAATTCATTTAGAATCCTAGGTAATTCACTTGTAAACTGAGTGATCCAATTGCAATCTTAAGTAATCTTCTATTAAATATTTTTTACTGGGATATTCTTTTAAAATACTAAAATTAAAATGAAAAGGCACTGCAAATTCCAGTCGTTTTTTTAGCTGCAGAACAATTATAAAAATTACTCTCTTTAGGTTGAATCAGTTTGTAATAACTATGAACTATAATAACTAATTTGTTTTGCTGGAATTTTACTGTGAGTAACGGCACCTCATTTTTCAAGATTTCATCATCAGTACACTGAATCTTCAGTTTTCACTGATTCCTCTCCGAAAAACCAATTGGAATTTTTTATGTCATCGCTGCAAGTGCAATAACTTTTTCTACTTTAATATCAGTGCAAACTGTTAGGATTTCATGTTACTATTCACTGAATCCCAATGATTCATGTATTGAGATTCATTTCGTTCACACTAAATCTTAAGTAGAATTTTTTATATTTAAAAATCTCTTACATAAATGCCTGCACTTTTAATCACTTTTTTTACGATCATACGTTTTTACTAATTGAATCAGTCAGAAATACGTAACTCATATTTTGACTATTTTCAGAAAATTATTCATACAAGTTTTCTAAATTTGAATCAGTAAATTATTTCCGGGATTTCAATTTAAAAATCTATCAGAAATTATTAAAACTATACTCAAATTTAATTTTCAATGATTCACCAGTAAAAATAAAATTATAATTTTAATGTCGTCACTTCAAATCCTTTCAATTATCTACTGAAAAATCAGTAAATAACGAATTGAATTTTAGAAAATTATCACTGAAACCTAACAGAAAATTTAATGAATGAGTAACTGATTCTCAGTACAATTTTATTGATTCCAATTAAGAGAGTCATTTCATCAAATTTGTGGCATTTTGGGGAAATTAATTACCGACTGTACGAGCGTACAGTCTGTCAAGGGGTGCCCAGGGAGGAGGGAGACACATGATCAGTCAAGCGTGAAGCCGACCGAAAATCAGGCTGCCCAGAATCGGGAGTTAAGTGTACTTTTATGGTAAACGGCATATATTCTTCGAAATGGCAATACACATATTGCAATTTCAGCTTCCAATATATAGCATGATATAGTAAAAGTATGGTAACATCCCATAAAATATTAACAGTGTATATAAATAAAAAGTAAATAAATCAAAATATTCGTCCCAATTTCAAACGAAATCGCAAATTTAGTAGAGCATAACGAAAAGGTGAAAATTTCTAAATCAAATTTCATCATTGACATGCGCGCCAGGATCAGTGTGACGTAATTAGGTGAATCTTGCCAAACCTTTGATTCGAAAGCACAGCTTTATGTAATTTTCCTCATTGTCGTGGGCGCTCTCGCCAGGAAACTGAAATTCTGTTTAAACTTTAGTGCTTTCCAAAGATTTAGTCTCAGAAAGTAAAATAAACTGCAACGTCAGCATTGACATTTCCGCGGTCGTGGAGGCCTATAGCTAAAAATTCTACTCTGCTTCCAGATATATTAAAAATTAAAAATTTAAATTAAAAATTAAATTAATTATGTTTACATTAAAATCCTCTTAAAATTGATTTATTCTAGTTTTGACTGGATTCTTTTTTATTCCTTGATTTTATGTTTTTTTTAATTTACAATGAAATTGGCCGGCTGGCGTCGAGACGACCAGAACATCTGTTATCAACCATTAACAATTTATTTTGGTAACCGATGCGTAGGAGCGCCTTCCACAATTATATTGAGACCGCCTGCAGATTAATTGGCGATCATCGGCCCCGATCCGACCTTATTTTCAAACAATTTTTTTCATTACTTCATCGATAGGGGTAATTGACACCTGCTTGGCAGGAGGCCTAAATATTTTTCATTCTTCGATTATTGATCTCTGACGCAATTTTTTAATCAGGGATTAGTAACACTTTATAAAACTTAAAATCACACTGTTAATATGGTTCCATTTTAATTGAGCATAATTTGTTTTAGCGTCCTGTTATAATAACAAATCGTCCTATTTTGAAGCTATTGTTCGTACTATTTCACATTGCTATCTTCATGCTTATAAAACAAATTCGTTTCTCACTTTGGTCCAGATTTAATAAAAAATGTTGTACTAAAACGTCGTTTAGTGTCATCAGAATAAAGTAGCATTAGAAAAGCGCCACCCGAGACTATATTTTTGGAGGATTGTTTCAATACCGAAACCTATCCTTGAAATGATACTTTTTTACCGTGAATTTCTATTTTAATTCTCAAACTAGTTTGTACTTTGAGAAATTACGAAATGCATGTGCTAACATCAAGAATTTTTATTTTCACAGAAATGTCAGGTTATTGATATCATGTGACGCTATATTTTGGCTACGTCCCAATCATTATATGTATGTACAAATTCCTCTATGGATAGACTTTGTTTTCGAATTTTGAGGCCACGATTAAATCGACTGATACACAAATTTTAAAGAAAAGCCTTCCAATTTTCTAATTAGCATGGATTCTTTGTGGGTTCTAATTACGAAATTCTATAACCCTAAATATCGGAAAATATTTTTAAAAAATTTAAAGATCCCAAGGATCTCATGAAATTTCAAAAGATTTGGAGAATTTTCAAAACATTTTAAGAGATTTTAAAAGAATACAAAATATTTAAAAAGATTTCAGGGCATTGTAAATTATTTAAAATAATTTTAAAGAATATCAATGTATTTTTAAATATATAAAGGGAATCCAAAGATTCCAACTAATTCCATGAGATTTTAGGAGATTCTAAAGAATTTCGAAATACTATAAGGTATCACATAAAATAACAATTGTGCAAAATTAAAAATTTCAACTTTAAAACTACCCCGAATTCGGTGTACTTTTTAGGATCGGCATTTAACATTGTTCATTGGAACTTGGACTTAAGCAGTCCGGATTTACGTCTTCCCGAGAATTGATGCAACGACGGTGGTTTCGTGATGAGATGAGCCATGGGGCCGAAAGGGAGGCGATGATAAGTCAAGTACGACAAGGAGTAAGAGGGCCGCACTCTCACCGCGTCAGTTGTCTCAGGTTGCGTCATGCGCCTATAATCCAACAGATCTGGTTCATGCGCCTCTGACCGTTTACGTTTGGACGATCTGCATTGAGGTTGGAAGCCAGTGCAATCCATGCCCGAAACGGTACTTAATTCCAAGTACCAGTGTATTTCAAAGATTTCGATGGGCCTCAAAGAATTTCGTTAAATTTCAAAGGCTTTCGGCAGTTTTAAAGGATGAGTGGGACGATGGTCGTGGGGGCGAAAATGTAGGCTTTGGACCCACTCCGTCGGCTTGCGGATTCGATTTTTGCCTCGCACTCTGGAAGAGCCCCGGCGGCCCATGCGATGAACACTAGTCTAGCAAGGGAGTTTTTCATCTCCATCGAGTCGTGGGACCGGTACCTCTAGAGGAAAAGGTTTTCTGAGTACTTAAAGCTGTTGCTCTTGGCGGTTCGGAACTCACCTTAAACTGTAGGTCCCCCTCCCACCATCAAATAAGTGTGTGCGGGGTATGTAAAGGAATAGGGAAGAAGGCATTCGAAAAATGTAAACCCTTAGGGCACATATTAGAAGCTTCCATTCCATTCCATTCTATTTTTAAAGGATTCCATGGTATTTCATAGATTTAGAAAGCATATTATATGTTAAGGTAAAAAAGCCACGGTACCAAAATATACTTCAAAACTTTTAAGGGGATTTCGATAGATTATTAGACATTTTTAATGATTTTATGAATTTTGAAATTATTTAAAGAGATTTCGCAAATTTTTTAAGGGATGTAAAGATATTTCGCAGGAGTTTAGAAACTTTCAAGAAAGAAATTCACAAGTCTTCAAAAGGAATTTCAAAATTCTTGAAAGTATTTGTCGGGATTATATGATATTTTATAAGAATACAGGAAATTTAAAAGAAGGTCATTGGATTCCAAAGGATATTTAAAGAGATTTTAAGAACTTTCAACTAGTTTCAAAGAATTTTACAGGATTTCCAATTAAAGGAATTTCACAGAATCTCACGGGCTTTCATGAAATGTGAAGTAATTTCAATAAATTACAAAATTTTAAAGGATTTCAGGCATTAAAAAAAAAACAAATAGTTTTTAAGGAACTTGAAAGAATATCTTGGGATCTAGCAGCAAATAAAAATATATTTAATGAAATTTTGAAAATTTTTGAAACTCGCGAATTAAAAAATTTCAATTAGTTCAAAGAATTTTAATAAGATACAAGGTATTTGAAAGAATTTCATGGTATTTCAAAAATGCTCTAGGATTTTAACATTTTTTATGGGCTTTCAACAGATTTCAAATCTTTTAAATAATTTCAAAAACTTTCACGGAATATAAAAATATTTTATCGCATTTCCAAAAGTTTTCAACTTGGTTTTCTAGAAATTTTAAGAATTTTCACGGGCTTTTATGGAATTTCAAACTGTCAACAATTCAAACATTTTAATTATTTTGGGAAGTTTTAATATGTTTTAACGTTTTCAAAAGGATTTTATGATATTTCAAAAATTCTTAAGGACTTTAAAATTTTTGTATGTGATTTCAACAGACTCCAAATCTTTTAAGGAATTTCAAAAGCTTTCCAAAAAATTTAAAACATTTTCTGGTATTTCAATATGTTTCAAATATTTTTAAAATTGTTTGAGAAAGTGAATAATCTTAAAGAGTTTCAGAATATGTAAAGTGATTTTAAAGAATTTTATGGGATTTAAAAATATTGCATGATGTTTAGTGGGATTTCAGGAGTGTTTAATGAATTATTTCGTAGCAATTCACGAGTTAATATAATTTATGGAGATTACCAAAAATTTTAAGTAATCAGAAAAAACGTCTTAGAATTTGGCGGGATTTTCTGGAATTTCCAAGGATTTAAACAAGTTTGATAAAATTCCAAAGCATTTCACGTGACTTTAAAATTGCCATTGATTTTCAAAGCATTTAAGTGATTTCAGAAATTCTAAAGACAAATTTAAACATTTTTCCGATGGATTTCAAAGAATCCCAAAGATTTTAAAAAGATTTTCAAATAAATCTAAAATAATGGTTAAAAGATTTTAAAGGATTGAATGGGATTTTAAAAGACCTCAATGATATTTCTAAAGACTTAACGGAATTTCAGAAGTTTTCAAAATATATTTCAAATCATTTCATGTGATTTCATGAAAGCCTGTATGTACATCAGATTTAAAAATTGGTCACCTCTTCGAATGTTTAAAAATTGCAATTTCTCTCTAAATTATTAATGTGAAAAAAATTATTTTTGCAGCCATATCGAACGACGCCTCTTGTTTTGCCGGGTGCAAAAATCAAGAAGGATGCCTCCCTTGGTGAGTGCTACCTCCGTCATCATCCAAATCCGATGATCAGGGCAGCTCCTCATCATTACGAGATTACGAATCCGGAAGTTGCTATGAAACAAAAAGTACGTAAATTCAAGTATCATATCTCGCCTGTAGTAAGTGAATACACTATAACATTATGAACACTACGCTGAAAAAAAATTGTAAATCTCCATTTTATCAAATGAGAGACCAAAAATAATACCAAGTATCAAACATTAAAATTATTTTAATCATCTGAAATTAGCATTTATATATTTGTTCCTATTATATTCTATTTTTGATCTTATTTCTTGAATAACTGGTAATATTTTTGTCTTTATTTGTCTAAAATGCAAAGAGGTGAATTGTATAATAATTATTTTCGATTAACATGGAATTGTAATTATTGTAAATAGAGAAATTGTAGATATCAAATGTAGATCTGCTTTATTGTAGAAGCTTATACTTTATAATTTTATATAAAAAATCTGATCAGGTGGCTGAGTCGGTTCTCCAACGTGTCTTGGGACCTAATGAATTACCTAAGGTTTGATTAAATTACTATAAAAAGCTTCGCATTCTAAAAACTCGCTTTCGCGTTATTTTTATAGATGTTGAATTTTATCAGAATTTTAAATCACAAATAACAATTGCTTACAAGAGAAAAGTCTTATTTCTGCATAATACATTTTATTTCCCTCATAATTAATTGAATATGATAAATTAAAAATTGAATTAAACAAAATATTCTGATTGACAAATAATCAATTTCTTTTGGTCTCAATAATCAGATTCATTACCAAATAAGCAATTGTTTTAATTGAATAATTAAAGATTTTATTTTAATTTTATCATTATTTTTTCTCTTTAATACATTGATAACCTATGACTGCTTCCTGACTTGCAGTCTCATCAGGTAACCATCGCTTCTCTCGTCAAGTTACTTTATATAAGAAATAATTCATGAAATAATAATTATAATTATTTATCATTAAGTCATCAGACAGGACCCAGATGTGCTGCTGCAGCCCCAGAGTGATCTCGAAAATTGGCTACATTAAAACAAATAACAATGCAATATACATAATATAATATCATCATATAACTTAAAATTTGTGTTATTTCATATCTTTTGTGCCTTTTTTAAATAAACTGACTCTTTAAACTGATACTGACCTTAATTTTTTATTTTTCTTTGACCTTTGGACATACAAAAATAGACTGGGGTGATTTTAACTGCAGATTCCTGTTACCAGCATTTACCGACATACGGCCAATTCGAGGGTTCGTGTACTATCTGAAATAGGCGGCGGTTTATATCGGGAAATTTTGGTTATAAATGGTTTTAAAAGAAACAGAACACTAATAAAAAATGAAAAAAAATATAAATAAATCCAATCTGTTCTATTATATTTAAGGATATACAAATTCTTATATCCTAGAATCCTTTAAAATATTTCAATATTCAATCAAATTCTAATTTATTTGATAAAATTTCTGAATACTTTAAAGTGTTGCAGAAAATTTCAAATCCTGACAAATAATTTAAGAATATTCAATTCCAGAACATTCTATAGCACTCCAAATCATATCAGGAGATTTTAGGAGATTTCAATAAATTCCAGATTATTTAAAAATATTTTAAGATATTCTAGAATGCCCCTCCTCCCCCAATGCATGTTTTGCTACTTTTTCAACACGATTTGCTTTTATTCGATAAATAATGAGTCTACGAATATTTTTGATCTAATTGTAAATTATTTAAATAATCATTATTTATTTAAACACTTTTCTTCCCCTGTAAATGGTGAAAAGTTCTTATTTTTCGGGATAAATAATATCATTGATGAATCTCAAGGGTAATATTTCTTTTTGATCATATTGATTAGTTATTTAATCACTTTTTCTCTGTAAATTTTAAAGTTATTATTTTCTGAAATTAATATCACAATTAACGAATACTGCAAGTATTATATGTTTTTAAAGATATATGGCAATTACTTTAGCAACTTTCATTTGTTCAGAAGAAAATAAATTTCCCTGTAACTCTTGAAAAGTGACTAATTTCTAGAATTAATAACGCTGCTAATGAATGCTAACAGTACTATTTTTTGTGGAAGAAAGTTTACAATTATTTAACCTTTCATTTGCTTTAAACATTTTTTCCCTGTACATCTTGAAGTTACTATTTTCTGGAATTAATGAAGCAGATAATGAATGTAATAAGTGATATTTATTTTGAAGGATTATAGGATTCATAGTCTAATTTTGTAAACAATAATAATTTTTTAAATAATTTTTTTCAGTTACGTTATTTTTCCGGATTGATTTCGTTGAAATAAGTAAATACTGATCAATAAGCGATATAGTGTAAGAAATTCGTGAAAACAAGAATTTTCTCAACCTTTCCTATGAATAGAAGCGAGTGATATCAATTGTTTAAACAACTGCAAACCATCTTCCACAAATAATAGCACTCTAGCATTCATTAACTGTGCTATGAATTCCAGAAAATAATAACTTTTCTCTATTTACCGGTGAAAAAAGTTGTTTAAACAAATAAATATTTTTCAATTATTTTCAAAATATCGTAAACAAAAATGTTACTCTTAACATTCGTTTATGCGTCACTAGTTCCAGAAAATACTAACTTTTCACTCTTGATATTCAACAACTGTATCATTTATCCCGACAAATAATAACTTTTCACGATTTAGTAGAAAAAAATTATTAAAAAATTTTAATAATTGTTTAAACAATTGAAACTTAATTAGAAAATAATTGCAAACATGTGACTTATCGTTCACAAATAACTTCTCCTGAAACTTGTTTCTAAATGCCGTCTTCAACATAAATTTCGCATAAAAATTATATTTTGCATTTTTGGGGCATTTTGCGGACATAATACAAAGGGTTTAGGGGGGGGGGGGCAAAATGAAAAATTTTTGGATAGAGATTATTCCTTGAACGTTGTTTCAGAAGTGAATGAACTTTAATTTACAAAAAGTTAGCACCAAGTACTTTTTATATTTTTGTCAAAAAACGAGCTTTTCCCACATAAAACAAAAAAATTTATACATAAAATAGACTTTTTTTCTAAGAAGACGTACAAAATGGTAGAATCGGTTATTAAAAGTCGAAATTCGAATTTCGGAACTTTATAGAATCTTCAAAAATATACTAGAATATTTTTAGAAATTTCAGAACAATCCAGAATATTCTAGAAATGTCATAAATTTCTCAGAATTTGCAGAGGATTTCTGAAATTGAAGTAAATTTTTGAAAATCCGTAAAGATTCTTGAATATTAATATAAAAAATCTAGAAAATCCTAGAAAGTTTCAAAACCTTTCATAAGACCTTGTATTCCAAAAATTTCGAGAAAATCCAAAGCTTCCCTGAACGTTTTTAATAATTTTATATTAATCCATAAAAGAGAAAAAAACAAAGCCAGAAAATTCCAAAAAATGTATAGAATGCTAGAAATAAAGAATACTTACAATTACTTAGATTCTAAATCATCCTAGAAAATCCTAAAATATTCGGAAATCCTAACGGAAACTCCACATTTTAAAAATATTCTTTTTTGAAAATTCCAAAAAACTGCAGAATATTATAGAAAATTCAAGGAAATTGTAGAACAATCGAAAATATTCGAAACTCTCAACGAAAATTTCAGATTCTGTAAATTCATTTACCGTTAATGGTATTTATTTTAAAACATTAAAAATAAAAAGTTCATAATATTTGAAAGTCGTGATAAAAATTTTAGGTTGTTTTCAGAATACTCTATCATAGAAAATTATAGAACATTCTATAATCTTCCATAATATAATGACAATAAAATGATAACACATTTTATAAAAGCTTAGAAAATTGCAGATTTTGCTGGAATATCATAAACAAAGAGCGTTTAAGAAAATTCTAAATCATACTGGGAAATTCCAGAATAATTCAAAAGATTTCAGAATATGCATTGCATTTTAGAAATAGATAAAATATTCAGAGGAATCCCAGGAAAAGTATTTTCTAGAATATTCGGGTTCTCCTTATCATCCATATTGCTGTAACCGCCGCCCATGCCAGCTTATTTTGATCTATTTTAAAACATTTGCATTATAAATAAATGCCCTTTCAGACGAATTTACACTCACCTCATATATAAATACTTACAACTTACAAAATAAAAAATTTAATATTTTTAAATAAGAATACCCTGCTTTCATACAGTATTTAGAATAAGCTTTATTTTTAATATAATAAATTCTGAGTGCAAATTTTTATTGCTTAAAATAAAGAAAAATTTCTTTAATATTAGTACAGTTTTTTGCCCATAATAAAGAAATTTAAAAAATATTTAGTTCTAACATAGCACGTTTCACTTAATTTTGTTCGACAGGTTGTCGCTAAGCAATTCAATTCACCGATCGGACTCTACTCTGACCAAAATATAGCGGACACTATTAAATGTCAGGCATCTGCCATTCCGTAAGTAATCAAATAACCTAAAATATGAGGTTTATCGACGAACAGAAATCTAGAAATAGCGTAACTTTTAACCCTTTTAACCAATAAAAAGAACGACATTATGCTGCTTTGTCGAATAGAGCTTGCAGTAGATAGTATAGTCAAAAATTGAAATAACAAATTGGCTTTCGCTTCTTGTAACTACTTCTGAAATTTAACTTCTATGAATTAAAAAAAAATATTTTAAAGTCTCTTAAAAAAGGAATAAAAAAAGTCTTTGAAAAAACTGGCTACGCAGGACGTTAATGAACATTATTACTACAAACAATATTTATTTGATCATTCTACAACTTTTTATAAATATACTTGTCAATAAAATATGACGTAAAATTATGAAAAACGAAAAGGCTTCGAGAGAAGAAATGAGAACAGAAATTCCACCCACCCACTTCGGTCTAAGGTATATATAGTCGCTAAACCATTTACCCGCTGTTTCTTTATTTTGCAGCATTTTCATAGACTTTTCCTTCGTGAAACAAAAACAGCAAATTCAAGAGCAAGCGAGAATTATGAAAGAACAGGCCTTGGCTGGCACTTCGAAGAACGTGTGGCCTCAATTTAACAAACCTAATTAAGATAAATTTTTCAAATAAAAGATTCCCCCTCCCTCCACCATGTTATGGAAATTTTAAATTTTCAGTTCAGTTTTAAGTTTTTCAAATTCAAAGCATATTATCCTATTTATTTTTAACAGTGAGAAGTTATTGTTGTAATAATTACCATTTTTAATTTCGGGATACAATAGACAGTGATTTAATGAAAAAATTCGGTTGCAAGTATTTCCCAGTAAATAATAATGATCAATACCCAGTAATAATAAATAATAATAAATATTGTATACAGAATAAAGTAGACCAGAATCGGGATTTAAAACTTGCTAACACTAACCCATATCTAATTAATACTTTTGTAAATATCCTTTTCACTTTTCTGCAATAACTTGTTTGGCTTTCTTTCATAAATCGACGATCTTATGATACAGTTAATAAAAAAATGTATACAAGAATTACTGAAAGCTCAGATTCCCAGTTTCAAATTTTCCCGCGCAAAAGTCCTGAAAATGTTGCCGATTTCTCGTCAGTATTGTTAACGCTGTATAGTAAAATATTTCGGTACTTACCCTGCTTTCAGCGTTGCGAGAAATTGTATCCTCCACTTTTAAACATTGTTTCTAGTAAATAAAGAACATTCTGGTATAGCTTTAAAAAATGAATGAACGTGGTCTTTGCAAAAATCAAAGCCTACATTATCGCTCTTAATTTTATTAAATTTTTGCACGTTTTAGATTTGAATTAGAAATAATATTAACTTGTGCACGAGATAAAGCAATGCAGAGTAATATATTTGAATAATGCTTAAATTGCTTAAATAACTTGCAATGATAATAATATTAATAATAATAATAATAATTTGCTGCTAATGAACTCGCGAAATCATACGATTAAGAATAAAACGAACAATGTAGCTTCAAGAAACCGGCGAAGTACGACCCGAGTAAGAGCGAAGCTTACAAGGCTCTTCAGGAGGAAGCACTCGGGGATCATGTCCAGGAAATCAGGCAGCCAGCACGTACTGGAGTTTTTAATCCTCAAAAGGCCAATCCGAGCAGGGTAAGATTTTGGAAATTTAATTTAGGTAACGATTCTGTAAGTATTCTAGTTCAATGTTACGCGCGTATTACTTTTGTAACAGTTAATATTTCAAATACACTTAACTCCCGATATAAGAACCCTCGGTTTATGATATTCCTAGAAGTAATGGCATTTACAGTTTCGTGATGAGTGATATCGCGGGCCCAAAAGGAAGGCGGTGCTCAGTCAAGCGTGACAAACAGAATGAGGGGCGCAGTTCGTATCACGGATTCTTAGTGGTCAATCCCGCCTCCAATTTTTCATTTTCCGGAAAAAACAATTCCCTAATTTTTCGTTTTAAAATCGCTCAACATTAACCCGTGCCCCGAGGCTTTTGAAATTAACAGGGTGTTACTTTTTAGTTTAATTACTATTTATTTAAAAACGTTTTTTCCACTAAATCGGAAAAAGTTAGTGTTCTGGGTTTAATGAAATAATTAACAAATGTTAAGAGTAATATTTTTTTAAAGGATATCTGGAAATTATTGAAACCAGTTTTATTTGTTTAAACAATACAGTACAATTCCGATAACTTGCCATCTAATAAGTGTACACTCTTCTTAAAACGTCTTCATACGTACGACACGCACACTAATATTGTGGTTCTCCCATTACGTGTGCTATTTTGCTCATGATTTGCACCCATGATTTAGGCATGCGCGCACCTAATATCGTGCTACTAGAGAGGGCATCTGATAAGTCCGCAATTCCTGGAATTTTTCCGCCCCTACAGCCCCGAAGTTGGAAAGTTATCGGACTTGTACTGTATTTATCCTCGTTATATCGTAAAAAGCTATTATTCTATAGAATTAATGATGCAGTTAAAAATCAGTGATTTCTTATCTCAACGAAATCGATCTGAAAAAACAACTATCTATAAATTAGCTAAGAATGGTTTTAAAGAATGATAATGATAATAAGCCACATAATGTGAAAGATTAAAAAAATGTATAGTTTTTAATATTTATAGGGTAAAAAAATTGTTTGAACAAATCAATATTGTTTAAACTGTATCAGTAAAAATATCACTCTGAGCATTCACTAACTTTGTTATTAATTCTAAAAAGGAGTTACAAATCAAGATTCACAGAAGAGAATATTGTTGTAAAAAATGAAAATTGTTTCAATAATTGCAAAATATCGTAAAAAAAAGATATCACTCTCCATATTCGTTAATTGTGTGATTAATTTATGCAATAGAGAACTTTTCACTATTTACAGGGAAAAAATTGTTTAAATCAATTAAAATTGTTTAAATAATTAACAAATATGTTATAGAAGTTATATTACTATTGGCATTCATCATCTCTATAATTTATTCTGAAAAATAATAACTTCAAGCAAATTAAATAGAGATACAATATTGTTAAAAAAAAAAAATAATTGTTCAAATCTTTCAAAATTAGTCAGAAAATACTTGAAAACTTGTCAATTATCTAATAAAAGTAGTTAACGTTTTAAAAGTTTTTAAAGTTCCGTCTTTAACATGAATTTTACATAAAGATGATATTTTGAATTTTTGGGGTATTTTCCGAATACAAAAAAAGGGTTTCGTAGGGGAAGGGGTAAAAATTAAAAGTTAATGGGTGGAAATTACTTCTAGAAAACTCCTTAAGAGGTGACTTTAATTTACAAACAGTTAATAGCAATTGCCTATAGGAATCCCATTTAATTGCAGTTTTGGAGATGGTCCTAAATGGCCTTCATTCAATTCGAACACAACATTCGCTTACTCCGAAAGTAAACAGTCAGGGTCGCGTGAATCATTTCTGTTTGATTTGGGTCTCAGCGAACTCGCTGAGGGTACAAAGAAAATGCCGAGAACTCAATTTTTAGGAAACACTTAAATCGGAATTACTCAAATGAAATTCCCAGTTTACTTCTTTTTTCATTTTTTTTAAATCGTGTTTTTCACATTTAAAACTTAATGTTAATTTCTAAAGCCGAGGGGCTCGAATCTATATCAAACAGCGTTATGTAACATGTAGAATATTATGTACAACGATCTAGTGTACCACAGTGTCACAAACATTTCACAATCTTAATAAATTTAAAAACACTATTGTTCTATAAAAGTTACAGTTAGAATGAAACAAACTTGCATTCTTGTTATATTACATATTTCTTACCTAAATATAACAAGTGTTATCATTTTTTTGTAAAACTATTGCAGAACGTTGCAATAACTCGAAAAGCGCTCGAAACAGCGGAGAAGTATTGCCCACTCGGGAAAATCGATCGATAAAAAAAGTAGTCAAAACGTAAAATTAAATATACTTTTGTATTCATCTTGACTTTTGTTTTAAAAATTAATATATTTATTGCTGTTCAGTACAGTAGGAAATTATGAAAATGGCAGCGAGTTGAAGTCAACACACTCTACCGCTGTAATATTTTGTTGTTGATTTACCGCTGCCATCCACTCGGTGCCATTTCCACAATTATTGACCGACTTTTTTCAAATTTTCTATAAAACTTTCTCAAAGGCTATTGAAAAACTTTCTTGCGATAAGTTATTTTAACTCAAATTTCTTCGATGACCGAACGCCTGGTCGAAATTGGCGAAACGTTGTTTTTGTTCGAAGTGGATTTGTTTTTAAAGAAAAATAATCATTTTTATCAATGACGGCCGAATAATCGCAAATTTTCTTTGACAAAACATCGAATTTCGACCGGAAAATGTTGTAAGTTCTGATCGTTTAGATTGATTAATATTTGTTGAATAAAAAAGTTTGATAAGAAAAATGTGTTGGTCGGATTTATATTTTGTTTTACATTTCAACCAATTTTTTTGAATCGATCTATTTTTTCGATTGGACAATAATGCTACGCTGTTTCGAACGCTTATCGAGTTATTGCATCCATTCTCTCAATTCTTTTCAATAAATTCTTTAAACTTTCATTCGAATGTTGTAAAACCTCTTGAAATCCCGTAAAATTTCATAAGATCAGATGAATTTCTCTGAAATTCCATAAAATGTTTGATGTTTAATCAAATCCTTTAAAATCGTGAACAGTTTATTAAAATACTGCGTGGGCCAGCAGTACTAGGATGCAGTAAATTATATAGGCGCTCTTGTGTATTTAGAAATCTTAGAAATCTTCTGAAATTCTTTTCAATCCCTTTAAATATCCTTTTTTTTAATTCTTTAAAATGTTTGAAATTTGTTTAAATCTTCGAAACGACCTGTAAAAATATTAGAAAATTTCTTAAAATCCCGTGAAATTAAATGAAATTTTATCATGTTCCTTGAATTCCTTTGACATTCTTCAAATATTATAAACCCCTTTATTCTTATAAATAAATTCTTTAAAAATTCATTAAAGTAATGTCAAACCCCTTGAATTCCCGTAAAATTTAATAAAAATCTTATGATATATCTTGCAATATTTGAAATTCCATGAAATCCTTTGAGCTTCTGTAAATATCCTATAAATTCTTTTAAAATCCTTTCAAATATTTGAAAATCTTTTGAAATTCCTTGGAATCTTTTCAAATATTTCAAATTATATTTAAAAGGATTTTTTTTATCTTTGAAAACTATCTTGATGATTTATTATTGAGATTCTGATTATTGAAAGCGTTTAAAGTCATTGTAAATGACTGAAATCTTGGTAAATTTGGTAAAATCCTGTGATATCCGTTGAAATTCCTTTAGAAAACCCCTTTAAAATATTTGGAAATCCTCTAAGCTCCTTGCAATCTTTTTAGATACCTGAGATTAACCCCATAAACTAAAGAAATGTACATTCTTATTCAAAAGTTTTAAGACCCCCTGAAGCCAAAAGTCAAACCAAAAAATGAATTGATCAAATCGAGCTTTTTAGGTCCTAAACGAAAATAGGAGTTTGTTAACCAGCATTCCTTGATTGACGATTATTGTTTTATCCATTGAAAAAGCTTTCCAAAAATCTAACATTCCGCTTTTACGCCAAACGATGTCAGAAACGTAAAAAAAGTTTCATAAAATAATTGAAGTTCTTCAAAATATCTACAACTTTTGTTCAAACTACTTTTCGATTGGATTCGTTTTTTTTTGGTTTTTTTTTTGTTTTATGCAACGAAAATGAATAAGTCGAAAATTCTCATTTTAAGTGAACGAAGACAGTGTTAAATAAACACGTTTTAGAGAAGAATTATAGCTTTTTAAAAGGTCTATCATTTTTCTCTCAACCATTTTTTAAGACTTGATATTTTGATTCTTTTTTTTGTAAAATACCACGAAAAAAATCGAAAATATAAATTTTAAGTCAACGAAGCGAAATATGGGAAAAAGATTCAGGAATAGCTTTTAGAATCCCCTACAAAATTTTTAAAACCATTTTTGGATAGTAATTTTTATTTTGGTTTTATTTAATAAAAATACTTTAGGAAAATCAAAAATTCAAATTTTGAACCAAACGACGCAAAATACGAGAAAAAGTCCTGAAGAGCCATTTAAGCTTTTAAAAAGTCCTACCAAATTTCTATTAACCTTTTTTTCAATTACTTGTCACTTTTGTTTTATTTATCGTAAGTATAATGCAGAAAATCAAAAATTCAAATTTCTAACCAAACGGCGTGAGATTTAAGGTAAAAAATGTCAACAAGGAATTGCAGCTTTCAAAAAGTCCTACAAAAAGTCCTATATCGAACCAAACAGCGTGAGATAAGAACAACATTTTCAACAAAGAATTGCAACTTTCAAAAGTCTTACAAAATCTATTTGAACTATTTTTTGATACTACTTATCATTTTGTTTTTATTTATCGAAAATAATATGAAAAAAGTATAAAATTCAAGTATTACGCCAAAAGACGCCAGATATATAAAAAATTCAAAGAAGACTTGTAGGATATTTTATTTTATACATAAAAAAATAATACGAGTACATACTTTAACCTTAAAATTTTAAGTTAGCTTTGAGCTTCATCTATCCTCAATTACGTAGAAAATTCAAAATATGAAGACGTAAATAAATACTGTGATTTAAAAGATATGTTTTTGATGAAGTTTCATTCAATAATTCCAAGTATGAGCATGTGTCCGCGCAGTGTGCCCATTTTTTTAAACAGAATTATGAAATTTTTTTTCAGCGTCATGTATACACTGGAACTTTAAATTAAGGCCTTCGAGTTCAAATCGTTCCGAGAATTGCTGCTGAGACGGTTTCGAACTTAAGAGTGTAGCTCACCCAATGGGCACAAGCGTTACAGAACATCTTTGGAACATCTTTGGAACATCTTTAAAATGTCCTAAGTCAGTCCATATAACGTTCTATAAACATACAGTGTTCCAGAGACGTTGACATGACGTCTTTTGACTTGTACATCCAAGAAACGATTTTAGGATGTTCCAATTACGTTGTAAAATGTTGTGCCCACTGGGCAACTACGCGCGTAAAGACCAGGAGCATAATGACAAAGGAGCAGTGGGCGGGTACTTACCCTGGTACATTCCGTCATATTAGGAAATGGTTCCCACACCAGTGACTATTTACGTTTAGACTGTCTGGATTTACGCCAAGGTCACTGTGAGCAATGCCCAAGACTCGTCATAATTTCAAGTTCCAGTGTCCTATAATTTTGGATGCATGGATTTCTATTAAGGTTGATTTGTTAAAAATATTATGTAACATTATCCACTAACCTCCCCCTCCCTTCTCCATGTAATATATCGTAACTTTCCCGGACCCTCCCCTCCCCCACAAAACTGTTACGTAATTTGTGGATGATCCCTGAGAGCGTTCTATAGCAGTTGTTACAGTCAGGTGTCCAAACTATTCTAAAAAAAGAAAGTTGTACAGTTGTACTTCACATTTTAAAAACTTAATTATGTCACTGTTTCAGAAAAACAATATAATTTAGTTCTGTAATTTGCCCATAACAATGTAACGTTCATATGATGAAACACTGATCTGTATGGATTCTGTAACACTTTTATATATCTATTAGATAACAGTTACGGAACTGTTATTTGACACAGGAATTATTGTATAGAAGTGTTACAAATTTGTTACAAAACGTGTATAACAGCAAATCTATAATGTTTACAAAATACACGCAATAATTTTAAATGCCCTAACTTTTTTAAATTGATTTATATACCATAAATTGGGACTAAAGGGCGCATTTGGGAGAAAGCTGTAAAAAAACTATTATTTCAGGGCTAGTTTCAGGTATTACAATAAGACAAGGAAAAATAGTCTCGAGTGTTCCTAAAATGAGACCATTGGTGGGACCACAGAATATTTTGTTATTTTAAAATAACATCTTCATGTTAATGTTAATGTTAAATGTTAATGATCTTAAAAACAAGATACGGAAAAAATGATATCATAAACAAAAATGATCTCTAGGTTTTACACTGTACCCTTGATTCTGCATTTGTGTATAGGCTATTTGCTTCTTCCAGGTAAAAAATCCATATATGGTCAAAATTCTAATAATTGTTACACTTCAATTGAAAAGCTTAGACAAAGCAATACGCCTGTGGAATTCCATTGACTTTAAGCTCAATTGATTTTCATTCCATTGAATCTCATTGATTCTCACTGAATTTAACGAAATTCAATGAAAATCAATAATACAATAAAATGACATTCAACAAATATAAATTTAATTCAAGCAAATTCATTAGATTAGCTTTAAGGTTTTTAGGCTACTTCAATTTTATATCAAATTATTTTAAACTTTCATCGAATTACATTTATTTCAATTGATCTCAGGTTGAGTTTAGTTGAATTCCATATGTTTTCCATTGAACTCCGTTCAATCCCGAAATTACATTAAATTCTTTTTAATTCACTAAAATTTCCACGTGTTTTGAATTTAAATAAATTCCATTTCATTTCCTTTATTTTACTTGAAATCTCTTACATTTTTTTGCTTTCAACTAAATTCTTTTTCATTCCTTTGAAGTTATAGAGTAATTCTTAAATTGCGTTCAATTTATTTTTCTATTCGTAATAATTCTATTGAGATTATTTGATTGTTTTTTATTTCGCAAGTACAAATCAGTGACTTATTAATTTTTTCTTGTGTTAGATTCAAATGGACAAATTTTTAAAATGTTTAAAATTTTGAATAAACTGAAAAATCATAGGGTCATATTCTGACCAGTACTCTATAATTCAAAACCATTAAAATGTCTACTTAAAATAAGTTAATTTGGGGTAATGCAGTTTATTTCGAAATTTACTTGTAAACCTTTCGCGACTTTCTGCGTATTTCTTTATCGTTTTAATGCATTGTATTGATCATATTTTAAATATCGGATTTTTTTAGGCACAACATCCTCCACAGAGGAGTCCAGCTCCATACGTAAGTCTTACACATTTTCTATTTATTCATTTTTTTTTAAATTCTGAAGGATATTAACATCAATTTTGAAATTAAACGAATCCTCTGTCTAAATAATGATATCAGGTTTCTTACATATAATTGTTGACACTGAAATTTATGACAATAATTAAAAAATTTAGGTGAGTGTAATCGCTCCGTTTATGACATTACCTACACTTTTTTCTCTCGTTTTCTTGACCTCGTAATCAAATTTCTTTAAGGGTGGAAACTTTAGGCGCCCCTTTCGTCTTCCTTTCGTTAAGGATCGTGTCAATGACTACTGAATTTTGTACGTGCAATTCGTGTACTTATAAACATTGCTTATTCGCTAATTGAAACTTTGCTTCCAAAAAGCTATTATCTAAAAAAATCTAACAAGGGAAGGACCACCCTCATGGATCACCGATTTTGACGAGACTCAAATAGGTGAAAGTACATCCAAATACATGCATTGCGTGGTTTTTTCAGCTGCCAGTGGGCAGTTGTTTATCAGATATTAGTAATACACACATTTGATATAAATTTCGGTATGTATGTATTTAATACATTACATTAAAAAATGTATTAGTCTAACTTAACTACTACTTATATTCTACTATTTCGCGTTGCGCAGTATAAACAATAGTAATATTAATTCTAAAAATGAGAGATATTCCAGGGCTTCCGTTTCCTCTTACCATAAAAATGCATTTTCCACGATTTTGAAAACAATTTTTTTTTTACTGTTTCAGGATTACCCGTTTGGCTCTGCCCAATTCACTTGCTTTTCTTCACTCCCTTCGATTTCTTCATCCACATCACTCCCTGTCCATTACCATGCAAAATCCACCTTACACACTCATTTACACTCAACTGTCCTGCTTCTTCTCCCGTGCATCTCTCTAATACATGTGCCCATGACTCCATCTCGTATCCACATACTCTACATAAATTCTCCTCTCCACCCATACAATATCTGCATCTTCTCACTCCTTCTCCCATTCTAAACCGTATCACCCTATTCCATCTGCCTTCCTTTTTTATTTTTTTTCAGATATTCTGGTTCCGTCAACCCTTTGACCATTATATACCATCTATTGTACCTCAAATCTATCATCTTTGTCCATATCTCTTCTTGTTTTACTAATTACTCTAACTCTAGGTCCTGCCACTCCATAAACCCTTCTCGTATATTACAAACCCTTCTCATATTTCTCCTTCCTTCCTCCCATTTTGAATTTCCCACATTACCTTTCGCCTCATTGTTCCGAATTTCCCCCAAACATGCTTGTGTTATTCTGCTTCCCTCTCCCCTTCTCAGCTTTTCTTTAAGCCCCCAGGCTCTCTTGATTTGTCTAGTAACCATTTTTTCCCTCCCTACTTCTTCCCTTAACATGTATCCTAGGAAACTCCAGCTAACCCCCTATTAGCCACCTTAGAGATCGCTTATGCATGCTCTATACTTTCCTGTGTTCCTTCCAGCCCCAGATCTCCACTCCATAACAAAACACCGCCGAAACCAACGCATCAAACAACCAGATACTCATTCTCCAATCGTCCTTGAACCTTCTCTTTCCTATACCCAATACTTAGCCCATCACTTTACTTGCATATTCAATTATTCCCCTCACCTGCAGCTCGTTTTCTCCTTCTGCCTCATACAAAAAACTTAGGTAACAGAACTCCTCCACAACTTCCACTTTTTGTCCGTTCATCTTCCAAACGTAATTTATTTTGCTCTTTCTATTTCCGAAGCACATCACCTTTGACTTATCTACGTTCACCGTTAAATCTTTTGCTCCCACATACTCTTCGAAGATTCTCATCATTAGGTTCATCCCCTTCTCATCATCTGCTAACAGAACTACATAGTCCGCGTATGCACGAGAGTATAGTTTGCTATTACCCAAAACCGTTCCTCCTTTCCCTTTCTCCTTTAGCTTCTCCTCTAAGTCTGCCAGAAACATATTAAATAGTAACGGACACAACAGACACCTTTGCCTTAGACCTCTTCCTGTTCACAAAACCTGCCATCTTTTCTTTCCTATTTTCTCCCTAATCCTAGTTTCACTAACAATTTCTTTTATCCTCTGCACCAACTTTTCCTCTGCACCCCTCTCTTTCATTGTCTGCCATAGCACTTTTCTGTTCACTGAGTCAAACGCTGCTTTGAAATCTACGAACAATGCGACTAGTTTCCCTTTATTTCCCCCTAAATTTCAGTTAACTAAGTAGTTAAATATGTAGATGTTGTTTATAGTTTCGATCCCTTTTCTAAATCCCGTCTGATTGTGTGGGATACCTTCTTTTTGTTCTACATGACTCTCCAACCTTTTTCTTAAGATTTTTGCATATATTTTATAGCCGACTAACATGAGAGTGATCCCTCTTTATTCCTCTACCTTCTTTCCTTCCCCTTTCTTGACAAGCGGTACCACCAGTCCCGTCGTCCACTTTTCCGGCTAACCTTCCCCTTTCCATATCTTGTTGCAGATCTTCCACATCCCATCCCTAATCCCTTCTCCTCCAAACTTCATCGCTTCGTTCTCCATCCCATCTTCTCC
>NC_046657.1:102218728-102230377 GCF_010883055.1 Belonocnema kinseyi | reverse complement strand
CACACTTTTTTATTCTCTCTTTACTCTCCCAGCATTCCTCGTCCCACCAGCCTCTCTTTCCCCCTACTCTTTCTTCATTAGTACCCAGCTCATCCTTTACCTATTCATTGGACCCCTTTAACCTTTCAATTAACAAGTCTATTCCATCCTCTTTTTCATACCTAACCTATTATTCTACCTTCTTCCCTTTCCATTTCTTGACAAACGGTACCACCAGTCCTGTAATCCACTCTTCCGGCCACCCTTCTCCTTCACAGGCTTTGTTGCAGATCTTCCATATCCTGTCCCTAACTCCTTCTCCTCCAGGCTTTATCGCCTTATTCTCCTTAACATCTTCTCTTGTCGCTTTGTTTCTTTTTAGTCTATCTACTGTCTCATCCACTTCTTCTGTTGTTATTCCGTTCCCTTCCCTTTGCTCTCTCCCTAGTGACCCTTGAAATAATCCGTCCATTCCTCTATTTCTATTTCTTCATTAACGTGCTTCCTCTCCCCTCTGTCCCTATTTATCACATCCCACACCCCTTCCTTCTTTGATGTCTTCTTCTACTTCTGCCTCATTCCACATTTCCCCTTTGTCCTTTTCCTTCCAGCATCTTCTCATATTTCCCTTTTCTCCTGTTATACTCCTCCTTCTCAATTCCCCTTTTCTCAACTTTTTTACACACTCTTTCATTCTCTCTTTACTCTCCCAGCATTCCTCCTCCCACCAGCCTCTCTTTACTTCTACTCTTTCTTCTTTAGTACACAGCTCATCCTTTACCTTCTCAATCGTCCCCTTCAAACTTTCAATTACCGAGTCTACTCCCTCCTCTTTTTTATACCAAACTTTCTCCTTTTCTATCTTTTGTTTAAAACTCTTTTAATTTATCAACCCCCCTCCCCCAATTCCCATTTTCGTGTTCCTTTCCCACCCTATTTCTTTTCTCCCTTTGCCGCGCTTATTGACATCTTCTTTTAGAGTAGCTATCAGCGGGAAGTGCCTGGGCCCTGGACCCTGTCTCATTCCCCACCTTCATACTCCCTATGATATGCCGCATTCTTTCTTCAGTGAAGATGTAGTCTATTACTGTTACTCCCTTTCCTATGAATGTGATTTTAAAATAATAAAGTGTGTCGATTCCTGGTCTAATATTTGGAGAAACGAGAAAAATCTCCCCCAGCCCGGATTCGAACCGGGAACGCCACTACCCGATAACGGAGCATAATCTAATTACGCCACCGAAGTATCAGTACATCTTTTCTTGTTCTTCCTATGTATATTACATGGTGACGCCAGACTGCATCTCTTTACTTTGTGACATTTTTATTTTTAATGAACTTTTCACAGAATCAGAATATAAATTTAAGCAAGTGGTGGTATTTTGTTCACTAGAATATTAATGATTGTGAAGTGTTCATTCAAAAAAAACTTACTACTCGCTGGACAACTATAGTCGCCAGGACAAGTGGTCCCCAGCGATTTTACTGATTTTAATCGTCGAAGAGTAATGTTATAAATCATAACAAAATATAACGTAAGATACTAAAAAACGTCGCAGCAAAGCAAACAATATTATTTTGTTTGGATAATTTATAAAAATAAAATGATAAAATAATTATATTTTAAACTTCACGCAGTGCTATAATGTGAAATAAAAATGCGTAAATTTATCAAAGCACTTGGTACGATTTTTAAAAAGACCTAAATTTATAATTTTCGAAAAACTTAACCTTTAAAATTCTTTTATATTCGAAAGGCTTATCCTCTGAAAATATACCTCCCCCCCCCCCCAATGTACTCCGTTTTTTTGTCGTTTAAGGGTTTAAACCCGCGCCCCCGGGCTTTCGAAAGTAACATGGGGTTTTAAATGGGAAAATCTCGGTTTTCTAAAAAATGGAAAAAATAGCAGTTTTATCTCAAATTCATGCTAAAGAAGGTATTTTTTTGAAATTTTTTCAACATTAATTATTTTCATTAAGCGCGTGATAAGTTTCCAAATATTCTTAAAATAATTTTAAATTGTTTAAGCATTTATTATTTCTTTAAATCGTTTATTTCAGTAAATCGTGAAGAAAATCGTGTAAATCAATAATAATTTTTATTTAATATATTCTTAAATTGTTTAAACAATATCTATTTTTATCATTTTTTCCTAGCTGAACCGTGAAAAGTTAAGAATTTTAAGAGTGATATTTTTTGTGAAATGCATTTTGTAATTATTTAAGAAAGTAAAATTACTTGCTCTATTTCCTAGGAAAGATAAAGAGTATTTAAATTTTTCAGAAACTCTCACACTAGGTTGCTTATTAATCAGTATTTCCTTATCCTAAAGAAATCGATCTAAAAAAATAACTATCCATAACGTCACTCCAACATATAGCCGGGGGGGGGGGGAGTTGAATATAAATAGTTATTGGGTAAATATTATTCCTTATTTAAAAAGAGTTAATAGCAAGTACTTTTTTTGACTTTTTAAAATCAAGTCGACGTAATATATTTGTAAAAATGAAAAATAAATAAATATAAATTTAAATAATAAAAACAGGAGAAACGAGAAACTATATGATGAAGCCCCGGTGACGTAATTGATTAACGCTCCACTCGTGAATTGTAGCGTTCTCAGATCAAATCCAGGCCGAGACTACATATTTTATATTATAATTATAATATAATATATAATAATATATTATAATTAATGTGGCCATTCTACTCCATAAAAGCAGTTTTTTTTTGCAAAAATGTAATAATAAAATCTTCAGGTGTGATTCTTAGATGAAGTAAACTAGTATTCAACATTTATTATTTTTATGAATATTCATTATAAAAAGAAATTCACAATTTAGCCCTTTTTCAGGTTAAAAGCACCGATTCGTTTCTTTATAATATTCATAAAAATAATTAAGTTGTTGCACGAGTTGTTTATTAATAGTTTTTCGTAAAATAACTGCTTTTATGGAGTAAAATGACTAAATTTAAATTTGTTTATAATAATTTATCAAAATGACAGGCATTCTTCAGTTTTAATTCGTTTTGACCAGAAATTAGACAACATGTATCTGGCAATCATTTTACGTAAAAAAATAATGCGTACACAATTAAAATTGTCGTAATATTGCATTTATTTTTTAAATTTATTTATTACTAATATCTCATAAACAAAAGTTCAGTGGCAGCTACAGAAAATATGTACCTAATAGATTGCGATGTACTTTCACCTAAATAAATCTCATCAAAATCGGTGATACGCGAGGGTTGCCTCCCTTTGTAAGCATCATTACAATTAAATTATAACTTTACAAACACCGCATAAAAGAATTAAAGAATATAACAAAAATGTGCCAAAGCTAAAGAAGCATAATCAGTTTTTAAGTACACAACTGAGGGCTGGCAATACAAAACTAGATAACCAACCAAATCGGAATTTTTCAGGAGAGCGAAAAAACAATCCGTAAAATCAAAATCAACATTGAAAAATAAGACAGAAGTCCACTTCGGGGATGAAGTCTTGCTGATTTAAGCCGAAAACAAATTTCATTCGAAATTTTCAGATCATATAAGAAATAAAAACTTGCTCCCGAGTTATTGAGTTTCTGAATGAGGGTAAAAAAGTTGTCATCTAAAAAAATTAATATGGGAGAGCAAAATAAGAATACCAAATGTTTGATACCAAAATATTATTCTGTTACAACAAAATCAAATTTTAATGTGACGTCATCGCACTGAAATCGACGATTGTTTGTAAAGGGGAAAAGATATTACTACAGTAAAAAACTACATCTAAATCTAAATTACTTTTTTATGACTGTATTAAAAAATGAGAATTCAAACGAATATTTGTATCACAAAGTGTATTTGATTTTGTTAAAGAATTTTTTTACGAATTAACCCATTTTCGATCAAATGTTGCTTATATAGTTCTCTACTGCCACCCTTCAACTTCTTTTGAAGACAGCTTCTTGAAGTTAATTTTTTGTTGATAAACTTAAATTTATCATCGCCTAGTTAAGAAAATTATGATTCATAGTTACTATTAAATCAAATTTTAATTTTCTGTTGCAGGTAGTTTTGGAAGACGACGGTGAGAAGATCCACCAGAGCAACAGTTTTAAAAGGATCATGTTCAGTGTGCTGGGGCAAACCGATTACTAAACATCGAACAATCTGAACTGAATTTAATTTTACAAACATGTTATCTATCCATTATAATTATTTTCTTCAGCCTCACAGAAAGTAGAGGTTTAAAAGAAAATGTAATTTTTCGTCCACATAAAAAACAAAACAAAAATAATTCGCTACTTTCGAAGCATCTTTTATTATTTTAAGAAAGCATATTTATTTTTTTGTCTATCGAGTCGCCACCTATATCTTCACGATAAGGAAAAGAAGCATAGTATTAAAGAGAACCTTCGCTATTTTACTACACTTTTTTATTTGTAAATCACTCAGAAACTTATTAAAAGGCTGCTGTACATTTCTCGTTTGCGAAATGGAACGTTCTTCATTGAAGATATAAAATTGGCGCAAATAATGTATATATACGCACAAGTGTATTTCAACTATTGTAATGATAAGATTATGAAAATAAAGAACTAACGCTATCAAATATCTCCCTTCAACTTTTTACTAAACCTAGATCACTACTGTTTCTTTCAATAGCTTTGGTTACTATCCCAGTGGGCACAAAATTTGGCGACGTCTTTACGACAACTTTACGACAACTTTACGACATCCTATATCCATGCCGTTACGGTGTCTTTACGATATCGTAAAGACATCGTCAGATCATACCACAGCTTTACGATAAAAAAGTTTTTTATTTTGCTTTAAAGGTTGTTCTTTCATCAATCGGATTTTCCGTACATGTTTTGCTAGTTATTGTTAGTAGAATCAGGCTGGATGTCCGAGAACTTAATTTTCAAAATTCCCTGATTTTTCCCTGACTAATTGTTCAATTCCCTTTATCATTAATATTCGAATATTAGCATTTTAATCTTATAATACTTAACATATAATCTGTTATAACCGTAATAAAACACAATTTCAGATACAAATTAAAAATATTCAAATTTATTAATTTGTTTTATACAAAAAAATGTTTTTTTTTCTGCTATAAAAGATGGATTTTTCAACAAAATAATTTTTTCAATAAATTTAAAAAAGTTGAAATAAATAAAGATTTTTCACTCAATAAAGAAATCAAGGTTTATCTAAATTGTTGAACTTTCACGACACTGATGCATTTTTACCCAACAAATATGAAATTTCATACCAAGAAAATTTAAAAAAAAAAAAGGAGAATTTTCAACTAAAAAAATCAATCTTCATGAAATTGAAGTTACATTTTCAATAAGAAAATGTATTTTAAACAAAAAAATGCTTTTCCACTAAACAGTTCAATTTTCAACCAAAGGTACAAGCCTTCACTAAAAAATAATTTTTAACAATGTAGTTTAACTTTATCCAAGTAGTTGAATTTTCAATTAAAAAAGATTAAATTTTAAAAAAATGTTTAAACTTTCCACCAAAGAGATGAATTTTTTACGAAAAATGTAAATATTAAAAAAAATGATTTCTTAATAAAGTGAATCATACAAAAAACATTCAAACAAAATAGTTGAATACTGACGGAAAGAAGAAGAATTTTCAAGACAAAAAATGAAATGTGCACTAAAACGACTGGAACAGATGAATTTTTAAATCAAAAAGATAAATTTTTTTAAAAATAGTTGTATTTATTATTATTTTATTATTATTTTATTATTATTATTTATTATATAGTTGTATTATTTATATTAGTTGTATTACTTTTTGCTAAATATTCGAATTTTTAACTGAAAAGTATGTCTTTTTAACGAGAATGTTTAATTTTCAAACATAGAGTTAAAATTATACTAAAATACGTGATTTTTAAAATGAAAATGACGAATTTTCGAAAAAAGATTTGACTTTTCTTCCAGATTTCAATTGACTTTTAAACATAAAAACACGAATTTAAAAAAACTAAATTTTCCAAGAAATATTTGATTTTTCAACAAAACAGTTGCATTTTTATACAAGAAAGATGCAAAATTTCTGGTAAAAAATGTGGATTTTAAAATCGAAAATACAAATTTTCAAAAAAAACATAGTTCTCATCCAAAACAGATTTCAGTTGACTTTTAACAACAAAATATAAATTTTCTACGAAGGAGTTGAATTTTTAACCGAAAAAGACGAATTAAAAAAACCGTTGAATTTGCAACCAAAAATGATGTTTTTTTAAAAACATTGTTAAATTTTTAACCAAATAATAAAATTCAGAAATCGAAAGATAATCTTCAAGAGAACATTTTTGTGAATTTTTAAAAATTACGTACATGAGTGAAGGACTCCCTACCCCGTTGTTCGGCAACAAATCTCAAGAAAATGCCTCGGCACCCACTACTCCTTGAACAGTTAATTAATTTATGTACGGTCCCCTAATGTTAAAAATACATATTAAAAACATGCATTCCAAATTATTTAAAAAAATGCTCTAGGTGAAAAAAATGTTCTGTGTGAAACTGAAAGGAGCCAAGTTAGTGAATTTTGAGGTTACAAAGTATTGGATCAAATAAATGAAAAAAGCTTCTTTTTATACATATTCAGAAGAATCTTCTCTGCTCTGCGAACGTAAACGTGGCATCCTCAAACGACAAATCATATACAGTACACTCTACGACACTTCTCGTTTCCGGGGCTGTAGGGGGAAGCGAACAGGAAGTGTCAGATCACCCTCTCTTCTGCGTCAAGCCGCGTTCGGCGCAGTAGGCGTAACCAGCCGCATACGTGTGAAGGAAAAATCAGGAAACAAGCAGTGTCGTAGCGAGAAGTGTCGTAGAGTCTACTGTATCAAGAAACGCTGTTTCTTTAATTTCGTTTCAAAATAGGTAAATATTTAAAGAAAGCCAATTACGCACGTAATCAAGCAAACATGTGTACTTACTTACATTTAAAACTTGTCCTTTTTGTTTAAAAGTAATTTTATGTAACACGAATATATTTTCCTCATTTTCTGGGCGTGGTTACGAGCAGCAACGCAGGTATTTGCTGGTGGTGGGGCACTTTACCGCCGTAGGTCGGTAAACTGCACTTTATTCTCTGCGTGAAATGCACGCGCTTGAGTTTTTGTTACTTCGACCCTCTCGCACTGTTCTGCGCGGTACTTGTCCGTTAAACTAACTTCAAACCTGAGACGTACGGGAGTAGGCTGAAAAGTATTGCACACATGCTATGATTTCATGCACGGAAAAGGAAATAGTAAGATCGGGCAAAAAGTGCATTAAATTAAAATTCTTAAGCTTCAAAATCATATACTAATTCTTCAAACATAGTCACCGTTAAAATTAACACACTTCTCCGCGTACAACATTTTTTAAATCCCCAGGGAAAAAAGAATCCATTGAGAAAGCGACTGTGAATTGCCTATCAGTCATTTGCAAATTCAGAAAGTTGAAACTAAATCAGTTTGCGACTGTGTGAATCAGTCATTTTCTTTAGCAGCTTTGAATCTGCCATGTATTGCAATTACCATTTCAAGTAAGGTCATATTGAATCGATTTCCTTCTTTTTGAATTAGACCGACTTCTTTGAAGTTAAGCTGTCATGTTTCATACGACTTTTTTCATTTATAAATGATCGAAAGATTAAAAGAAATCATGCGCAAATCTAATAGATTCCTTTTGCTATTTAAGTTTTAGCCCTGCCGGATCGAAGGAACCAAAAGGAGCCTCTATAAAGTACCCTTAAGAACTCCACTGAGTCCACCTTCAGTTCCTTCTTAAAAAACTAAAAAAAACAGCAAGATCAACTTTTAAATTGTTTAAATTCGGATTCTACGTTAAAATTTCCATTAGAAACTCACGGAGTAATAATTTATATGTCTAATTTTAAACCAATTTAATACCTTCTCCGATATGTATAATATGAAAAATGAGAATTTAGACAAATCCTTTATCTTTCGTCCTGACATCTCGTCTCGTAACCTTAAGGACACTGCTTGACTGCTCTCACTTGCATCGCAGGTCAGTTACACCAGCTCTCCCCACTCCCACTCTTAATTTTTGGGTTTTCTATAGCCCACTGAATTGCGCCCCAAATGCGCACAAATCCGCCACCGATAAAAAATTTTGCACCACAAAACTGTAGGAGTTATATCAGGTGTTACGTGGGGGGAGCCCTCCCCCATTTGAAAAATCAAATGATCTTGAAGATCTTTAAATGCGCTCATATGCGCTATAAAGAAAACTTTGCGCCACATTAATAACCGAGTCATCAGCATTTTTCAACTTCATCTTACCTATCTTTCATAACTTTAAATGCGTTCAATTTTGCCACTACTAAAAAATTTTGGGCTAGCTAATTAACAAAGATATTATATTTTGGAGGGGGCCAGTGTAACGCGGATGTTAAATTCTCAACAATGGTGTACAATATAAAGTTGAGGACATTTATTCATTTGTTTTCAAATGCGCTTATATGCTCCATAAATTTTTTTTTTAAATATTGAAAATTGTCCAAGATATGGATGTTACAAAATTTTACGAACTGATGAACAACAAAATAAAAAGTTTGCAATCCGCATTGCTGAAGTGACTTTCTTATGGGGTTTCGAATGTGCTCATAAGGGCCACATTCGAAATTGACCAAAAACTATAATCAGCCCCCTCATTACCAGATGTTACCGATCCACTATCCAATGATATCTCCAGATAACCTAAATTAAAATATACACTTTCATGAATAGCTTTTGGTATATAATTTGGAATGCGCTCATATGCGTCATTGTCGAAATGAACAAATAACCATAATGAACCCCCTCATTACCACTTGTTACGATCTAATATCCAAAGCTGACTCCAAATAACCTAAATTGCAATATAAAAATGTATAATGATCTGTTCGGATAAGATTTCAAATGCGCGCATATGCGCTAGTTTCAAAATTAACCATAAACTATAACCAACTTCCTCATTACTAGTCGCTACCAATCCAACAACCGATGATATCTCCAAATAGCCTAAATTTCAATATAAAAATGTGTAAAGGTCTATTAGGATTTATAAAGATCTCTTCATATAAGATGTCAAATGCGATAATATGCGCAACTTTCGAACTGAACAAAAAACCATAACCAACTCCTTCATTAACATTTGTTACCGATCTAATAACCGATGATATTTCCAAATAACCTAAATTGATATATACAAATGTATAAAGGTCTCTTGGGATAGGGTTTCAGATACGCTCACATGCGCCACTTTCAAAATTAACAAAAAACCATAACCAACCCCCTCATTACCACTTGCTACCAATCCTATACCCGATGATATCTACAAATAACTTAAATTGAAATATAAACATGTATGAAGATCTCTTCATATAGGATATCAAATGCGATAATATGAGCAACTTTCAAAATTAACAAAAACCATAATCAATTCCCTTATTAACACTTGTTACGATCCACTATCTAATGATATGTCCAAATAAATAATAAAAATATTTGAAGTCCTCTACGAAAAGCCCCTCATAAACTTGTATAGTGCAATTTAGGTTATAGTAACAAGTTGTAATGAGGGGTTTGATTATTATGGTTTTTTGTTCATTTTGAAAGTGGCGCCCCTATTTTGATCGCTGAAAACTCGATTATCAATGTGGCGCAACATTTTTTTTATGGCGCATATGAACGCATTTAAATCCTTATAGCAAGCTTCCTTTATCAGTGCGGATTGCAAAATTTTTATTTGTTTGGTCATCACTTCGTAAAATTTTGTTACTTCTATATCTTGGGCAATTTCAAAGATTTTCAAAAAAATTTGATGGCGCATATGAGCGCATTTGAAACCCCATAGGAAACTCCCTTTATCAATGCGGATAACAAATTTTTTATTTTCTTTGTCATCAATATGTAAAATTTGGTTACCTCCAAATCTTCGGCAATTTTCAAAATTTCCAAAAAAAATTTATGGCGCATATGACCGCATTTGAAGACGAATGAATAATGTCCTCAATTTTATATTGTATATCACTGTTAAGGATTTAACAACTGCGTTACACTGCCCTCCCCCCTCCAAAATATGATATCTTTGTTAACTAGCCAGCGCAAATTTTCTTAGTAGTGGCGCATTTGAAGTTATGAAAGATAGATATGATAAATTTGAAAAAATGTTATTACTTTAGAAAAATGTCACCAGCCCCCCCCCCCCCCCCCCCCCCCCCACCCCAATTTTGATAGCTGAAACCTCGATTATCAATGTGGCGCAAAATTTTTTCTTTATGGCGCATATGAACGCATTTAAATCCCCATAGCAAACTTCCTTCATCAAATCAATGCGGATTGCAAACTTTTTATTTGGTTGGTCATCACTTCCTAAAATCTTGTTACCTCTATATTTTGGGCAATTTCAAAGATTTAAAAAAAAAAATTGATGGCGCATATGAGTGCATTTGAAACCCCATAGGAAACTCCCTTTATCAATGCGGATAACAAACTTTTTATTTTCTGTGCCATCACTATGTAAAATTTGGTTACCTCCAAATCTTCGGCAATTTAAAAAATTTCCAAACAAAATTTATGGCGCATATGAGCGCATTTGAAGACGAATGAATAATGTCCTCAATTTTATATTGCATATCACTGTTAAGGATTTAACTCCTGCGTTACGCTGCCCCCCCCCCCCCCATTAGTTTAGAAAAATGTCACAAGCTCTCCCCCCCCTCCCCCATTTTGATGGCTGATAACTGAGTTATTAGTTTGGCGCAACATTTCTTCTTTCTGGTACATATGAGCACATTCCAAGATCTTCAAGACCATGTGATTTAAATTTTTATTTTTCAAATAGGGGGAATAGCGAGAAGCTAGCCCCTCCCCCATAACACCTGATATAACTCCTAGAGTTTTGTGGCGCTAAATTTTGTATTGGTGGCGCTTTTGAGGCGCAATTCAGTGGGCCATAGAAAACCCGAAAATTAAGAGTGGGGGACTGATGTAACTGACATTTGCATCGCAGCGTTGCTGCCCGAGGTTTCCACTGCATGGCGCTAGCATCCAGACAAAAATTTTAAGTGACCGACGGAACGCTTATTTACTGCTACTAGAAGAAGATGCACTTGAAGCCGCCTTCGGCCCATGTAAATGACAGGTATTTTATTTTTTAAAGTTTTTAACGCTACAAGAAAAAGTATTGAGGTTACTCCGTGAGTTTCTAATGGAAATTTTAACGTAAAATCCGAATGGAACCGAAGGGGGACTCAATGGGGTCTTTAAGGGTACTTTGTAGAGGCTCCTTTTCGGTTCTTCGGTCTACCAGGGAGATGTTGTAAAGTAGAGATGGAACAAGCAGTACTTCGACTACTGCTTGCCCTCCGGCAGGCAGGTCCTCCTGCTTGCCGGACCCGAGTTTTAAACTTCGGCTCCTGCTCCCTCCGGCCGCCGAAGGAAGCAGTAGGCAGTAACTTCGGCTGGATTTCTACTGCGTTTTTTCTCCTACTGCAAACTTCGGCGTCAAGTACCTGAAGCCCTGAACCCTTTTTTTTCTGCGTCTTCCGACTTTTTTTTCGAACGCTTTATTTACTTTTCCTATTGCGTTCAGAAAATCAGAATTCAATGTCAGCAATTCAATATTGAGAAAATGAGAATTTAAAAAATT
>NC_046657.1:102217033-102218628 GCF_010883055.1 Belonocnema kinseyi | reverse complement strand
ACTCAAAATGTAAAACTGAAAAGTCATAAAAGATTCAAAATAGTCAAATTTTGAAAAAATAAAACTTGTGCTGGGTTGTGCTCGATAAATGCAGTCTTTATTATCTCTAATAGAATTACGTAACAACAAAAGTTGTCATATTAAAACCCAAGATAAAAAAATTTTAAAAAAAGAAGAAAAACACAAATTTGAACAAACAAAAATTATGCTGAATTGTGCTAGATAAATGCAGTTAGTATTCAGCACAAGTTTCGGTTTTTCGAAATTTGATTATTTTTGGGCTTTGTAATTTTTTTGAGTTTTACTTTTTAAGTTTTAATATGAGAAATGTTGATCTCGCGCACTTTTGTTATAGAAAATAACGACTGCATTTGCCGAGCACAACTCAGTAAAACTTTTAGTTTGACAAAATTTGACTATTTTTTTATCTTTTATTTTTTTTTGAGTTTTAAATTTTGAGGTTTAATACGAAAACTGTGGATCTCAGGTCATTTTTTAAAAAGTAATGTCTGCATTTTTCGAGCACAACTCAGCACAAGTTTTAGTTTTTCCACATTTTTAAAAATAATAAAATTTTTTGGATTTTGGTTTTTTTAAGACAGGTTTTTATCATTTTTATTTCCTGCACGAAAATGTGTATACTTCGAGCCGCCTAGCACAACCTTTCTTTTTGCTATAGTAAGAAGTTGCAGATCTAGAAAAAAACAAAACTTTTTTCAACAATTGTGCCTGTAATTTTTTATTTTTCCAAAAACCGTTTACGGCACAAATGAGAACAAATTTTATTAAATAAATTGCTCTAACTTTCGATATCTTAGCTGTTAATTAAAATTTGTTTCGAAGATTGTTATTTTCATTTTCATTTGAATGTTTTCTTTAATTTAAAAATTGTAATTTCAAATACAAAAAGAAACTAATTAACAAACCACAAAAAATGTACGAAATTCACCTAAATATATGGCAAACGCTTCTCTTCTTGTAACTTTAATATTTGAAATTTTGGACTTAGATAGTTTTATAACGAAAAATAACGAACAAAACCAGTACTTGCTAAAAGTACTCACAAATTATAGAAGACAGTTTCCAAATACTCGAATCGATTGTTCTGTTTCGTATTATTGATCCACATTTTTTATACGAAACTGGATCTGCCTGGACGAATAAAAATTGTTTAAAAAAAGACAGGCCATTCTGAACAGAATTGACTACACCTCGAAAGCATTAAATATTATGTTGAATTCAGAAAATGGGATTTTAAAAACATGCTTGTAAAAATAATTGTTCGAACAAATTGCATTTTTTAAAACATTTTAAGCTGGTTAAAATATTCTTTCTATATACTATAAAATCAGAAAAATAATTGTATTCTATTTTATTTTTTTAAGTTATTGGAAAAAATTGATTGAGCAAGTATAAATTGTTTAAATCAATAGAAATTTGTTCAAACTAAGAAGAAATGTACCAAAATTTTACAATTATTCAATAAAAAGTATCATTGTATACCATTTTGAGAAAAAGTGGACATCTCTGGCTCAATGTTTAGAAATTTTGAAATAAACAATGATTACTTGTTTTAATAATTAATGTGTCAAAAA
>NC_046657.1:102211502-102216933 GCF_010883055.1 Belonocnema kinseyi | reverse complement strand
GAGCGCACATGTGTTTCCATTGTTATGGCCGGAGGAAGCAGTAGGAAGGCCTGCCGGAGTGCTGCCGGAGTTTGCAGGAGAAATTCGGCAAATCGGGGTAGTAAGCTACTGCAACTTCGACGGGCAAAAAAATACCGGCCGAAGTTTGCAGTAGGTCCTGCGAAGCTCCTGCGTGCAGTAGGTACTGCATTGCCGGAGTGTGCAGGAGGCCGGAGGGCAGGAAGCAGTAGGTATGCTACTGCTCGTCCCGTCTCTATTGTAAAGGCTTTTGCGACATATAAGTTAGTCAAAAAAATTATAACGTCTAAAAGTCTTTAGAAAACCAATAGGCCACAATCCGCAATTCCAGTGACAGATACGCAATTCAAAAGCCTTCGAAACGTATTGAACGGAATTGAATGAATTTTTGTTTCCTGGACCCGTTACTGAAAAATTCTTCTGACTTATATCGAAACCAGGACACTTCAGGAAACTTCAGGTTTCGCAGGCTCTTCAGTTGCGCCCGAGGTGTGGACGAGCGTTGAATCAATTGTTCAATAATCAAGCCGACACGTTCCATGGCTATTCCAATATGGTTTGTGAGACGCTTTTGAGTAATTCGCCAGTCATTTTGAATCAAATCGTCGATGTCGCCTGTGGCAGTGATCGGACGCCCGCTGCGTGTTTCATCAAAAATTATGACTTTTCTATGCTCGAAAACACATAATTTTATTACCCAACAATTTACAGTAGATCTATCAACAGCATCGTCACCATAAACAGCCTTTAAACGACGATGAATCTCAGTAGGAGTCACTTTTTCAGCAGTTAAAAATTCAATAACAGCACGCTGTTTAATTCGCTCAAAATACATTGGATGAACACAAGGCCTTCAAATTGCGCATGCGTCTAAAGGGTCAATGCAACTTTCACATGCCATCTGGCGCGCTTCTGAAGGAAACCATACTCTAATTACATAAAAATATCGTTTGTACCGCGGCAGCGAAGTCTTTACGATCTCACGTGTTTGCAAAAACTCACGCTTGGCCGTAAAAAGACTACTTCTCTGCCTTCGTGCACCATATATACTATTTAAAGATTCATTTGCAACATTAAAAGACACACTATAAATATTCCCATCAAACTATCAAGCATTTGAAAGAAATATGATTTTTTAAATGTACTTACTGTGCCACGGACTGCTTCAAAATATATTTCCTCGTTGTAATAAAATGAATAACGCACTAAGGTTTCTCGTTTAAGTCTACGCTCGGATCTCGGAGACCCAACAGTAGCATTCCAAGATTAAAACAGTACTGCAGGTTTCGAAAATAAAATCTGATTCGGTGGTAATTACAATTTAATAATTAAACAGAATCTACAATGTGCAGTTCAACGTTTGCCTCATTCTTAAATAAAATATAATTTATCGCTACTAATTCGACTCTGAAACTAATATTCACACCGGTATTGATTAGAGGATTTCTTAACTAGCAAGAAATAAGGTAAAACAGCTTTTTTTGACTTCTGCCCTGAGCTTAAGTGTCCATACTTTTAGTTTTCAAAGCGATCATGGCTCCCGTTACCCGCAGTGGCCACTCGCAATCACCTCCTATCCATAGATAGATATAAACAATATTTGCAGCATTGATAACGGAGCTTCAACAAAAAGAGTCAAATACTGTGCCTCTGCAGACCCTGCGGTGTCCAAAATGAAGTAGCAATGCAATTTTTTGTATCACTAAGAGACTCCCCTCGCATACAGCCACCATTTTTCTTCACATTTTTCATTTCACTAACAATTCGAGACCAATCATTTAATTTTTTATACAAACACAGCGACTATAAAAAGTTAAAGTGATTGGTGGCCTGAATACGAAATTTCCAAGAAAGACTCGTACACCTTTGTCTCTTGATCGCAGAAACGTAGTTAAGTTTAAAATAATACTTTCGTAGTCATTAAATGTCGCGTTACCGATTTATAGACATATTAACAGAGCAAATTACATTTATATTTGCACATGAGTTTCCCATACCATTGAAAAGTACACATTCTGCTTCGGTTCTTTAAGGCATAAATAGGTTTATTTAGGTTGAGTATTTCAAATGATTATTAAAACTCGGATTGCTTCCTTTTCACTAAGTGAAATATTAAGTGAAGTATTAAGTGAAATATTAATTGAAAAGCGTGAGAAGCTGTACTTTTCGATGGTTTAAATTAAATATCCTTACACACGGTACTAATTCCAGCACACTGTAAGGGAATATTTCAAGGAGAGTGGTCTCTCTCGCAATGTTCAAAGGGCAGTAGGATCCTTATAACAATTATAGTACGCAGAATAAATAAAGTTCACTATTCATCTAAATAAGATTACAAATTGAAAGAGTCATCCAGTAGTTGTTTCAGTTCTCTGGTATGCTGAGCTTTGCTACCTGTTGCTGGCGACGCAGCAGTCGGACGTCCAACGTACCTGAAAAGATTTTATTTAATGCAGAGTTCTCAAATTCCCGAGAATTTAAGTTCAGGTTATATAACCGAGAATATATGACAGAATATAAATAATAAATATTATTATTTAATAAATATGTATATATTATACATATGTATATATGTATATATATTATTTAATAAATACCACCAAGTATAATAAGAAGTCTTCACTTCCGGAAAACTTAGACGCGTGACATTTTCAAAATTCTCTGATTTTTCTTTCACTAATTTTTCATATTAAATCATTAATATTCAAAAACTAGTATTTTATTCTTATGATATATTTATCATCGAATATTTTATAAGCGGAATAAAACAGTGTTTCATACACAAATTAAAAATTTTCAAATGTATTAATTTATTTCCAACAAAAAAATTCGTTTTCTTTACTTTAAAAGATAAATTTTAACAAAATATTCGAATTTTCAACAAAAGAATTGAATTTTTAACATAATAGTTGAATATTCGACCTAAAAAGACAAATTGTCAACGAAAAAGTGTCAGAGTTTATATCTTAATCAACAAAAAAATGAAATTTATACAACCAAAGAAAAGAATTTTAAAACCAAAAAGACGAATTTCCAACAACTAAAGATTTTTTAATTGAAAAAATAAATAAAAGTTTATCAAAATTATTGAACCTTCAAACGAGAAGACAAATTTTCTTTACAAAAATTCCATTTTCAAACAAGAAATGACTTTTCAACAAAAAATTTTCCACAAAACTGATGCATTTTCATGAGAAAAAAAAAGGAAATTTCAAACTAAAAAATAATTTTTTCACGAAAAAACGCGAATTTTTAACTAAAAAATATCAATCTTAAAAAATTGGAAAAGTTCCATTTTCTGTTAAAAAATGAATTTTAAACAAACAAAAAAAAAGAAGTATTTTCCACTAAACAGTTAAATTTTAAACCAGACATAAGCCTTTAATAAAAAAAATTTCCCAATGTAGTGTAACTTTGACTCAAGTAGTTGAATTTTCAATTAAAAAAGATTAATTTTCAACAAGATAATTAAACCATTAACCAACGAGATAACTTTTCAACTTAAAATATAAATCTTTAACAAAAAAAGTGATTTCTTAACAAAGCTATTCAAGCAAATGTTTTAAACAAATTAGTTCAAGCAAAAAAGAACTATTTTTAACCAAAAATTTGCATTTTCATACAAAAAATGAAATTTCTTCTACAACAGATGAAGTTTTCAAACAAAAAAAATAGTTGAATTTTCTGTTGAAAAAGATCTTAGTCGAGTTTTCACGATCAAACCATGAATTTTTTTTAACGTGAAATAATTTTCTACCAAAAAAATTGAATTTTCAATCCAAAAAGACGAACTTTTAACCAATAGGATTCTTATTACAAAAAAAGTTGAGTTTTAATCCAAAAAACAGATGAATTTGCAATAAAAAATAATATCTTTTTATAAGTGGAACTTTCACCCAGAAAATATTTCAGTTCATTTTTCAACACAAAAATATAAATTTTAAACAAAAAGTAAATTTTCTACGAAAGAGTTAAGTTTTCAAGAAAATAGTATAATAGCATAATTTCTAACCGAAAAGTTGCATTTTTGTCAAAACAAGATTTAATCTCTGCTAAAGCAGTTAAACTTTAAAATAAAAAAGACAAACTTTCAAAAATGAGTTGAATTTTCAACGGAAAAGTTAAAGAAAAAATTCAATTTTCTATTAATTAAAATAAATTCTGAGATTCTCCTAAATTCTTAGAGAATTTATTTCTCGGTTATATTCTCGGTAATATTTTCATTCACGTTACCGTTCTCAAAGTAATATAACCGACTTAGAATTCTAATTTAATGACACAATACTACTGCGCAGCTGTACAATAAACCGACCATTACTGGGACAACGTGAAATGTATGTCTTTTGTATTTTAACGTAATAGAACAGAGGGCTTGGGTAGAGAGGAAAAGGGACCATATGGTGTGGATAGAGAGAGACAGGTTATGGATAAGTGGAGAGGAATGGTGCTGGGATGAAGAATTAGAAGAATTAAGGAAAAAAGAAAAAAGTCTTGAGAAAGGTAGAGAGAAGGGAGACGAAAAAGAGTCTAGAAATAAATCAGAGGCGTTTCCAAACGGCAAAGGGGAAACAAAGTGAAGAGGAAAGACGAGGGAGGGGAAGAGAGAAACGTGAAAATAGCTTTCTGGAATGTGTCAGGTTTGAAGAACAAGAATAAAAGATTTTGGGAGGTGTTATAAAAGTGGGATGTGATTATGATGAGTGAAACTTGGGCAGATAGAAGAACTGGAAGGGAATAAAAAAGCTGTTACCGAAAGGTTATGTGTGGACAATGCAAGAAGCAAGAAAAGAACACGTTAAAGGGAGAGGAATGGGCGGCATGGTGTCAGGGGTGAAAAAAGAATTAGCAGTAAAAGGGAGAAAAGATGAGGACATGGAGGAAAAGGATGGAACAATGATAAGAAAAATTATAATTGGGAAAGTAGAAATAGCGGTGGTGTGTGTATACAGAAGAAGAGGGGAAGAGAAAGGCTGGAGAGTAATAAGGAGGTGGATGGAGGAAAAGAAGGAAGAATTGGTTTTAATAGGAGGGGACTTTAATGCATGGACTGGTGAACAAGGGGGAGGGTTATGGGATGAAGAAAAAGAGGCATTTATAAGGAACTCCAAACATAGAGAGACGGACAGGAAGGGGAGGAAGTTACTAGACATGATAGAGGAAACAGGATAACTTATATGCAATGGCAATATGAAAGAAGATGAGGAAGGGGAGATCACATTCATAGGAAAGGGAGCAACAGTAATAGACTACCTTTTGGGTGAAAAAAGAATGCGGCATATGATAGGGAGTATGGAGGTAGGGAATGAGATAGAGTCCGAGCACTTCCCGGTCATAGTTACACTAAGAAGAGGCGTCAGTAAGCGCGGCAGAGGGAGAAAGAAAAAAGGGTGCAAAAGAAACACGAAAATGGGAA
>NC_046657.1:102211299-102211492 GCF_010883055.1 Belonocnema kinseyi | reverse complement strand
TTTAAACAAAAGATGGAAAAGTTGAAGGTTAGGTATGAAAAAGAGGATGGAATAGACTTGTTAATTGAAAGGTTAAAGGGGTCCACTGAATAGGTAAAGGATGAGCTGGGTACTAATGAAGAAAGAGTAGGGGGAAAGAGAGGCTGGTGGGACGAGGAATGCTGGGAGAGTAAAGAGGGAATAAAAGAGTGTG
>NC_046657.1:102188556-102211199 GCF_010883055.1 Belonocnema kinseyi | reverse complement strand
GGAGCTCTTCTTAATATTTTGACACCAAAATCATGTCGATACACCTTACCGACTGCGAGTAAAGCCACCCACGCTTTAACTTGACAGACTGTATGCAAAAATCTTAAGAAAAAGGTTGGAGAGTCATGTAGAACAAAAAGAAGGTATCCCACACAATCAGACGGGATTTAGAAAAGGGATCGAAACTATAGACAACATCTACATATTTAACTACTTAGTTAACTGAAATTTAGGGAGAAATAAAGGGAAACTAGTCGCATTGTTCGTAGATTTCAAAGCAGCGTTTGACTCAGTGAACAGAAAAGTGGTATGGCAGACAATGAAAGAGAGGGGTGCAGAGGAAAAGTTGGTGGAGAGGATAAAAGAAATTGTTAGAGAAACCAGAATTAGGGTGAAAATAGGAAAGAAAAGAGGGCAGGTTTTCTGGACAGGCCGAGGTCTAAGGCAAGAGTTCTCGTTGAGTCCGTTACTACTTAGTATCCTATTGGCAGACTTAGAGGAGAAGCTAAAGGAGAAAGGGAAAAGAGGAACATGTATTAGTGAGATGTACAGGAGGGGAAAGTTGAGTGTGGATGAGTGTGTAAGATGGATCTTGGATGGTAGTGGACAGGAAGTGATGTGGATGAAGAAATTGGAAGAAGTAAGGGAAAGCAAGGGAGTAGGTCAGAGCCAAACGGGTGATCGTGAAAAGGGACAGTAAAAAATAAAATTGTTTTTAATATTGTGGAAAATGCATTTTTTATGGTAAGAGGAAACGGAAGCCCTGGAAGCTCGCTCATTTTAGGAATTAATATCACTACTGTTACTATTGTTTATCCTACGTAATGCTAAAGAGTAGAATATAAGTAGTAGTTAAGTTAGACTAAGGATGGAATTGTAAATATATCTACAGGGAGCACAGGCCCTCAAACTCGTAAAAGGGAGAGATTAAATACATACAAATACAACAACATATTAAATATTAATAAGATTGATAGTATCAATTTACTCGAAAATTCAACTATTTGATTGTAATTTAACTTTTCTTTTGAAAATTTATATTTTCGATTTAAAAATATAAGTGTTTTGAAGAAAACTCGTCTTTTTGGGATGAAAATTCATTCTTTTTGGTTGAAAAGTCTACTATTATATATTTTTTATTTAGAAATTTATCTTAATTAAAATTAATACATACATTGGAAAGTGTTCAAACAATTTAAATTATTTTTTGCTTAAAAATGTTATTATTTGGTTGAAAATTGAACAGTTTTGTTAAAAAATCATCTCTTTCGGTACGAAATTCAACTTTTTTGGTGGAAAATTCGTCTTTTTTACTTGAAAGTTCAACAGTTAGGTTGACATTTTGTTCTGTATTGACTGAAGAATCTTTTTTGATTAATATTCAAATGAACTATTTCCTATAGAGGACAGCTCTGTGCCTCACATACATATTACAGTCACACATCTACACACTTCACTATTCTCCCTTAGTTCAGTTGCCTGTGAACAGTTACACGACACACATACTTTTTGTACTGTTCTGAATAAACTTCGGTTTTGTATTAATTTCGGTTCTCAATTATAATTTCGTGCACCCACCGATCTTGCCCTAACAGGTTATGGACCCAGGGGACGCTATTAACGAATAATATCGATTGGATTTATACGAAATACGAAAACCGACGCGAACGAATTTGTTCGATGCACTCGCGTTATTTTGCCTCGTCGTGAATAGTGACCGGTAATTCAAATCGTGTGAAATGAATATGCTCATCTTCATCGCTTGCTAAAGCCAACCTTGTTGTTTGTGTTATTGATGTTTTAGCCGTGAGTGGGAATTTATTCTCTTGCTGATCGAATGATTCAGCAATACAAGAGACATCTTGTCCGCCATTAGCATCGCCACAAAAGCACGTACGCAACAGTACTCGAGAGCGTCAAGAGATGGCGCAAGCTCAACCCAACTCCTATACTTCGATGCGGTTCGAACTCCTGTCGAAAGAAAACTACGAGACTTGGAAGATCCAAGTAGAGGCTCTTCTAACTAAAAACGGAACACGGCCGTATGTCTCTGGTGAAAAGGTAAAACCAGAAGACGAAGGAAACCCCCTCAATACATGGAAACAAGAAGAGCGGATGGCCAAGTCCGATCTCATACTTTCGATCAGTTCGTCACAACTGAAACACATCCGCGGCTGTGAAACCTCACGTGAAGTTTGGACAAAACTCGAATCAATTTATGCTTCACAGGGCCTCACAAGGAAGGCTACGCTCCTGGAACAGCTGTTGTCACAGAAATTGCACGATGGCGACGATGTGCGAGACTATTTGTCACGTTTTATGAACGTTGTCGACATTTTACGACAGATGAGTGTTGACATTAACGGTGACCTATTAACGATAATGTTACTCCACAGCTTGCCAAACAGCTACGACAACTTTTGTTGTGCCGTAGTCACATGACTCTTTACCTGATGTCGAGAAACTAATTGGAAAAATAATCGAGGAAAGTTTCGCAAGAGAGCACAAAAGCGACGAAAATGGAGCCATATTTGCCAAACAGCGACAAGCAAATGCAAATAAGTTCCAAAATAGGTCCGAGGCAGCTCAACGTGAGAAAATCAAGTGTGATTTTTGCGGAAAAATGGGACACCGAGCCTCTAAGTGTTTTAAAAGGAAAAGAGAGGAACGAGAAAAGGCCAATGCTGTCGAGGAAGTGTTCTACGCGAGTGAAACTCCCGATCATCTTCAGGACTCATCATACAGTGCTGTGACAGGTGAAGTTTGGTGCATTGACAGTGGGGCTACCTCATACATTTGTAAGGACAAAAACCTTTTTACGAACTCCCACAAGGTTAACAGTGGACTGAAGTTAGCAAGCGACATGACCGCGGAAGTGACAGCTAAAGGTGACGTTCGTGTAGTGGCATCTGATGGACATCGCGACAGATCGCTTTTATTGACAAATACACTTCACGTGCCGAATGTACGCACTAATCTTTTATCAGTTTCTAAAATCGTGGATAAAGGAAACTCGGTATTGTTTACAAAAGAAAGTGCCGTTGTGAAAGATAAGCATGGAAATGTCAAACTTCTCGCGGGTCGCGAAGGTGACTTGTTTTTTGTTCATACTAAAATGGATATCGCGTATGCCGCGAGTAATGATAAATCCAAGGAAGTAGAGTGGCACAGACGTCTTGGACATTTAAATAGAAAGGACATGAATCTCATGATGCGAAAAGAGATTTTTACCGGTCTTAATTTCGATGTTGATCCAAATTAGCCATCATGTGACACTTGTGCAGCCGGAAAAATCACTCGCCCACCTTTTCCAAAAGGAAGTCCCTCATCTCTTCTTGAACGTGTACACACAGACCTTTGCGGACCAATGAGAACGGAGATAATGGGTCGAGCTCGATACCTACTCACGTTCACCGATGACTTCAGCCGCTGGACAGAACATTACCTACTCCGACACAAATCTGACGTAACTGCAAAATTTCTGGAGTATAAAAATCTCGTCGAGACGCGCACTGGGATGAAGATCAAGGCACTTCAGTCCGATAATGGCAAAGAATTTGTCAACACTGGAATGGATCGCATTTTAAGGGATTCAGGAATACAGAACCGCCTAACTGCTCCCTACACCCAGCAACAAAATGGAATTGCGGAACGCAAAAACCGGACCCTGATCGAGCCTGCCCGCTGCATGCTCATAGATTCTGGATTGCCTATATCATTTTGGGGCGAAGCAGTCGCAACGACATGTTATATTCGAAACAGGTGCATCACCAAAACTCTGGGCATCGAAACGCCATACGAGAGATGGACGGGCAAGCGACCTGATTTGCGACATCTAAGAAGATTTGGAGTAAAAGTCTATATTGTTGACAAGACTCCCAATCAAGACAAACTGAAGCCACGTGGAGTCGAAGGCATCTTCGTTGGCTATGCTACCAACGCGAAAGCCTACCGAATCTGGATTCCATCTGAAAAGAAAATCCACATAACACGTGATGTTCGATTTATGGATGTCTATTCGACAGAGAACATGGAAGAGAATCCTGAATCCAAGCGTGACGCGGAACTCATTCTGAAGCAGAACGTGCCTATTCTCAACGACGCCCCCATTGTTGTTGAGGATCAGGAAAACATCGTTGAGAGTCAGGAAGACATCGTCGAGGACCAGGAAACCGTGAACGGAGATCACGAAAATTTGAACGATCAGCAGGAAAGGGACGTACCTATAAGGCGAGCACCAGGAAGGCCTCGAAAAATAAAGACTGGCAAGCCAGGACGTCCTACTAAGGAGTTCATCACCGTAAACAACCCCGACGAAAATAAGCACCAGGAGGCCACTAGTTCCAGCGACGAGGAATTCTACGGATGGGATAACGATGATGTTGCCATGAGTGCCTGTGAGATTCCGTTAGGACAAGCACTATCTGGACCCGACAAGAGTGAATGGGAAGATGCTCTTTATGAAGAAATACGGAGTCTAATCTCAAATGGAACATTCGACATCGTCGACAAACCTGTCAACGAAAAGGTGATCAAGTGCAGAACTGTGCTCAGAAACAAATACGGACCCGACGGAGAACTACAACGAAGAAAAGCACGTGTTGTTGCAAGAGGTTTTGCACAACAACCTGGCTTACATTTCTTTGAGACTTTTGCCCCCGTCGCCCGTCTCAATTCACTCCGGTTGCTAGTGGCGTTAGCTACCGAATTTGATCTCAAAATCACTCATCTGGACATCGAGACTGCCTACTTGAATGCTGATATGGATACAGTGATCTACATGGAACAACCCGATCTACTGGAGGAGATGCTTCAAAGAATATTACGCGAGGACAAAAATCCGAATCTTCGGGAACGAGCCAAGGAGATGCTAAACAAGATGGATGGGACAGCCAAGGTATGTAGACTCAAAAAGGCACTCTATGGTTTGCGCCAAGCTGGACGCCAATGGCATGCCAAATTGGACTCACTGTTACGAGACATGGACCTGACACTAACAAGTGCAGATCTGTGCGTATACACCGATGAGGAGAAGAATACGTACGTCCTTGTCTACGTAAATGACATCTTGATCATATCGAATAATCAATCAAGGGAGAGTCAAATCAAAAATAGGCTCTCTAAGGAATTCAAGGTCAAGGATCTCGGCGAGGCCCGCTATTGTCTGGGTATGGAAATCGCACGCGACAGTGATGGGATAACTCTATCTCAAACCACTTACGTCAAAGAGATTCTGCAAAGATTTCACATGAGCGAGTGCAAGCCTGCGAACACTCCACTTGCAGCTGGCACAAAACTGATCAATGATTCAGTCGACGAATCGGAGGATGAGAGATTTCCATTCAGAGAATTGGTCGAAGGATTGATGTATGCTGCCCTCGGAACGCGACCTGATATAGCACACGCTGTGAGCGTCCTTGGACAATTCAACAACAACCCGAAGCAGGAACACTGAATAGCTGCGAAACGAGTGCTCCGATATCTTCAGGGTACTGCAAGTTTTGGACTTCGATTCAAGAAGTGCAATGAGGCTTTGAAAGGATACGTGGATGCAGACTGGGCAAATTGTGTCATCGATAGACGATCCTACACCGGCTCAGTTTACATTCTTGAAGGAGCTGCCATTTCGTGGGATTCACGTAAACAACGCACTGTGGCCCTTTCTTCCACCGAGGCCGAGTACATGGCAATCTCAGATGCATCCAAGGAAGCTGTGTATCTCATCAACTTTCTGAAGGATCTAGGCCATTCAGATCTTGCCAGAGTGACCATGTTTAACGACAATCAGGGAGCAGGCGAACTTTCCGAAAACCCGGTGCACCACTTGAGATCCAAACATATCGATGTGAAACACCACTTCATACGTCAAGTTCTGAAGGAGTATCCTGTTAAACTGCTCTACCTGCCAACCGAAGAAATGATAGCGGATATACTAACCAAAGGATTGCCTGGACCAAAGCATATGGAGTGCGTTTCCGGCCTGGGGCTGTCATCGACCAAGTTTTCCTTCGGGCGCAACTTGAGGGAGAGTGTTGGGATTCGCAATCCGCGCCCTTCAATAATATTCAAATGAACTATTTCCTATAGAGGACAGCTCTCTGCCTCACATACACATTACAGTCACACATCTACACACTTCACTATTCTCCCTAGGTTCAGTTGCCTGTGAACAGTTACACGACACACATACTTTTTGTACTGTTCTGAATAAACTTCGGTTTTATATTAATTTCGGTTCTCAATCATAATTTCGTGCACCCACCGATCTTGCCCTAACAAATACTTAAAATACAGATCCATTTGGAAAATATTTTATTTACAGTTGATGAAATAAAAATGGTTCTTATCCAAAATTCTCAACTTCAAAAGCTTTTATTTTTTACTTGTTAAGTCTTCAGGACTGCATTTTAAAATTCTTTAAATTAAAAATGTAAGCTTAAAAATATAAATCTAATTTGGAAAAATTTTGAAGTAAAAGATTTTCGAATTAGATATTGTGAACTGAATGATATCATAATCAAAATATATAATTAAGCTAACTACTTTTAAAAACTTCTGAAATCGAACTTGGACAGATTTTTCTTCTAAAGATTTGTAAAATTCCCGGCCAAAACATAAATTCACAGTAATTTCCCGGTTTTCAAGATTTCCCGGTACAGCGGACACCTTGTTATGATTTATAATAACCTATTCGCGATCTGACTAGATTAAAAAATATCCATTTATATTGATTAACAATACAAATAATTACGTATTTTCGTTCAAATGGATAAACTAATGTATTAGCCACTTCTTATAACGGTTTTTGTACCAAAAATTACAATTCACCATTCTAAAATTGTTTTTATTTGGATTAGCTTTTCGTAACTGTCCCAGTAATGGTCGGTTCATCTTAACAATTCATAGAAATCTACTGCACAACCAGAAAGGCATATACTGCGCAGTACTTTTCACCGAAAATTTCTACACGGATTCTAGTACTTCACAGTAGAGTTCTGTGAATATACTTTCCCAATTCTCAGGGTTAAATTCACCACAATCTGAACTAATAAAACTTTTGACTTCAGTTTTATTTAAAATATTTTTCCCATTTACCTCGTTTCTCTCTGAACTGGCTTTGTCGATTCATCCGTCTGAGATTCGGAAACAGTTTTAGTTTTCTCTGGTTTTGAGGATGAAAACCAGCTACCGAACCATCCGCCACTATTTTTGTCATCGCCTCCATTACTGCAACACGGCCCAAATTTTTCACTTCGCAAACTATTCTCTACACTCTTTGCTCTAATTAAAAAAAGTTTTAAACCCATTACGAAACTAGTGCTTCACGAGATTTCGGCGGTGAGAATTCGACAGAAAAAGCATACATTGAATCATTTAATTTTAAACTATTGCAAATAACTCAAAGCAAAAAAAGTGGGCCATATAGACAGTAAAAGTGAAGAGGACAATGACTTTTCTCTATGATTTTAATATATTCATTTCTCTCGGAAAATTCAATTTACATCAATAATTTGTAATTTAGTTGTTTCGTGGGCAAATTTACCGTAAAACGACTTACCAACTTAAAATATCTGATATTAGTAGTGGTGAGAATTACAACAACATCTTCCAACTTTCGAGGCACCAAAATTAAATTTATTTTACTAATTAAAAATCATCAAATTGGTGCAAATAAGGGCGAATCAGACTTTTATGTTTTGTATTTCGACAAAGCTGAGTCGGAGAAGAGGTCATTGGCTACTCTTAACGAAACGACATAATTCAATTGAAAGAGAAAAATATTTTTTCAATGTAAACAGAAAAACGGTGGAGTGCAAATAAAAAAGCAACTAAGGGTAAATACCTGCACAATTAACCATAGTTCCTAAAAACTGAATAACATTTTTTAAAAAACTCGCAGGTGGAAAAATAACGTATAATATCTCGACAGTTTGTGTTCAGTGATTATGTACTGTTCAAATTCTGTATAACACAGGCCCACAAAAAAAGTGACATAAGGGGTATGAAATCGCCTTTTTTATTCCTTTTCTTAATTAGAAAATATGACATTGAATGGTTTAAAAATTAAATATTTTAGACTACAATATTATTTTTAATTTAATGACAGCCTTTAATTACAAATACATTATTATGAAGTCATTTTGCAGTAAAAAAATATTTTATTAAGTTTCAATCGAACGTTTACATTTTTTAATGACTCAGACATTCGAATTGAAACAGTTTAATTTTTAACGTTAAAGTCGGATTTTTTTATTTTGAATGGATTTCTAATAGTTTAGTCAAATAAATTATTGTTCCATTTTAATACTTAAAGTACAGATTCACTTCAAAAATAATTTATTTATATTTTCAGTTGATAAAATAAAAAGGTTTGTTCTCAAAAATTTTCAACTTCAAACGCTTTTAATTTTTAATTGTTTAAGTCTTCAAGACTACAAGAATTCAAGATTTTTTAATGACGCCTTGTAATTAAAATGATGTCATATATGAAAAATATAACAATTTAACTAATTATAATATTTCTAAAACTTTTAAAATAGAACTTGGAACAGATTGCTCTTCTAAATGTTTAGAAAATTCTCGGTCAAAAAATAAATTCACGTGTGAAATATTGAAATTTCTGTGCAATCTTTTGAAATTTTTGTAAAATATTTGAAATTCTGGAAATCTATGTGAAATTTTTATGAAATCAGAAATATTTGTGAAAGCTTTCTTTCATCTTTGTGAAATATTTTGTGTTCGTCTGAATAATTGAAATCTTTTGAAAACTTTTAAAATTTGTTGAAACCTTTTGAAATAGTTTAAAATTTTTGAAATATTTGTGAATTATTTCGTATATTCATTTAAATAGTTGAAATCGTTAAAATTCTTTTAAATGTTTTGAAATCTTTAAAATCTGGTGAAAAAAAAACATCTTTTGCAATCTTTTGGCATTTTTGTATTCTTTTGAAATTGTTAAGAAATCTTTTATATTCATTTGAAATTATTAAAATATTTTTAATGTGTGAAAAATCTTTTGAAATCTTAGAAATCTGGTGTACACGCATTTTTAAAATCTTTGAAATCTTTATGAAACGTTCGAAATCTTTGGGAAATCTTCGTCAAATCTTTTGAAAAATTTATGAAATTTTTCTTAAATATTTTTTTGTGAAATCTTTTTTATTCTTTGTAATCATTTAATTATTTTAAATCTTGGTCATATTTTTTTAAATCTCCTAAAATGTTTTGAAACTTTTAAAATCGTTGCAAATCTTCGAAATTTTTCTAAATCTTTGAAGCTTTGTGTACTTAACCACTTTCCAAATCCTTTAAATGTTTTAAAAATTTTGAAGGCTTTGTGAAATATTTTAAATCCGGTTTTAAAAGAAAAAAAGAAAATGAAATTCAAGGTTCTCTTAAAAAATTCAAGGAAATTTGCAGGTTTCAAGTTCAACAAAAATATAAAAATAATATTTTAATATTTTATTCATTGTTATTTTATTTGTCGTGTGCAAATTGTGATAGAATAGAATATGCCACCGACTATCAGTTGAAGTAAACAAAAAAAAAGAGTTTTCAATGCAAAAGGACGAATTTTCGACGACAAATTTTTTTTTTAATTTTTGAACTTTTATCTTGCAAAGATGAATTCTTAACCAAATGTTCAAATTTCACGAGCGAAAAAGAATAAACTATAAAAAAAAAACTAAATCGTAGAATTTTAAGGCCAATGAGACTAATCTTTTTTTAAAGACAGTTTAATTTTCAACAAAAAAGTTCATTTTTAAATAAGAAAGGTGACTTTTCGACCAAACTGATTAATTTTCAATCCAAAAAAGCGAATTTTCTATTCAAAACAGTTTAACTTCAAACGAAAAAAAAAACACATTAAACTTGAACTAAAATCCAAATGGTTGAACTTTGAATCTAAAAAGACTATAACTCTTTTTCAAACATAATGCATTTTTCAACAAAAAATTAATTTTTAAGTAAGAAAGATGAATTTTCAATTCAAAAGGACGAATTTTCTATTCTAAACAATTTAATTTTCGAAAATAAATTTAATTAATAAATAAGAATGATGACTTTGCTACCAAAGAAGATCAATTTACCATTCAAAAGGTTGAATTTTCTATTCAAAAGATGATTTTTTAAACAAAATAGAAGAATTTTTAACTTGCAAAGATAAATTTTCGACAAAAAACTTCATTATCAAATAGGAAAGATGTCAACAAAAAATAATCAACTTTAATTAAAAACCAAATATTTGAATTTCCAGAACACAGATACGTATCTTTGGCGAACACAGTTCAATTTTCAATAATAAAGTTCATTTTTAATTAAGAAAGATGACTCTCTGACCGAAAAATATGAATTTTTAATCCAAAAGTACGAATTTTGTATTCATAAAGGTTTAATTTCCGACAAAGAGTAATTTTAACAAAAAGTTTATTTTTAAATAAGAAATATAACTTGCTGGCCAAAAAATATGAATTTTTAATCAAAAAGAACGAATTTTCTATTCAAAATAGTTTAATTACCGACGAAAAATATTAATGATATTAAAAAGTTCATTTTTAAATAAAAAAGATGAATTTTCAATCCAAAAGTTCAAAATACAATACTATTATAATTATTTAACACGAGCTATTGAACCAAAAGTTATAATTGCATCCAATTTCATCAGATCACAAATATCGAGACACATTGGGAATGGTGGTTTACCATTTCGCCACCTTGTGTCGAAAACTGGAACTAGAAATAGTAGGTAAAAATTTAAATATGTGTTTTAATTTGAGCATACAAGTATTTTTACCATTGTTTTGTGAATTATAAAACAATATTTGAATACTAAAAACAAATCTTCATCAAAAACAAATAGTTTGAGATCGAATTTCCATTTTAGACAGTGAAGAAATATATTTTTAGATCAGATTTTGAAATAGTAAATATTATATATATATATATAAATTAATAAAAATTTACTTTTGAATTTCTTTTTCCACAAAAATAAGCCCATTTAAGTTTATAACAGTTTGAAAGTTACAATAAACAGAACAATAATTTTTTGTTTAGAAAAATATTTATGTCAAAAAATGTTGTTTTCTTTCACTGTATAATATGTAAATTCCATTTAAAATCCTTTGTTATCGATAGACTTATTTTTATTATACAATGAATACTTTAAACTCCGCAAAAAAATCATTTAAAAACTTTTATGAATAAATTAAAATTCACCTTCAAAATCATATTTACATTTTCTAGTTCAGATTTTTGTCACCAGGTGGCGTATCGCAGTTTAGCCATTCTCAATAGTGCGGACGATAGTGCGAATTAGAATTCTTAAATTCCTGAGAATTTAGGTTCAGGTTATATAACCGAGAATATGAAAGAATTTAGGAGAATTTAAAAGAATTTAAGAGAATTTAAAAATGTATGATTTTTAACAATATTTTTATTGTTCGGGTTATATCAACGGTTGCATATAAATTATTTTCTAGCTCAGACATATTCAGGAATTTGAAATATGCAAAGCAGTAGCACATTAATTATTTGGCACTGTTAGACTAAAACTCTAACCTGAAATTTCAATTGCCTTAGATTACTTAATAAATACTACGAAGCAGAATAAGCAGACCCCACTTCCGGAAAACTTAGAAGCGTGACATTTTCAAAATTCTCTGATTTTTTTTTCGACTTATTTTTCAGTTCAAATCATTAATATTCAAATACCAGCACTTTAATCTTATGATATTTTTACCATCAAATATTTTATAAGCGGAATAAAACACTGTTTCATATAAAAAAAACAAGAAAAAAACATTTCAAACAAAAAAAAGTTTTTTCTACTTTAAAAGATAACTCCTTAACAAAATACTAGATTTTTCAACAAAATAATTAAATTTTTAACATAATAGTTGAATATTCAATCTATAAAAAAGACAAATTGCCAACGAAACAGTGTCATAGTTTGTATTTTAATAGAAAAAGAATAAAATTTATACAACAAAAGAAAAGAATTTTAAAACCAAAAAGACGAATTTCTAACAAATAAATATTTTTCACTCAAAAAATAAATAAAAGTTCATCAAAATTATTGAAACTTCAAATCATAAGACAAATTTTCTTGACAAAAATTTAATTTTCAAACAAAAAATGTGACTGTTCAACAAAAAATTAATTTTCACAAAACTGATGCAATTCTTACGCAAAAAAAGGAAATTGCAAACTAAAAAATTAATTCTAAACCAAAAAAAAAGATGTACTTTCCAATAAACAGTTAAATTTTTAACCAGAAATAAGCCTTCAATCAAAAAAAAAATGCACAATGTACTTTAACTTTGACCCAAGTAGTTGAATTTTCAATTAAAAAAGATTATTTTTCAATAAGGTAATTAAACTTTTAACCTACCAGATAACTTTTCAACTTAAAATATAAATATTTAACAAAAAAGTGATTCCTTAACAAAGCGATTCAACCAAATATTTTAAACAAATTAGTTGAATTATCAAGCAAAGAATAACGATTTTTAACCAAAAAGTTGTATTTTCCTACAAAAAATGAAATTTCTTCTATAAAAAATGAAGTTGTAAATCAAAAAGATAAATTTTTAAAAGAATAGTTGAATTTTCGGTTGAAAAAGACTTTACTAGAGTTTTCACGGTCAAGCTATGAATTTTTTAACAAAAAATCATTTTCTACCAAAAAAATTGAATTTTCAATCCAAAAAGACAAATTTTTAACCAAAAAGGATGGCTTTTTAACAAAATTGTTGAATTCTCTAGCAAATACTTGAATTTTTATCAAAAATATAAGATTTATTTTAAAGCAGAAGAATTTTTTATTACAAAAAAGGTTGAGTTTTAATCCAAAAAGATTCCAGTTAACTCAGTAGCATCCAAAATTGAATTTTTGTAACAAAAAAATAAGTCAGGGTGGCCACAAGATTGAATATTTCAATTTCCCTGACAATTCCTTAACTTTTCCCTGACATTTAGACGAATTTCCCTGACAGGAAATCATTACAAAAACGAATAAGGTTTTAATAATGTGCTAAGCAAAATAGTGAAACAAGCCAGAAAAATGTACTTTACATGGCAGTATAGATAAATTAAGGTCAGATAACTCAGCGGCGCCACTAACGAAAAACAAAATGTCAGATGACATTATAATGACTATTCGTTTTTGAGAAAACAGGGCGGCGCTATCTTGCCGTCAACTCAGCGGCACCCTCTAAAAAAATCATGAAATTACAAAAAATGACTAGGTTAGATTTTTTGCTATTTTCTGCTTTACAATGCGCTATGAATCGCTTTTGTAAAATCAACTCTTAATTAAAAATAGTTGCCCCCTGTAATTAAAAAAGTATTAAAAATGACTAGGCTATTTTATTTTTCTATTTATCTGCTTTCCAATGTGATATGAAACACTTTTTTAAAATAAATTCTTATTTTTAAAAGCAACCCTCTGTGCTGCAAAAACGTATTGAAAAAAAAGAAACTATCTAGATGGAAAATACTTTTAAAATATGAACACAGTATTTTTAAAGCATAGATGAGGAGCAAAATTATTCTTCACCCCTAATCGCTACAAAAACAATCCCCGTATTTGTATCCGAATACAAACCTGCAGACTGATGCCAAAAAATGTATGCTAGGATTTTTTTGCTCTTTCTTTATTTTCCAATGACATATGAATCGCTTTCGTAAAATTAATCCTTATATAAAAAAGCAACAACCTGTAATGAAAACACGTATTGGAAAAAGTAGTTATCTACACAGATGGAACTTACTTATAAAATAGTAAAATGTTACTTTCAAGCATAATTATTTCTCACCCCTAATCTTTACAAAAATAACCTTTATAATGTATAAGCTAAAATTACAACATCTTTTACAAAAGTATTTTCCAGTCTATGTATGTATATTCGAAAAATATAATTTACCTTTTTCGATGCATCTTTTAATGCCTTTAAACAACATCCAGCACAACAAATTTTAAACGAGAAAAATCCATTTTCATATAACGAACAATTTAAATTTTCAGAATGATTGAAAATTTTTTGAGAGAAGACTTGTTCTAAAATGATTTTTTTTAAATAGTGATTAAAACTATTTTTAAAGATAAGTTGAAATAATTTTAAAACCCTAGAAAGCAGTCGTGTGACTAGGGATGCTGGGCATCTACATTTACGTTCTGTACATAATTGTCACATAATAGCAAGTCGCTAATTTATTATCTGCTTCAAATACAGGGTCATGGTGTTTCTGCTAATAAATATTCAAGATTCGAACTTGTGAAAATTCGATTTTATTAAGTTAGTTCGGTTTCTTGATTTTTCCAGCGGGTTAATATGGTAAGGAATTATGTTCCAACTGCTCGAGGAAACCACCCCTAACGTGAAATATGACTTAGTTTGATAAGAAGGTCTTTGAGAATCTTATCGACTTTGCTACTATAAAAACTTCTCAAATTTCGAACATATCCAGGTATATTAGTCACCTGGGTTTTCGACAGACCCAATGTTCTGAAGTATGAAATTCTAGCATCCGCAAAATAATACCCTTGTCGAAAAATTGGTTTGAATTTGATTGGTAGTAGAATATGTACATTTTTGGACACCTACATTATTGAAATCCATATAAATTCGACCTTATCCAGGTAGATCGGTCACATGATTTTTTTATCGGCTCAATGTTGTAATGAATCAAGATTTAGTATCCCCATAAAACTACCCTTATCGCAAAATTCGCCTGAATTTGATTAGTGGTACACTATGTACATTTCTGAACAACTGCATTAGGGAAACTCATACAAGTTCAACGTTATCCAGGTAGATCGTTCACTTGATTTTTTTATCGACTGAATGCTGTAAATGATTAAGTTTTATTAACCCCAAAAAACTGCCCTTATCGTGAAGTTAATCTAAATTTTATTGGTATTATATGACAATTGTGTACAGAACGGGATGCATTTTTTTCGAATGTGATTTGGGAAAATGGTTCTCATAGATAAAAGATCAAAGATAAAACACAGATAAAAGCCAAAATGTATTTTAAAACATACATGTAGATCCCCAGAATCCCTGTTCGCAAAAGTGGTTTTTAGGATTTTAAAATGATTTCAACTTATCTTTAAAAATAGTTTTAATAACTATATGAAAAAATTAACACACTTAGACTGAAAAATAACTTTGATGAGAAATAATTATGATTAAAAATACCATGTAACTATTTTGTAAGTAAGTTCCATCTATGTAGATATCGACTTTGTTCAAAACGTGTTTTCATTACAGGGTGTTTTTTTTTATAGAAGGGTTAATTTTACAAAAGCGATTTATGTGGCATTGGAAAATAAAGAAAGAACACAAAAAAGGAGCACAAAAATCCTAGCATTTAATGTATACAATTTTTTGCATCAGTCTGCATCAGTCATAATTTTGCTCCTTAGTTATGCTTTAAAAATACCGTGTTAATATTTTATGAGTGTTTTCCATTTCGATAGTTTCCTTTTTTTAATACGTAGTTGCAGCACAGGGGGTTGCTTCTTAAAATAAGCGTTGATTTTACAAAAGTGTTTATATCACATTGGAAAGCAAAAAAATAGAAAAAAAATCTAGCCTAGTCATTTTTTAAATACTTTTTTTCATTACAGAGGGTAATTTTTTAAAATAAGGTTTCATTTTACAAAAGCGATTCATAGCCCATTGTAAAACCGCTGAGTTTTCTCATCTGATTAATTAACTAAAGGATATGTATCCAAACTGTAAATAAAGAAATAACTACAAATAAAAACCTAAGAATCGAATTATATTTTCAAAGAATGTGCATTGAAAAAATATTTATATTGATATTAGGAAGTTTTTCCAAAATAAAATAAAACATAAATTTCTATTTTCCCTGACATTTCCCTGACTCCCCTCACATGTGGCCACCCTGTAAGTTTATAAGAAAATTTTTCATCTTCAATCCAAAAAGACGAATTTTTCAACCAAACCGGATGAATTTTTAACAAAATAGTTAAATTCTCTACCAAATAGTTGCATTTTTATCCAAAAAGATCAATTTTGTACTAAAACAGATGAATTTGTAATAAAAAACAAATTTTTTTTATAAATGGAACTTTCATCCAGAAAATATTTCAGTTAATTTTTCAACATCAAACAATAAATTTTAAACAAAAAGTAAATTTTCTACGAAATATTTAAGTTTTTAAGAAAATAGTATAATAGCTTAATTTCTAATCGAACGGTTGCATTTTTATTTTAAAAAATTAATTTCTGCTAAAGCAGATAAACTTTAAAATAAAAAAGAGAAACTTTCAAACAAAAGAGTTGAATTTTCAACCGAAAAATTAACGAAAAAATGCAATTTTCTATTAATTAAAATAAATTCTGAGATTCTCATAAATTCTCAGACAATTTATACACTAATCAAGACTTCTACTGACGACTTGTCACGACTATAGGGACGAATTGAGAATTTCGGATAAGTCAGCCGACGGTCGTCATTAGAATTCTTCAGTGAATAGCCCCACGGCAAACGGCTACTTTCAGAATTAAAAAGTCGCTGATAAAATGCGTAAATCACGCCTGCCTATTACAGAAATATCATGAACGTTATTCTTCCTGTTCAGATTTCTGAACAAACATTTTTCCGTATAGTGGACAAAAAGTTTGCTACTTTCTATACTTTGTCTAAAACGCAGATATAGCTTTTGCATTTGGGACGGTAATATATTATAAGACATTTTTCCACCTGGAGTTTTTTTCTACCCACCTACCTACCTTGTAAGATTAAACAATAAAATAGGTCGATTAATACGATAAAGCAAAGCGTGCTTTTGATTTCAATAGTGATGAAGAAAAAAACATAAAGAAGAATAAGGCTTGGGTTATCAAAATTTTGCAGAAAAGTAAAGTCTCTAAACTAGAAAATGAAACTTACGATGCTGTTCGTGTGCCGTTAAGAGCTGTGTGGAATCTGGGTTGAACATAATTCCACGCTCCCTGGTTTTTGTGCTCCTCTTGGCACCAAATGAGTTGAGCATCAGAGTATTTCTCAGCCTCTTTCTTGACAAGATCATAGGGGAATGGAGAGATCTGCAAAAAAAATTCGTGCATCTCAAATCATACGAATCTAAATTGTATTGAAAACACCACCAGCGCCCTCATTCAGATAGAGGTAGAAGCTATGGAAATTAACAATCACCTGTTCCACCCTTGCGATTGCTACTTTATCTTCGAGTCCCCTCTCTTTCCTCGATTTCTTCAGTTCGTAATAAACCTTTCCCGAGCAGAAAATGAGCCTCTTGACTCCATTGGGACTTTCAGCAGCGACACCTTCCTCGGGAATAATTCTCAAGAATTGTGTATTCTCCGTCATCAAGTCGAAACTGGACCTGGCTTCTGGATGTCTCAGGAGAGATTTGGGTGTCATGATGATCAATGGTTTGCGGAAGGGAAGGGCAATCTGGCGACGGAGAATGTGGAATAAATTGGCGGGTGTCGTGCAGTTTGCGACGATCCAGTTGATGTCGTGGAGTTGGCGAACTGCAAATTCCTCGCTCTCTGGTGGAAAATAGTCTGGGTCGTCAGACGACATCTGGAGGAAACGTTCTAATCGAGCGCTCGAATGCTCTGGGCCCTAGAAAGACTAATTGTCAAAAGAAGGCATATATGCAAATTGATAATTATGTCAGATTTGATGTATCTTAACCTGGCCTTCAAGACCGTGGGGTTGGAGCATCACAAGACCGGACTGACGAACCCATTTCGCTTGGCCACTGCTGATAAACTGATCGATGATGCACTGTGCAGTGTTGTTGAAATCTCCAAATTGAGCTTCCCAAATTACGAGAGCGTTCGGGTTTGTCATCGAATATCCCAACTCGAATCCTTCGAGAAAGGAAATTAGAATTAAGTATACTGCGCAGTTATAAATACAATAAAAACTTACTGCGCTGTGATAAACAGCGCGTAAGTTTATTACACAGGTAAAATGTCATTTACATATGAGCAGTAATGTTCTGCGCAACTTTTAGGTGCGCAATAATTAAGCATTTAATCATTACGTCACAATTGGTGGACTTGAAATGTTCAGTGGTAGAGTCCAATTCATTGTTTATATAGATAATGAAATAACCTTTTTCATTTCACAAACCGTAAGAAATGTATACATTAGGATATCTTATTGAGTCTCCTTACGAACAATGCCGAACGATGTCAAATTCCCAGTCACTTTACATTTTTTCCGGCTCAAGTTTTTCAATTTTCCCGGTCAACTAAAATTAACATATTCATATTTGCCTCAAAACGAAATTTTTATTTTATAAGCTCTCAACTAAAACAATGACTTTGCAACTGAAAGAATTGAATTTTTAACCAACAAAAATTAATTTTTACTAAAAAAGGTCAACGTCAAACAAAACTTAACAAATTAAATTTCAAGTTAACTATGGAATATTCAATTGGAATAAGTTAAATTTTAACTTAAAAAATTATTTTTCACAAAAAAAAGCCCAAGAAGATTAATTTCTCCCAAAAATACGAATTTTCAACTAAATAAGATTTTTCAACCAGAAATTGAATAATTAGATTCGTAGTCCAAAAATGGACGTTCAACCAAAGAAATTCATTTTGAACTAAAATTATGGAATATTCGAATGCAATAAGTTAAAATTTCAGCAAAACAAAATCAAACATAAACGAAACAAATTTTCAACAAAATAACTTTTCGGCAAAAAAATTCCTTACCACCCGAAAAAAAAGTTTACAATCAAATATCTGATTTTGCAAACAAAGAAATTAATTATTTTATTCAAATGGAAAATCTTAATAAGAAAATTAATTTTTAACCAGAGTTATCAATTAATTTTTTTTCAAAATAAAAGATGAATTTTCAACTGAAATGATCGATTTTTTAACAAAATACGGGAATTTTTAAAGAAATAGTTAAAAAGATCAATTTTCTACAACAAATGGAACAGTTAAATTCTCCGTTAAAATGTAAATCTTAACAACGACAGTCTTGCGACTGTAGATAAAGCATAGAAATCACATTTATAAATTGATAAAAATTATTTGAATAATGAAAATGTAAATTTCGCTACGATTAGAAGTAAATTACCGTTTTTTTTCATTTAAAAATATGAAAAAAAATTCATTGAATTTAGAAATTTTGAAATAAGCTTAGAAGAATTGAAGAGAATTCACCAAATTTGACTAATGACTACAAAACGATTCAAGTTAAATTCAAAAGAATTCAATTAAATTCGACAATTTTAAGAATCGAAACAAATTTGATTCATTTCAATAAATTTTCAGTGAATTTAGAAAAATGTTAAAGAAATAAGAAGAATTAAATAAAAATTCATAAAATTTCAGATGAATTTAAAAAGCAACTAAGTGAATTGAAAAAGAAATCTAAGAATTAATTGAATCGGTCAGAATTGTGTGAATTTAGAAGAATTTAAAACGATTTAGGATAAATTAATGAAAATTCAGGGGGAATTCCAAATAAATTGCAAAAAATATTTGAAAATCTTCGAAACCCTACGAAATCCTTTAGGTATTGTGAAAAATTCTTTAAACTCCATTAAAATATTAAAATCCCTTAAGATTATTAAAACCCCTTGGAAATCCCTTGAAAATGTTAAAACCTTTCGGAAATGGCTTGGAATCTTTTAAAATGTCCTAAAATATTTGTTTTTGAAAGCCTTCAAACTTCTCAAATAAATACAACATTTCTGGCAGTCTTAAAGTTTCTGAAAATATTTCGAATCCATTGATACCTTTTGAAAGCCCTTGAAACGTTTTAAAAATATTTTACAATACCCTGAAGTGTTTCAAAATCCTTTTAAATTCTATTAAATTACTAAAATTAATGAAAAATGTATTTATAATCTTTTAAAAGAATATAAAAAATTTTTAATCCTTTAAACTCCTGTGAATTTTTTTAAAGCTCTTGAAAATGTCAAGGAATTTGAAAAAAATACGTTATGATATTTCAAAGCCGTTGATCATTTTATAAATTGATTTTTAGAATCAATTAGGTTAAAACTTTAAAAAATTCAAAAAGAATCCATTGAGTTAAGTAGAATAAAGTAAATTTAGAGAAATTCAAGAAAATTAATAACATTCAAGAGAGTTCGAAAGAATTTAGGATAAATTAATACGAATTCAAGGTGAATTCGAAATCTCTTCAAATCACATACCCTATTTATGAATAGATTCTTTAAAATCCATTATAATATTCAGAAATTCTAGAAAATTCTTGATCCTAAAATATTTCAAAAGCTTTAAAATCACTTCAAAATTAATGAAGTTAATAAAAAAATCCGTAGAATCTTTTAAAAATCCCTAAAATACTTCAATTTAAAAGCTCCTGAAAATGCTTTAGAAGTTTTAAAAATACCCTGAAATCTTAAAAACTACTTCAAATTATTTAAATCTATTAAAAATTTCTTGAAGTCTTTATAAATACCCTGAAATATTTTGAAGGATTTAAGATAATTAAAAAAAAGGAATATACCTGAAATGAATTGTGATTAACCCACGAATTAATTTATTGCATGAAAAGTGATTAATGTGATCATCGCATTTGAAAAGAGTGACTGTGCGGTATACCTTACTATTTTTTACAGTTACTTCTTACGGAAATTCTCTTATTTTTGCCTTTTTTCAAAATGCCTGACTCAATTAGGGTACCCATAAGGGATTAAATTTTGAAAATATGATACTTTAGGGACGTTAATTTAATATAGGGTAGAATAGAAGATATAGGGATCTGAAATACTCAAATACGCCACCTGGTGACAGAATCGGAAAACCCTCAGCGTAGGTAAAGTTTGACGGGAAGTATAGGCGAATAGACGAAAATAATTTTTCTAAAGGTTTTACAGTGTTTGTTACAGTGAAACCGGGAAAAAATAAAAAGTGATAAATAAAAAGTTACAAATAAAATAAATCAAACTTTATCAATGGAGTTTTCGCCACGAAAATCGAAGAGCAAAGTGTTTTGTTGTGTTTGGTTGCTCTTCTACTGCTCGAAAGCATGAAACTGTTCGGTTTTTCTGAAACGTAAATAAACTCCTATTTTTCAAAAATTACAAAAAATCTTATAAGACATTTACAGCATTTACGGATAGTATGGCTCGAGAAATAAAACAGAATAATGTAAAAAATTCACGAGATTCAAACGGATTTTCAAGTATTTTCCACTGTCAATAAAAAAGTTTGAAGAATAAGTTATAATCATCAAGTATTTATCGTTTTTATTCTTCAATAATTTTGCAGCATTTAGAGTGAAAATAATCAAAGCAGGTTCTAAATAAAAATCAGCCCCTTGGCTCTTCCTATCCAGCCTATGCTTTAGATGTGTCATGAGAGTTGACCGCGGCCACGGTGACGCTGATTGTTCATTGGGCCGAGATTCATTCAAATATATGGGAAAAAACGTAAAAATTCCATTTTCATACAATGAAAAACATTTTATCAAATTTTCTTCTGCAATACGCCGATCAAGAAAGCTTCTTATATTTTTCAAAGCAAAATTTATTATGAAAAAATGTAAGTTGCTCGAGTTTTATACGAAAATTCGGTTTACTTTTTGGTGGACAGTTCAAATAGAAGTTCTGTCATCTCTATTTAAATGTCGATGTTATTATTTATTGTCTTGATTAAAGTGAATAATTATATTAATATTACATGACATTAAAAATAATTTTAAAAATATTGTTTTGAGTTACAAACGCAAAAAATATGAAATTATATATCGCCTAAAAACGAACTAGTATACAAATTCATTTTTCCTTGAAGTTTAATCATTGATTTGTTAATATTGACCTGCAATTGAAATATCATGATTATAAAATTAATTGAATAAGATAATTTTATTGAAAAGTAAGGTTTTTCACAGTCGATGAAATTAAAAAGCTTTAATGGAAAATGAAGTACTCGAAAATGATAGTAATTTTTATAATTTTTTTTTTTAATTTTGGAGTAAAATTGAATTTATTGTTTTCGTCATGGAGTTTTTATTTTTCAGCTAAGACTTTTTGTTCCTGTTTCTGTAAAAAATAGCATAAGGAAGGAACATTTAAAAAATTATACCAATGGTGAAACATTGATAAAATTGCTTTATAAATCGCTAAATATATAAAGAACAGTTTATATCAAATTTTATGACGAATATTAAAAAGGTACAAGTTTCATAATTCGTCTATATTTACAACTAAATTTAAACGGCTTTCTTTAAGAAAAGGAAAATTTAAACATAAATTTAAATAATACTTTGTTTGCTACATTAATATAAAAATTAATAAAAATAGAACAGACTGCCTTTTTTGTCTCCATTTGTTTAAATTGTAAAAATCAATTTTTTAAGTATATATACTCTAAAAAGATAATTTTTCCCATTACAAAATAATGAAGAATTATTAATATTGATATATATATATATATGTATATATATATTCGGTTTTGATTCCTCTAGAATCAAACCGAAGGGCCTATGACAAAGCCACCGAACGCGTCCTCGGGTTGCGGATAGAGGGTCCCTGAACCAAGGATTTCTGCTGAATATGGTTACAAAAATAAATAGGCAGTCGCGGACAATTGTCCAGGGGTGGTCCCGAAGGAATTAACCCCCAAGCGGAGGTGTGA
>NC_046657.1:102123501-102188456 GCF_010883055.1 Belonocnema kinseyi | reverse complement strand
CACTTGCGGGAAAAATGCAGAAGGCGGTTGTCCTTGGGTCACTCCGTGTTCTTAGGGTGCACGAGGCTTTTGCTGGATGGTCGTATTGATTCCTTTACAGACGGAAACCACCTATCTCACGGTTGTGAGACGTGGTTGTGGCTGAAATTTTACCGCGATTTCGCTGGAAGCAGGTGCAATTTTTCAGATTAGCACCCGCTCCCGGCGAAATCCTGCGGTTGTCCTTATGACAAATTTTTAATTATATATATATATATATATATATAATAACTCTCCCATATAAGGTCATCAGGGTCGATAACCTTATAACAGAATGCATCCCCCGCTTTTAGTTTGATTTCATCGCGAAAAATCGCTATTTGCCACAGTTTTATTATTTTTTCATCCTTAGGCACAATAGTAAATTTACATTTTTTAGTGCCTGACTGCTTGTAACTGTATCCACATTTGCACCCGAAAATAACATATTTTACCATTTTGAATAACAAATTTTTGTTCACTGGATGTCAAACTCTTGTACTTTCCCGTTATTACAAGTAAAAATACTTAAAAAGGTCTTTTTTTAAACAAAAAGTGTAAATATTTACATTATCACATGCATTTCCGACATTTTCAACTCAGAGTGCCAGGGGGCTAATAAAAATATTATTTTACGCACAAATATATCAACCTAACCTCAAATCTGTAAAAAGTTACTGCTGATTTGTCATTTCAAGTTGATATATATTAAATTTTGTATTGAAAAGTCGATAGTTAATATTACATTTTAAATGTTTATGAGGGGGAAAAATTGAAGAATTTATTATTTAGACAACAAGAGTTTTAAAATTCGAAATTTGCAAACAAAATGTAATAATATAGAAACTGAAGTTTTATTTTCCACCTCTTTTCTGCAAAATAAGTGTCTTGCATGTAAAATTCTTTCTCCTTCTACGAAGTTTCTACATGCCGGTGTAGATTTTGTGAAATCACAAATTTGAGCAATATTGCTTTCGCCGCTAATGGTACCCTCAAGATTTCAGATCCCAATAAGGACTGGTCTCTGAGGCCTGCATTAATAACCCAATTGAGAGGTGTCTCCTGCCAAGAAGCTCCCGGTCAAAGTTCCATATAATGGTTCCTCTAACACAGGTTCCTTATTTATCAGGTTTCACTACTCTCTTTAAAAGTAATACAAAACTGCAAATGATACTGGCTCAGGGATCGCAATCACCCAAGCCAATAACTTTTGACTTTAAACTGAAATAAACTTACCGAGGACTCCATATTCAGAGAGAGAACTATTGCACACAGTGTATGGCGCCTGATCCGGGTAAAGATAGCAGAGCTGTCTGTATGTCGCCTTATCGACAGTTTGATGATGCAACACGTGATGCCTGTGAGAGAAAGTACCGCGTTCGACATCCTGTCCCGATAATCTCACGTGGATTCCCTCCTTAAGAAGCGAGCCAAACGCCATGGCTTCTCCCAACGCCCAATCAATTTGCCTAGACTCAATCATTTCCATTCGGGCCTTCAAGATACGCTCGATACCTTTGTGGACGACAAACTCGGCCGCATTCGGTGGAGGCGAGGAGAATTTCTTGCCAATGTGAACCAGAGTGTCCTCTTTCACTCCAGTTGGAGAAACTTTCAGCGGGTCTTTTCCCTCGAAGAAACCAGACCAGGGTGAGTCAAGCCAGTCCTTGTATTTGATGTGGGTCTCCTGCTTCGCGTTTCCATAGGCTTCTTCGCAGATCTTTTCATATTTGTCTTTAACATCCTACAAATAAAGTATCAGTATATATATTAGTTTGGAAAATTCGATTCCGGGAATTTTAGAACAATTTCGAACCTTGACTTCCTCTTCAGTGACCACTCCTTCCTGGACCAACTTGCTAGAATATTTATCGAGAACTCTTGGAGTGTTTTTAATTTTGCGGTACATAAGTGGTTGGGTAAACATTGGTTCGTCGGCCTCATTGTGTCCGTTTCGTCTGTAAGACACAATGTCAATAACGACGTCTTTATGGAAAGTCGCTCTCCATTCGGCTGCCATTTTGCAAACGTGCATCACCGCCTCCGGATCGTCAGAGTTGACATGGAAAATTGGCGCGTTCACAACTCGTGCAACGTCTGTGCAGTAAGGAGACGAGCGCGAATGCCTAGGATCGGTCGTGAAACCGATCTGATTATTCGCGACGATGTGAATTGTTCCGTGGGTTGTGTAATCAGGCAAATCGGACAAGTGCATTGTCTCGAAGACGATTCCCTGACCACAGAAAGCTGCGTCGCCGTGCAAAAGAATAGACATGACCTGAAAGAGACAACCCCCCAATGAGGATCTACTTCGGTGTTTACAAAACTGTTTTACTTTTTACACCGGTTTAATTGAGGATACCTTTTTGCCTTCTCCATCTCCTCGGTAGAACTGTTCAGCTCTTGTTTTTCCCTGGACGACGGGATCGACAGCTTCGAGGTGAGAAGGATTCGCAACAACTGCGAGGCGAATATTCTTGTTCGTTACTCTATTGAGACGTTCGATATAAGTTCCAAGATGATACTTGACGTCTCCTGAACCCTAAAATAAGGATTATATTTGCAACTTTTCCCGGACAGGGTGTGTATACTCAAATCCTAGACAAAAAATTCCCCGACAATTCCAGGTTTTTATAAATATATATATATATATTTTTTTTTTTTGCTTTAGTTTCTAGAAATTCAATTAATATTTTAAAATCAGAAAGATCTCACAGATTTGATAGATGATTTTTTAACTAAATAGTTGAATTTTCATCCAAAAAGTTTAATTGTCTCCTAAAAACGACGATTTTTAAACAAGACAAATGAATTTTCAACCAAAAATCTTCAACTGAAATAGATGAATTTTTAACACAAGATTTTCACTTTAAACCAAAAAGTAGAATGTTCAACTAAAATGATGAATATTTAACAGAAATACTTGACTTCTCAAATAAAAAAGACAAATTTTCAACCTAATAGTTAAAGTTGGAAGTAAAAAATATCAGTTTAAACCAAAATCGGATTAATTAAATTTCAATTTAAAAAAAAATTAGGTTTCTGCAAAAGAACAAATATTTTTTAACCAACGTGAAGAATTTTCAACTAAAATGATGAATATTCAACTGGAATAGATGATTTAAAAACCAACTAAATTAACTTTCAATCAAGAAGATTAACATTTAAACAAAAATAGTACTCTTTTTTACCAAAAACGTTTATTTTTCAACAAAATACATCAACTTTCAACTGAAATGATCCACATTTAACTGAAATACTTGAATTTTCAACCAAAAACAAATTTTCAAACAAGATTAATAATTTTCAAATAAAAAGATTTATTTTCAACCAAAAAAATTACAATTTTTCAACAAGACAAAAATTTTGTATGAAATATTGGAATCCCCAACTAAAAAAGACAAATTTTCAAGCATATTTGTGAATATAGAAGGAAAAAAGATTCATTTTCAACAAAAAATGGAATTTCCAGATAAAAAAAAAATTATTTTCTACAAAAAAGTCCATTTTTCAACCAAAGTGATGAAAAAAAAGAAACGATTAATTCCGAAACAAAAAGATTAATTTTTTATTAAAAACGACAATTTCTAAACAAAATAAATGAATTTATAACGAAAAAATTTAATTTTGAACTAAAAAAAGGGAACTTTTCAACAATTTTGTTGATTTTTTAACTAAAAAAAAAATCGATTACCAACCAAAAAATATAATAATTGAATTTTCGGTTAAGAAGATTAATTTAAATTAATGAATCAATTTTCCACTAAAATGATGAATTTTCAAGTAAGGTAGAAACATTTTAAAGAGAAAAGTTTCACTTTTAACCAAAAAGTAGTATTTTCAAATAAAATGATGAATATTTAACAGAAATATTTGAATTTCCAACTAAAAAAAAAACAAATTTTCAACCACATAGTCAAAGTTTAAACTGAAACAGCTCATTTTTCAACTAAGACTGAAATAATTAAATTTATAGTTCAAGAAATTACTATTCTATCAAAAAAGTACAATTTTTCAACAAATTACATAATTTTTCAATGAAATAGTTGAATTTTTCAACCACATAGTTGAATTTTGAAAGTAAAAAATCAATTTTAAACCAAAAATGAAATAGTTTAATATTCAGATCAGAAATTAATTTCCCATCGAAAAAAATTGTTTTCGACCGAATAGATTTTTGACTAAAATGACAAAATTTCAACTAAAAAAAATTATTCTAATTTTTCAACCAAAATTAAATAAATTTTTTATCGGAAAAAAGATAGAATATTCGACTAAAATAATTACATTTTCAGTTCAAAAAATTAGTTTTCAACAAAAAATTGCAACCAAATAGTAAAAATTTCATCTGAAACCCAGTCGGCTCATATTCTTGCGAAAAACGCCAAAATAGACGTGAAATCGACAAAAACAGCGATTTTTCGTATATATTTTGGCGAAAAAAATATTTTCATGTTTTTGGGGTCGCTGAATCCGAATCCGAGGTCCAAATAATGCAGTTGGCTCATATTCTTTCGAAAACGCAAAATAGACGTTTTAGTCATTTTTACGTCTATATTTATGCTAATTGGGTGATGTGGACACCTTATTCGGATTCAGTGACCTCGAAAACATAAAAATATGCTGATTAAGACCACCGGACATGGAAAAATTCTTTTGCAAAAATATACATTAAAAATCGCTGTTTTCGTCGATTTTCTCGTTTTTCGAAAAAATATGAGCCAACTGGGTTATTTGAACCCCGGATTCGGATTCAGCGACCCCAAAAACATTAGTTATGCTGATTAAGACCACTGGATACGAAAAAATATTTTTTTTTTGTTCAAAAATATACGTACAAAACGCTGTTTTCGTAGAGTTTCTCGTTTTTCGAAAAAATATGAGCCAACTGGGTTATTTGAACCCCAGATTCGGATTAAGCTACCCCAAAAATATATAGATATGCTGGTGTAGTCCGCCGGGCAGACTACTTTTTTTGTATGCGGATGTTATCAACGAAGTTCAGTTTTTAACCAAAGAGATGAATTTTCGATTAAAATTATGAATCTTGAGCCAACAAAATTAATTTTTAACAAAAGAGTTTAACATTTGAATTTTTAACGAATATGATTAATTTTCTACCAAAAAAGAACGAATTTTCAACAGAAACATGAATTTTCAACCAGATACTTAAATTTTAAAATAAAAATGTTTTCATTTTTACACAAAAGTTGAATAGATAATTTTCAATTTAAAAAATTCATTTGAAACCAAAAAATGAAGTTTCAACAAAATAGTTAAATAATTTAAATAGTTAAATGTTGATTGATTAAAGTGATAAACATGTATTTATATATAATATACGCACATCATCGGCGGCTTCAAGTGCAGCAAACTGCGTGAATATCTGGCTGAGTGGTTTTCTGCAGACATTTGCTAGTACATTGAGACGACCTCTGTGTGGCATTCCCATCACTATGGATTCAACGCCAAGTTCGGTAGATTTGTCAATCACTTGCTTCATCGCTGGGATCAGAATTTCACAACCTTCGAGGCCAAATCTCTTTTCTGAAGTCCATTTCTTGGCTAAAAAGGCTTCGAACCTGAAGAGCAAAAAGTGAGCATGACGAGAGTCTTTCAAAATATATCAAATTTGCTTAAATAAATTACAACCCACCCAGTGGCTCGAGTCAATCTCGCCAAAATGAGACGTTTCTCATCGTTCGTAACTTCCGTAATACCCGGAGTTTCCATCTTCTGTCGAATCCAATTGCACTGCTCAAGGGAATTAATAAACATAAATTCCACTCCAATATGTCCGCAATAAGTTGACTCCAATCTTTTCAAGATTTCACGCAGCGGGAGTGATTTATCCTTCCCGCCGATAAAGGTGGTGGACGGTAATTTGAAAACTCGATCCATGTCCGACTCCTCTGTTTAATTCACGGAATTTTAAGACATTACAATCTTGTTTTTTTTCTTTTCTTTAGAGAAAGTTTCTCGGAAACACACAAGGCAAAAGAAAGTCTACAATTTTTACGCAGAGATTTTTGTTGTATTGCTACTGCAAAACTGATACTGAAAATGTTAAAAACGCGACTCTTCACAAACTGTTTTCAATAAAGCATTTAACAACGGACATTTTTTTTTTTTGCAAGATCGAAAATGGACTGTCTATAATTTTTAATCTTGTACAATCTTCGACTCGACAAATCCTACTACCGCACAAACATGCATTTTTTTCATGAAAAAGCAACAGATATTATGTTCTTCAAAATTTTACAAATGTATGTAGGCATCTAAATAGTTTGATTATACTTTTAGAAGCACACAATTTCGCAGTTTTGTCTACGATTTAGGACCAGTGAGAGCGAGAAAGAGAGAAAACCCAAATGTTATGTTAAAACATTCAGAAAAAAGAAAGAACGTTAAAAATATAAAATAAGATTGACTGGTTAGTTAAAAGATTAGTTAAAATAAATTATTTTTAAAACAACAGAAACATCTTTGGAATATTTTCTGAAAGAACAGGGCGGAGATGAAAAATACTTCAATAGAGAAAATTACGCTTGCCTACTTGTAAACCCACAATCACCAATAATATTTTCACCAGTCTACGCAATCGGATTTAGTTTATCCTGCAAGAAAAAAACGAACCAATCCCCAAATATACTTGTAACAAGAATTATCGCCCAATTTAGATTTTGATTTGATTTTTACATACTTTTCATAAGAGCTGCTACCCGATTTCGTAGATCTTGAGCGTAAGTGGTTCGAGGAATCTTTCCTGTGGACATTAATGCTTCGACTCAAAACTATGCTTTTCATTTCTTCAATATTGCCGAACTTAGTCGCTTCAAAACTTTTGATTCATACATTTATTTTAATATACATAATCCTCCTTTTTAGTTTTAAAATAAGAACGAACAAACTTCTAAATTCAGGATTTCCAAAAGTTTTTGCAATTTCCAGTAGCAGAAAAGAAAGTAAAACTACTCGTAAGCTAGTGTGCTATTGCTGTTTTCAATTTGCAATTTGTAACTAAAGGTGCTGTCTAACGATCTAATAAAAAATTATAAGAAAGAGTTAAATAAAAATAAAATAAAATAAATACCAGTGAAAGACTAAACTTAAATACAATAGAGTAATACTATAAGAGTGAAAATAATATTTGTTATGCGATAAGATTTTTCAGAAACCGATCAAGCTATATTTAATTTTAACAATGGCATAATATGAAATTTTAATTTTAATGAATTATATTTCTGAGTTTCAGAGCATTTAAAAACTTGCTCAAAAATTTTATATCAGGGTGGCCTCTAAAATGTAAGGTGAAAATTCAGGTAATTTTACGACTTTCCAAACATTTCCATGGTCATTAAAATTAGACACCGAACGTTTCTGAAGCAGATAAATTTTCTGTTTGGATTATTCAAAAATAAACTGCAAACTCAAAGTGAAACTCTTCGGAATTCAGATAGTTCCATATAAAAAATAAAACTGCTAAATTTCCAAGTTCAAGTTTCAAAAATTCCAAAAATTTAGATTTTTTGTTTGGACGTTTGGCCAGGGGAGAGGAAAACTGCAGAAACCATCTCCAGAGTTCAGCCGGTTTTTCGGCAGTCAAGTTTGAAGGCAGGCATTCGACCCTACCCATCAAATGCACACATTCATCGTTGGCACCAAAACTTCATTTAAAACTGGCCAATTTTTAAATTATAATTGTCCAATTACAATATTTTTTATACTGAAAGCCTTAATGTCAAATTGTACCTTGCAATTTTAAAACTCAAGTCATTGCAATTGTCATTATACAGTTTTGATAGTTTAGCATTCTGAAATTGTAACCACTTAAATTAAGCAAATTGTTCAATTATTTAGTCTTCCAATTTTTTATTTTTTTAAAATCTTCTAGTAGATATTGATCAATTTCAAATGTTTAAGTGTCACAATTTCTAATTATGAATTAAAAATTTGAAACTATTTAAAATCGTCTAATTTATAAAGCTACAATAATTATAAGTTCTTCAATTTTTGTTAAAGGTTTGATAATCTTTACAAAATCTTTGAAATCCTTAAATCTGTTTTACACTCAGAAGTGTCATAAACGTATCATTAAATAGTAGAATTATAACAATTCCTTGTACAGGGGCCACCCTGCATAATGATAGAACACATTTTTTTTAATTTTAAAAATCATACACCCAAACAGTCCGTGGTTATTTTAAAGGCTTTCAAATTTTCACTACATTCCTGAAATTTGACTATTTTTTCAAATAATGACGTACAAATATTAATACAATAATGAAAATTAATGTATTGCTATTGAAAATATGATTAATAGAAGTATTAAAAGATTGATCGGCTTCATGTATTACTTTCAAATCTTACTCTATAAGAACTGCATCACATCCTCCAATTAGACGAAATCGCAATCTTGTAGGCTTACCGAATGAGTAATAATTATAGAGCAACTCTTGGGGATGCCTGTCATCAAGATCAGCACTGTTGATGCCAAGCGGGTCCAATTTAGCGATATGGTGGCCACGAATCTGTCAATTTAATGCCACATTCATACCAACCGATCAAAATCTTACACTTGGAATTGTAAATGTTATTCGTAACACGTTATATGTCATTATATTTATTAAAACGCATCTGAACAGCTCTATAATTCAGCTTCAAATTTCATCTTGTCCTTGACATTCTCACTTAGCTCAGAAAAAATGTATTTTTAACACATCAATTTTTCTTTACGTAAATATTAAATTCTGATAATACAACAGCTGCAGGTGAGAATACCAACGAATTCCGTCTCGTTACAATTGTATTCATATATTCATAAAAACGTCAAGTTAAGACACATTGTAAGGTTCTTTTAAACAACTAGAAACTGCTCGGAATTTTTAGAAGAATATTAATGAATTTCTTCGGCGTGTTCTAGTAAATTCAAAGAAATAGCAGGCTTAATTAAATAAACAAGTTGCACAGTTAAAGGGGAAAAACACGTCAGTTTTGCCACCTAACACCTCCCGAGTTAAATTGTAATGTGAACAAAAGGAAAAACAGGGAAATATTACAATTAGCACTGGATGCATGCATTGTATGAGAGACGAATCGAAAAAAAAACAAGAAGAAGAAAACGAAAATAAAAACATGCAAGCTAAACTGAAGAAAAAACCATGCTCTTGTAGAAAACAAAATTTACAAGATTTCTATGAAACGATAATACCATGCGTGCGAAAAAAAAAATCTAGAGCAATCTTTCTAATTCTCTTTTTTAACATTTTCAGTATCAGTGATCTGTGATTTTTTTTAAACGAACCTCAAATGATATATTTTTTCTACATCTACAGTTAGAAGAACTATTAAAAATGGTCGAATTGCATGAGCTTCAAACATTTCTGGACAAAGAGTCCGAACTTTATCGGTATGAAATTCAAATTAGTTGCGTCATTTGAGCCTCGGTGATTTGATGAAGATTGGAAATTGCATGATGACGTAAGAGTTATCGCTCGTAATCGAGTTTTGGAAAAATGGACTTATCAACTCGTTTATGAATGGATAATGAAAATAGGGATGAGGAAGAGAATTTAGAATATGTCAAAGTTATTTTAAGGTCTTGAACAAATTGATTGAGTGAGACTTGAGACTTTTTATTCTTTAGTAGTGAGGAAAGGGGTTATTATTTTGAGAGGAAACGATCACGGTCAAAGCCTTACCAAGCATATATTGTCGAGCAACTTGTTCCGGAGAACCCCTGCGAGCCGCATAATGTTTGTGTATCGATTCAGATTGCATGATACCCAGCGGATCCAGATCGGAGACTAAGTGGCCTCGAGCCTAAATGCCAATGAAAAATTCCCACAGGATCGACAAAATAAATAAATATTCTTTCTCGTCCAATGACGGCTCTATTCTAATTTAATAATGATTTGATTTATAAATACACGAGACATCTTTCTTAATTAATAACGCCTTTTCTTTTGCAAGAGGACAATAATTATTTGAGTTAAAAATGTCTTGTAAATAATTAGGATATTAATTTTGATTATAATAAGAATTATGATTTTATGTAATTAAAGTTTTGATTTTAAGTTAATGATAGAATTTGATAATAGAAGGTATACTGAAAGATAGATTTGTAGTCATGCTTAAAGCCTTAAAATAGTGGATGCAGCGATGATTCAATCGGAATTCCAATTTTTTAATACGGTTCTTAGACAATTTTATTGAAAAAGAGGATAGAATTTTAAAAAATTTTAAGTTGCTAGAGAATTGGGATTTCCAGGTTTTTCGAGGTCAATTTTTAAAATGTCGAAACTTTTAGGGGAAGAAGAAAATTTCATTCTGTTTTAAAGATGAGATTAAAAATTTTCTGCTTAGAAGTTTCAAATAATTCTAATTGTAATTCTTTTTTTTTGCATACAAAAGATTTCCAATCCCAAATTTTATTTAAATTCGAAAACTTCATCAATTTCAAACCAGATAAATTCATTTTTTGAGTATTTTTAAATCCTATAAACACATAACATACAACAAGTATTTGAAAAGCGAATCAAATTTTTCACTTATAGTTTCCTGTAAATTGCTGGCGGATTAACAAAATTTCGGGTTTCTGTTTCCTTGTCAATTCCGAGATTTTTTCTTTTCAGAAATCAAAATTTTGTTACCTGACTTCTTTCCAGATTTGGATATAGTTCTCCAATTATAAATTCGTTGATTTGGAATAGATTTTAAAATAGATTTGAGCTTTTAGTGTGGTTGTTGCATATTTTCAATTTTTTTTGAAAGTTTGAATATGTTTTTTTAGTGTTTAAAAAGTCAATTTTTGAATTTTTGAGGGAAAAGCAAAATATTTTTTTTTTTTCTCTTGGAAATAAAGTATCCAACAACATTTTTTGAATGCACTGAGATTTTCAGAATTGTATGCAGCATTTAAAAAATATATCATCTAAAATTCATGCAATGACTCCATTAAAAATTGTTTCACGGGAAGCACTTTCAGTGTGAAAATATTCAATTCTAAACCATTTTTACTCAAAAGTGTGCAATTGCACATGCTTTCAATTCTTTCAAGTTTCTTTTTGAAATTGTATAATTATTGTTCAATTTTTTATGTTTTCAGGATATCATTATTCAATTTTGAACTCTATAAACTTTTAAGTGTCCAATTAAAAAATTGTAAAAAATGGACCAAGTATCAAATTATTTTAATATAAGAACACTAAAATTATTCAGTTATTATTAAAATTATAATCTAACTTGAACCTTTCAATTAAAAATGGGTACACTTCAAAAACTCGTTTTATTTTTAATTGTTCTATTCAATTTCAAATTATTTAATTTTGAATGTTTAACATTTTTTATTCTTCAACTATTAAAACTTTCATTGCCTGAAATGCTGAAAAAAATATTCAATTTTGAATATTTCCAATTAAAAAATAGTACCGGTTTTTGTACAATTGTATAATTTTGCATATTAAAACACACAATTCTGAATGTTTGAGTTAAAAATTTATTCATTCTCAATGAATTAATTTCTAATTATTCCATGAACCTTTTCAATCCGAAATTCGACACTTTTGAACTTGCTTAAAATTGCTCAATTTATAAAATTTCTATGCGGAAAATTAGAAGGGCTGTTAAAAAAAATCGATACCTTCTCCAGGTTTTCCAGACTCTATAGCAACCCTCTTAAATGTTGAGATTGGCATTATAAACTAAAAAAAAGATTTTTGAACCCTATCTCAAATCTGTAAAACATCCATCGATATTCTTAATATTTCCTGATGATCGAGTTTTACTCCATGCAAGACAAATTAAATCCGGAACTAAAGGCACATTTACATATAATAAATTTCTAATACATCATAGAACACATGCTAATGTGATGAATTTTATGAGTTCAATGAGCCCAAATAAACGTAACTATTTTGAAATCCCAATCTTAATCTGAGACCTCAATTCACAGGAAATGGTGAGGAAAATCGAAAAGTAACTTAAAATGTAAAACTAGGTAACAAAATAAACTTAATGGCATCTGGGAGGTGCTGAGGTGAATTCGTAAAACCATCTGTCTAGAGGGAACCATCATTTTGTACATTTAGAAATGATTTTTTAAATATTGAAGATTAAGAAGATATTGAATAGTATTTTTGAAAAATAGGAATCCACCTTCTCGTATTCTTGAGTATCTTACAAGAAACAAATTTTAAAGAAAACGCGTTAATGTACAGTTCCTTTCAATTGATGTATTTAAATCTAAATTGCTAATCGACGCTTTGTCTGACTTCAAAATTGAGGTTGCAGATTTAGAATTAATATGAATTAGCATAGATCATGTGACATTGCTTGCGATTACTCGACATTCTAGATGTATAGTTTGTATTGCGCAATTTTCATATATTATTTTATATTCTGCGGAATATTTCAGGCTTTGCCACAAATTTCTTTCACGTAGATCAATACTAATTCAGGAAGAGGTGCATGAATATTCTTCATATCAAACTTTTCCTAATGTATTTTAGCGAAATTCATTTCTGAGAATAACAATTTATCTTAAGTTTTATTTTTCCAAATGCATCATTTTTATTTGAAAATTTTGCATAATTAAAAAAAGTATTTCGGTAAAATAAAAATTATGAAAAATTGCAATTAAGAAAGATAAAAATGCGCAATGCTAATTCAAACAAATAGTAGTATTCTTTCGTTACATGATAGGAAAAGTAAATTTTTATAACTATTCATACGCCTCATTCTGAAATATTAATTTTGAAAATTGTACAAACCACTATATATTATTACACCTTACGAGAGGCAACTGTTTTCTTCTTTTTTTTCTCATTTTCAATCATAAAATTTCTATTTTTTAAAGCAATTAGTCAGCTTTTATTTTAATATAAAACCCACTATGGGCTTGAAAATCGCAAAAATGATTATTATTCTGCTTAGAGTAATTCTAGGATTAAAATTTGGTTTCGAGTATAATAATCCTAATTTAAGAATATTGAATCAAGTTATTTTTATTTATATTTTAGTTTACCTGGTAGGATCGAATGATGGCTTGAACGGCCAGGTGATCGTCAATGACTTTTTCATTGACGGGCACTTGGCCGATTTGGGATCCACTGCTGTAGGGCAATAAAGATCCGAGTGGAACTTGATTGTAACTTGGAGCTAGAGATGGTGGAGCTTGATAAGCCTGTCCTGGAGCAGCCCCAGCTGTGCTGTTGCGGAAGAAACTATCCCATGACTACAATCAAGAAATAAATCCGAATATTAAGTTCTGCTTAAATTCACGTTTTTCTATTAACCCTTAAAGGGCATACTGGGTGTCAAACACCCAGCGACTTACTTGCGCTTAAACAAAACATACCAAATTCAAGAAAATGAAAAACATGGCGCCAGATTAACAAATGACATGGCAAACCTATTTTTCTATGTCATTTTCACATAATTTTGATTTTTATAATTTTTATGCGCAGTTTAAGATCAATAAAATCGTTTAATCACGCAAAGTACGGTGTTTCATTTTTCATTGAATTGAGGATTTTCATTTGTAGAATAAATACCTTCTTTGGAACGAACACTGTAAGACTAATTTTATTTTTGAAGCGCCGTATCTCGGAAGTATTTAAGTAAAATTTTAAGTATAAATATCAAAAATTTAAAAAGTTATGAATTTTAGAGTGAAAGAAGTCATTTTTTAATTTTTTCCAAAAAGATTTTTTTTTTAACTACTTTAAATTTAAAAAATTGGTTTGCTTGTAAAGAACTATCCAATACCGTCGGCAGAGCACACGTTTGAATACCCTTAGGTGCCTAACACCCAGTATGTTCTTTATGTAGTTTTACGAAAATGTGCCCTTTAAGGGTTTAAACTAACTTTTTTACGAAATTAGCGAATTTCAAATCGAACTCTTTAAAAAGAAAGCACAATTCAATGTGAATTAAAGTTTAGTTAGCAACATTTTAACTAATTGTAAAGGTGAACTTCCTTTTACACCCTAGTTAAAAGTCCGAAAAATATTTTTGGCCCAGATTATTACCAATTAAGTTATTAACATATTTTTAACATAGTTCAATTCTCAAACGAAAAACATGAACTCTTCCTGAAAGATTTAATATTTCGTATTTCAACGAAACAAGATTTAAATTTTAAATAAAAAAAAAAAAATAAAAATGAATTTTAAAAGTATTTTTTAAAAACAGTCAAATTTTAGATCAAAAAAGATGACTGAACATTGAATTTATAACCTACGAAGATGAATTTTCACCACGAATGTAATTTTTAATCAAGAGAGATGAATTTTCAAACAAATAATTCAAATTTTAACTAAAAAATATACGTTTTTAACCAAAAATGGAAAAGTTATAATTTCAGTTTAAAAAATTATTTTTCAAAAACAAAACACATTGCCAAAATTACGGTTTTTAAACAAGAAGATTAATTTTCTATTAAAGAAGACGAGTTTTTAACAAGATACATGAATTTTCCACAAAAAGTTTACTTTCCATCTAACATTATGAATTTTCAACAAGAAAATTAATTTTCTACCAAGCGGTTTTTTCTCCTTCAAATAATTAGTTTAATTTTCAACTAAACAGTTTAAATTTTTACCAAAACAGTTGAATTTTCAGCAAAAAAAGATGAGATCACCAAAAAATGAGATAATTTAATTTTCAGTTTAAAAAATTAATTATCAACTAAAGAACTCGATTTTGTAACAAAATAGTTAAATTCTCAACCAGAATGATGCTTTCATTTAAATAAGACATTATGAATTTTAAAAAATTCTACTAAATGGTTAATTTTTCAAATAATAAGTTCATTTTTTAACCAAAAAGTTTAATTTTATACCAAAACAATTGAATTTTCTGCTAAAAAATTTGAGTTTTCAAAAAATAAGCCTAATTTTTACTCCAAAAAAAGAATTTTTAACAAAAACATCAAATTTCCGCCTGAAACCAAATATTTCAATTTTTCACTAAAATGGTTGAATTTTCAACCAATTAGTTGAACTTTCAGCTAACTAAAAAAAGTTTTCAACGAAAAATGGAAATTACATTTCCAGTTTAAAAAATTAATTTTTAACCGGCACCTAACAGATGAATTTTCGACCAAAATAGTCGATTTTTGTTTGTTTTCAACCCGACACTATGAACTTTCAACAAAACTAAATTTTCTACCAAGTAGTAAAGTTTTCAAATAAATAATTTAATTTGTGAACAAATAGTTGAATTTTCAAGCCAAAAATATGAATTATCAACAAAACTTGTTTTAATTTAAAATAAAAAAACAGTCAAATTCAAACAATGGAGACGAATTTTCAGCAAAATAGATGAATCCTTAAAAAAAAATACATTATTTTTAAACCAAATAGTTGAATTTTCAAAATGAAAAGATAAATTTTCAATTAAAAATATTAATTTTCAGACAAAAATGGAATAGTTATATTTTCAGTTAAAGTAACACTGGTTAACTTTTAGATTTTCGAGTTAAATTTTCAACCAAAATAATGAATCTTCATTAAGAAATTGATTTTTCACAAAGTAGTTCAACTTTCAAGCAGGCAGTTGAATTTTCAAACAACAAAAAAACAAATTCTCACGGAAAAGTGTAATTGATGATACTATGACCTAAAAAGATTGTAATTTAAATAAAAAACAGTTGAATGCAATAAGAAAATACGAATTTTCAACAAAATAGTTCAGTTTTGAAGCAAAGCAGTATTGGAAATTTTTAAATGAAATGCAGACTGTAAAATTGATAAACTTGATCAATTATAGAGTTTAAAGATTCAGATTAAATTCCCAAGTATAAATCCACGTTAACATTTTCAACACTCCAAATTAAAGAATCAAGCAATGAACTTTAAAAATTTTCAAAATTGTATTTTCTAAAGTAGACAGTAGTAGCTAGACAAATTAAAAAATGACCAATAAATTTGTTTTAACTTAACCATTTTTTAAATTAGAGGCTCAATTATTTTCAATTTAAATAGTTTAAGCATCCTTCAAAAACTTAAAAATTTTATTTCAAAATATTGAGAAATCTGGAAGTGGTTTTATATTTTTCCCAATTTAAAATCATTGTTGATTTTTTTCGAAACGTTTAAATATATTTGTAAATGAATTGCATTTTTCCTACAAATTTAAATTTATAAATAACAATAGGAGCACTTATTATTTGTAGAAAAAATTAGAGTAATTTTAAGAAATATTTAGAAGTTTAAAAAATATCAAAATTAAATCTAGAACTTGAAATTACTTCAAATCATTGACACGAAGTTTGTGATCTGAAAAAATTGGACTATTCCTACCGAAATTTTAGCGCTAATACCCACAGCCGAATTTCAAAACAAAATGCAGATTTTTGCAGATTTCAAACAAAAAATTTAGAAACTTTTTAAGAATTGTGAAAGGCTTAAAAAGAATAAAAACATTTTCTTAAGATTCCTACAAAAATTGAAAATGATTTGTTATTTTGAAAAATTATTGTAACAGAAAATTTAAAAAGATTTTAAGAGATTTCTACAATGATCAAAACAGAACCTGGAAGATTTTAAGGATTTTTTTTTAATTTGCAGGATTTTCCAAAAGTTGTAGAAAAAATTCGGTTAATTTTAAAATGTATTTAGAAGTTCTAAGCAAAAATGTTAACACGCTTCTTTTCAATTACTTGAAGACATTTGAAGTTTTTAATTAATTTTGAATCTTTTCAAAACTACGAAATATCTCTTGAAATGATTCAAATTTTGTTTGCAAATAATAAGGGTTCAATCGCTATTTATACGTCAAAATTCAACAATTTCACTTACAAATTAAACATTTTTAAAACAGAACCATTCAAATTTTATTCAATTGTATTCAATTTACTCCTCTTAAATAAACAGTGAAATTTTTAATGACTAAGAAAACTAATAAAAATAATATGTTAATTCATTTATTTATTCAATTCAATATAAAAAGTAAAATAAAGTAAGACCAAAAACTTTGAATGAAAAATATTTGATTGATGAATCATTAAAATTGTTATTTTCAAATAAAATTATCGGAATAAATTATATTAATCTCAATTCGTAATAAGACTTTCGAATGGAAACAGTTACAATCTGTAAATTTTCAAATTTTGAACGGATTTAGAATCGTCTTGTCAAATCAATTATTGTTCAGTTTTTTATACTTTAATTATATACAAAGCTGTTGAAATCAAACTGGTGCAATTTTTCTTCTTAAAATTCATAAAATTTCCAGTCAGCGTATAAATTCAGAAAATTTCAGAAAATTCTCTAAAATACTTAAAATTAAAGGCTCCTGAAAAATGCCTTCAAAGGTTTAAAAATACTTTAAAATCTGTAGAATTCCTTCAAATTATTGAAATCTATTAAAAAATTTCTCGGAATCTTTATAAATACCCTGAAATATTTCAAAAAATGCAAGATAATTCAAAAATATGTATAGACCTGAAATGAATTGTGATTAACTCATGAATTAATTTATTGAATGAAAAGTTCTTGAAAGCAGAAGCAAAAGAGATATTATTGGAAAAGGGAAGTAAACGTTCTTAAAAACTAACCACATGAACGCTGCTAGGATCTTGAAGCCAGGCGTTGTACATTTCTTCCACGTAGGAACTGGAACTTCCGTTCAGGAAAGGCTCAGTGGCAACCCGGCTGCTATATCGTCGCCCTGATTCAGGGATAATTGCCTGACTCGTCCTGGCCAAAGAATGGCTGCGCACCAGCCATGATGCAAACCTTTCAGCCCCACAAACTCGTGGGGCCAATGGAGTCAGGGCGTTGAATACTGTCCTAGCCTTATACATTTTGACCTAGAACCAAAATAAAGAAAATCCTAAAAATACCAATTTAAAGGCTCTGACCAAAATTCACGCTTATTTACGGGTTTTTTTTTCTGGTACTTTTTCAAATAAAAATTTTGAAAACTAAATAATTTATAATTTAAACAAGAATCTCAAAATTAACGATTTCTAAATTTTAGGCGCTTTAAATTAAAAAGGGAACAGTCAAAGAACAATTTATTGTTAGCATGCAATGAGTTTCTCCACATTTACAAAATTTTACATGCAACGAAAAACTGCCTTAAAAATTGAATTTTCAATTTAAAAAAAAAACACGAGAAATTTCTTTCAAGGTAAATAAGGACTGAATTAAGCCCTGAACGGTGTTATTGGAGAATGACGATTTGGTTCCGATCAAATTTAGCGAGGAAGCTTTTTTCCCTTGAGAAGCACGTTTTCTCAAATTTTGACGGTAATAAAAAATTCATTTTGCAAAATAAAACAAAAGAGAGAATTCACTTTTTATAGCTATTGAATTTCAGCCTTATTTAACAGTTTTTATTTCTATGTGTTAAAAAATTATACAAATTAAACATTTTTAAAACCGAGTTTATTTTGAAATGAGTACTTATATTAATTTAATAAATAATTATATTAAACTTTCCACTATTAAGACTATCAATTTGAAAATTTACAAGATGATACAATTAACATTAAATAATTTATACATTTTTTATTTAAAATTTAAGTATCAATGCTTAAATTTTGAGATTGTACAATGTTGAACAATGTAAAATTTAAACCAGACAATTTTTGGTGCCAAAATTAAAAATTGTACCACCTGAAGCACTCTCTATTATAAATTGTCCAATTTTCTAAATTATAAACTATTTACGATAAAAATTAAATATGTTTTGTTTTCACAAAAAAATAAAAAGAAGTAAATATTCTCTCATATTGTAGATTCTAAAGTTCATAATTTAAAAGAAAAAGTGAAGAAATGCATTTTTCTTCACAAGGAAGATCAATAATGTGGTTTCTAATGTTCCCAGTTTTATAAAAATTCAACATAGAAGAATTTTTTCCCTGTAAATAAAAATTTAAAAACTTAAATAACTTTATTAATCCAAAACTGCGACATTTTTCTAAATGTGCAATTAACTGAATGAAAAAAATATTTTTTGCATATTTTGACAAACTAAAACTTGCAAAACAATCTTTTTCTTACTTTTTATGATTGTTTACAAAAAATGTACTTTAACATTACGCTGTAATATTTTTACCCACAGGGGAATCTTTTTGAATTTTGAAATTCAAAAGCAAATCCGAAGATATGAAGACATTTTCATATTATAAAAGTTGCGAATTAAATTAAAAAATAGACTTGAAAATAAAATTCATCAACTTCAATCATAAAAAATTTAACAATTTTACAATTATTATCAGGGTGTTATTAAAATTTTTTAAAAATCTAATACAAAAAAGATTTTGCAATGTCCTTTGGATCGTTTTAATGGTAAAGGTTTTTAAAAATCACACCAACTTATCAACATTAATTTGAAGAAAAAACTAAAGTGTCCCACATTTAAAGTTGAAACAAAAATTTTGAAAAAATTTAAGTAATTTTTCTGCGGAAAGAAACCTTTGATAGATTTGTATTATTATTTTTATAAAGATGAGACGCCTTCAAAGTTTTCTAGATTTTTTGTATCAACTTTGTAAAATGTTGATTGTATTAGATTTTATTTCAATTTAAAGAAAACATTGAAATTTACACTATTCTTGCAATATTCAGGGTGGCCGTTTTAATCGAAAAAAAAAATTCTCGATCATTTCCTGGTTCGTAAACGTTTTTCTAGGTCAATGAAATTTAAAAAATCGAACTACATTTTGAAGTAATAAAAACTGAGCATCCAATTTATCATTTTCAATGCTCTAAATTGAAGAATCAATCAATGAGTCTAAAATTTGTCAAAATTATATCATTTTAGGCAAGTTTAAGCTTGAAACATCAAAAATCGAACAATTCGATTTTTTTATAAACTGACCCTTCTTAAATTAAAACTTAAATTTTTTATTTTAAATAGTTTCAAAATCCTTAAAATGCTTCAAAATCTTGAAACATCTACATGTTGTATTCCATTTTTTCAAATTATTTTTGAAATTTCTTCAGAACCTCTAAACACTCTTTAAAATGATTCGAATTTTTCCTACATTTTTTGTTTAATTCTGCCAAATTAAAAAAATTTCCTTAAAATCTTCAACATTCATTTTCGATAATGTAGTCAATCTTTCTCAATCTTTTTGAATATTCACTTAAAATTAACTTTTCAAAATAAAAATAATTTTCAAGTTTCCTAGGAAATTTTTTGTATTCTTTTGAAGCCTTTCAAAATTCTTAAAAAGCTTCTAAATTTTTTGTTGGAAATCTGTCAAAATCGATATTTTGTTTTAAATTAGGCCTACAATTTCACTTAAATTAAAAATTTTTTTAAATAGAACAATTAAAATTGTAACGTTAAAAGTTTATTGTTTTGTTTTAAATATTTAATTTATAAATCCTGATTTTAATCGAACAGTCCAATATTTCTAAATATTAAATACTTGTTCTTTTCATTAAATGAAAATTTTCAAATTGAATGGTTTAAAAATTGCAATTTTTAGACTGAAATCATATTTGAAATTTAATAAAAGCCTTTAATTATGAATATACTATTTTAAAGATATTTTAAAATTGAAAATTGTTTATAAAGTTTCAATCGGGCGTTTACATTTGTTTAACTAATAAGACTTTCCAATTGAAACAGTTTAATTTTTAACGTAAGTATCTGTGAATTCTAAAATTGTGAACTGATTCCCAATCGTCTTCTAAAATCAATTATTATTCCCTTTTTAATTCTTATTGTACAGTTCCATTTTTAAAATAATTTTTAATTTATATTCAGAGTTGATCAACTTAAAACGTTTCTTTGTCCAGAATCTTCCATTTCAAAAGCTTCTAATTGTTATTGTTTTAGTCTTTGAAACTGCATTTTTAAATTCTTTAAATTCAAATCTACGCTTAAAAATCAAAATCTGAAATGAAAAACTGTTAAAGTGGAAGATTTTCGAAACACGCATTCTAAGCTGAATGATATCATAATTGAAAAAGAGAATAATTAAACTAATTATTTAAGAAACGGTTGAGATAAGAAATTTTAGCTAAAAAATGGTCAAATTCCCGGTCTAAAAATAAATTCACTGCCATTTCCCCGTTTTCCCGGTCTCATCAAATTCCCGGTCCAGTGGCCACCCTGAATATATGAATAATTAGAAAAAATGCCGTCATCCTGGCTTATCATTTATCGGAAAAAAGATTGTCTATCTATTCATCGGACATTTAAATTAAATTACATAAAATTGCTGAATCCTCCTAAAATGCAAAAAAAATGTCCTTACTCTTATTATCATCAATCAAAGTGATTCACACCCGGTAACTAATCACATTAGAACGAATAAATGTTTACTTTCGAGTGCTTCCTTTCACTTTTTCAAAGTCAGTGTGATGTAAGTTATGTATAAACGAAATATATCCATTATATAATCCCGTTTTGATAAGTATCATTACAATCCGATAAGTTGGATTAGTACGTCGTTACTGGTTTAAATGCGATTATGAAAACTTCTAATACACAGTGGTTAATTGCCACCTCATTGTTGCATCATGAGATAAGATAATTCGAACAGCTGTCTATAAAATCCACTGAATTCCTTCTTGAAAGCGTATCTTTCGCAAACGAGAAACAATTACACTTTACTTCTCCTTGTCGTTGCGATAGCAAATAAGTACTTCGTTTATTTCATTTTATCGTTTTTACAGCTCATTTCTTTATGGTTAGCGTTTCCGAGGCATTTATTTGACGTAAATGAGAAAAAATGACTATTTTTTAGATAAATAGGTAACACAATGTGTAGATGCTGCCTGAATTTAGAAAGAAATTATCTTAAAACCTTCCATCATAAAATGTGAATAAATGCAAATAAATTTAAAAATTTTTTTTCATTCACTAATTGCACAATAAATAAGTAATAACAATAAAAAATACGTTAAAGAAATCAGCATTTAAAAAATAATGCTAGATGGTAAAATCTTCTTATTTTAAACATGATTCTTGCAGCTCTTATCAGAACTAATTAAATAGCGATAAGTGCTAATCAAAACATTTCAAAATCTTAGCTTGATGAATCGTTGACATCCTGATTTTTCAAACAGTTATCATTAGATATGTAAAAGATTGACATTCAAGTATTGCTTCAACAACTAGGTCAAGAGCTACATTTTTATTAACCATGGTCGTAAAAACGTAGGTCATGAATCCAAAGAAGACAGAAATTTAAAAATAACAATTTTAAAAATAAAAAATAAATACAAAAGGTAAGGTAAATACAATAAAATCTCAATGTTAACTCCAGGAGAAGAAATCTAAAATTTTGGATGCTTTCCTATAAAATTTAAAAACATAAATGGGAAGTTCTTGAAATTGAAAAACTATTTTTGTACCTTTAGAATAGAAATATATCAAATTTAAAATAATACAATTCGATATTTCGAAAATTCCAGGTTTTTTTCAAGTATCTGAAGTATTTTGGGGGCATAATTTTTCATAGTATGGAGGCATTCAAATGTATCGCATTTTTTAAACAATCGACTCGGAATATGTGTACAGTTACGCAAGTTTATTATAAATAATTATTAAAAATATTTTTAAGGTGATCAATTAATTTTTAATTTTTGGAGGTTTTTAATTTTTGGAGGTTTTTAATTTTAAATTTCACAATGTTGTAGTTTCAAATTTTACCAAAAGCCTTGATAATTAGTTTCTAATTTAGCAATTTTAGATTTAAATATTATAAACTGTTTGGATTCAACTTTAAAGGTAACATTTTTTTTTAATCTCCGAAAGAGTCGAAATCGCAGATTACCGAATTTGTAAATAAACAATTTTGAATTAAATGCCTCCAGAATAAATTTTAAAAAAATGAGAAGATTTTAGAACCGGACATTCAATATTGATATTTTTTTATTTCAGAAGTTAAAAAATTCAACACTTCAGACTCAGTTAAAAAAAACAACAATTTTTTCATTGAACAATTTATTTAATTTTGAATAATTACAATTTTAGAGTTCTAAATTTTTATGGTAAACGTTAATTTTCATTTTTTCAGTCTAAAGTTTAAATTTTGAGATTAAAATTGAAATGGTTCAATTTTGAAAAGTATAATTGATCATTTTTAAATTATGCATCTCTAAATGATTTACATTTACTTAAAATAATTAATATTTGTAAGGGTTTACGTACAAAAGTTTTATTACCTCAATTTTTCGTGACTACATTTTTTTTAGTTTTAAATTACAATTGTGAAATTTTAATCGCTTCGAATTCTAATTAATTTAAATTCAAGTTTTCAATGTTTAATTATTTAATTTTGAATGCTTTCAACTATAAATAATACAATTTTAATTTCTTTGAATTTTAAATTATCTATTTCGAAAATATTTAATTTGTATTGGTTTCAAATTGTTCTATTTTCGACATTTTAATCTGAAATCATTTAATTAGGATATTCTTAAATTCAAAAATACATAATTTCAATTTTTAACGCTTTTAATTAAAAATGATAAAACTTCCTTTCTAATGAAATTGTACAAATAAATAAGTATTAACGATTTAGTTTCATAGATTCATTATTTTTAAGACATGCAATTAGAAATCATATAGTTTTTAAGGTTTTTAGACTGATTCAACTTTCAAGGTTCAATTTTATATTTTAAATTCTGCAATATTGAACGGTAAAAATAACAGCAAATGTTTTTTTTTGTAACATAATCTAATTTTGTAATAATAAAATCTATCCAAGCATTATAATTTCAATTTAAAATTATAGTTCTGAATGCGCAATTCTCATAAATTGATTTTTGAAACCAAAGATGTTTCCCTTAAAAAGTTTAAATTCGCAAATATTTGGTTCAAAATTTATTAATTTTAAATGCTAAATCATGCACGTTACAAATTTTTTAATGTTTACTTTGTTGTGTTAAGTTTCTTAACCAGATAAAACTAATTTAATATGCACAGATCTTAATGCTTTTTTCCAAGACTCTTAGTAACTGTTGCAAAAAGTGTATTGCTAGAATTAAACAAAAAAATGTAAAACCCTTTAAAGTTTAAACTTTGAAAATCCTATTCAATTTCCTTCAATCTTATGAAATTCCTTTTGATACCCCTTCGAAATATTTTAATCTTTATAATCTGTTGAAACCCAATAAAATCCCTTTGAAAATTCCATGAAATCCCACTTTATGTGAGCAATTCGTTACAAAAATATATTTATGCGAATTTATCATGGATTATTATGTCGAAATTTCCTTACTACATTGAAACAAGTTTGTGGGATTTTCCCAAGTTGTAAATTGATTCTGTTGACCTAATTACTTTCAAATCACGCAGACAGTTCATGCTCAAGTGACAGAATCATTTCTTATTCAAATATGTTGTTTTCTAACGGCCGTAAGACGACACATATCTTACAATTTGCGGAAATTTATTTTTACAAAAGTTATGATTATTTGATTTAAAAAAAATTTAAACACGGATTGTCAAAAAAATGGTGTAAGTTTTTTTAAAAGCGTGACATTTTTTAATATATCATAGTTATTTGTAGTTTTCCTTTAGATTCTGATATAATTTCTCGTCCTCTTTCAAAATTCGTTGGAGAATATTTAAAAAGGTCAAAAAATAAATAAATGGCGGCGTTTTTTCGGAAAATATTTAAAGTCAATTTATTGAACATTCCAACATATTTTACTCTTCTTTTCTCTAGAATAGTAAATTTCAAATTTCACATTTTTTTGATAAAACGACATAAGATACAAAAAAAAAACAAATAAAATTGTTGCTCTGAAAAAGTTCTAGAAATATGTCTTTTCACACTTTTTTTTATCTCGCTTTATTTTCGAGATTGCTGCAAAATTGAGTTTTTCTCACTAATACAATTTTATGGTGTCATAAAAAGCAAGTAAAAACATAATTTAACTGTTTGAAATTGGCATTTTTAAAAACATCGATACTCTCCATTTTTTCTAACTTCATTTTTTTTTCACTAAAACTTTGTCGAAACTATTAAATTAAGTCCTTTTAGATATTTTATCATGGCACAAAATTGTATTGCTGAGAAAATAAAACTTTTAAGATTTTACATATATATATTTTCGCAAAAATCTCGAAAAATAACGTGATAGAAAAAAGTGTCAAGAAACATTTTTCTATAACTTTTTTAAAGGAACAATTTTGTTACTTTGACTGGTATCTTTACATAAATTTTTAGTCAATTTTAATCATTAAACTATTTGGAAATTTGAATAAACCCTTTAGAATCCTTTTAAACTCCCTTGGAATATTTTAAATATCCTAAAACCTTCTAGGTCCTATGAAGTCCTTCTAAATCTTCCAAAATGTTAGGAAATTCTATCAGACCAAATACAGTTTTTTTGAATTCCTTAAAATCAGTAAACCCCTTAGAAATTCATTCAAATTTTTTAATTTCTTGAAGTCATTGGAGTCCTTGGAAATACTTTAAAATATTATAAATTGTTGGAAATATTTTATAATACCTTGAAATTTGTGTAGGCGATTCTCAAAAAAAGCCTACTATCTTTAATACTCCTTAAATACATTTAAAATTCTTGAAATCTATTAAAAAAGGTTTAAAAATCTTTACATTTTTAAAATCTTTTTTAATTCCCCAATTCTTGATAATAAATTCTTTTAAATGATGATATTCTTTTAAATATCTTGAAATATTTAAAGCTCTATGAAATTCCTTTGAAATATGTGTAAATTTTCGAAATCCTCTGAAATTGAAAATGAGAACATTGGAAATTTGATGTCCTAAAAATAAATCTTTTTAGAAATATGAATTCGAAACAATAATGGTAAAAATGAAAATTGTATAAACTGAACATTTCAAAAAGAAAGTTTGAAAAATTTTTAATTGGATATAATATAATATAAATGTGTACAATATAAACAATATACACTAAAAATAATCAGATAAATTTTTGTTATTGAGTTAGTTAATTACATTTAGACAAATATCTATCGCTCAATTTTACATGACTCGCTGATGGAGTTCCGAATAGCGTAAACCGCTGATTCTTTTGAGGCTCCGTATACTTATGTATTTTGATGCGCTGATTACGAAAATGATAGTGAAAATTGGCGACTAATCGATTTTTATGGTGTAAACCATGAAAACCCCATAAAAATCATGGGTTTTTATGTTTATCTTAGGAAAAAATAAAAATTTACAAAAAAAAACTTTAAATAAATGTTGCAGATCTTTTAAAAAGATATATTTTATGTAAAACACATTTTTACTCTGCGACTAAAATTTTTCGATAAAAACGACGATAAATGTGAAAAATCACAGAAATACAAGACAATATGTAGCGGTGTGACTAAAATGGTACGAAAATATTTTCACTGTCATTCGTATAATCAGCGAGTCAAGTCAAGGAAAGGGACAGGGTGTGACCTTCCATTATTTCTGTGACCTGTCGCAAGGGTGCCTTCCCGCCCCCCACGGGATTTGGAAAAGGGGCAGGGGTGTGACTAAAGTTATGTCACATGTCACTTGAAGGAAGGGGACTTTGGAAAGGGGGCCGGATGAGCCCAAAGTTTTTTTGGATACGCTGATTACGAAAATGATAGTGAAAATAGAAATGGCAAAGATCAATACGCAAAATTTCGAAAAATATTTCAAATTCAAATTATTCAAATTCAAATTATTCAAATTCAAATTCAAATATTCAAATTTCTTGTTGAGAGACAAATTTTAAATTCACAAAAAAAATCAAAATCTGAAAAAACAAAAAAAAAATACAAAACATAAAAAATAGAAAAAAATGCTCTTCAAAATTCTCCGACAAATTTTGCCTGAAATAAAAATGGTTTGGTGTAAAACGCTAACATAACCTAAAATAGTTTAAAGTTTTGAATATTCTTTAAAATCCTTTTTTGTTGTATAAAATATCAATTTCTGCCGAAAAACAATAACATTATCAAAGATTGTTCCAATATTCTAAATCTTGTTCAAATTACAAATTGTTTTTCCAAATTAACCATTTTTTGTATAAAATGCTATAACGTAACCTAAAATTGTTAAAAATTATGAACATTCAAAATCGAAGTTTTTTTTGTTTTTGAAAAAGCCAATTTCCTGTGAAAAACGTTCATATAATTGGATATTGTTTTAAAATTGCAAATCTTGTTCAAACTATAATGATACCTGTTTCTAATAATTTTTGTTCTGGGTAAAACGCTAACATAACTTAAAATTGTTTAAAGTTCTTTAAAATCAAATTTTGTATTAAAAATATCAATTTCCGCAAAAAAATTAACATTGTCAAAAATTATTAAAAAATTCTAAAGCTTGTTTCAAATCATAATGACTTTTGTTTAAAAATACCAATTTTTGTGTTCTCTAAAATATGCTTTACTTTAACGTAGCCTAAAATTGTTACAAATTATTGACCTTTAAAATCTAATGTTTTTTGTTTAAATAAACAACGATAAAACGCCGAAAAACGTAATTTGTTGAAACATTTTGAATAATTGGAATTTAATAATTTGGATTAAAAATTCGCATTTCAAATGTAAACAGATTAAATTACTTAAATGTTTTGAAAATTGGGAATGGTGATATTAATATAACTTTTGTTTTCAAGAAATCTGAATTATGTTACGTGAAACCTTCTTGACCCTACATGTATATTATTTCATTTAGAGATAAATATGTATGGCTCAATCTTATATGACTCACTTTTACAAATATTTAACAAGAAATTCTTGGATTAAAAATATTTTAATTTAACTCTAATTATGAATCATTGAATTTCAAATGGTATAATTTATAAAAAATTAGAAGTTATTCAATTTTGAACATTTTAATTTAAAACTTATGCTTCTAATAAGGAATTAAAGATGTTCCATCTATTCAAAATTATACTTGCAAAATTTACACCATTTTAACTCGTGAGCGTTAAAAATGACCAATTTTAGAATCAGACAGTGAAAACTGATTTTTAATTTTAAATGTATTAAATTGAATATTTCAAACTCAAAAAACTTCAAAAATTCCAAAAATATAAATGAAGGGAAAATTTTTTTTTAAATTACAATTGTACGTAATATTAAGTAACATTAAACACGATATTGAATACATTTTTCATCTTGAAAGCTGGCCCAAAAATTGTTTAATATTAAATAATTTCGATTTGAAAACTGCATGTCACACTTTTATTTGGTAAATTAACGGTTAAAAATTAAGATACAAAAAATTTGTAAGTAACTTTCAAAATAATGATTTTTTCTTAAATTTAATGTTAAAAAATATACATAAAAACACTGCAAACTGAGCAATTTTAAATAACTGTTATACTGTGCTGGGTGACACTAAAATAAATCGATTTTTCTAAAAAAAAAATGACAAAAATTTGCATTAAAAAAATTAATGTTAAAAAAAGATGTTAACATTGTAAGCAGTAAAATTTTGAGAATAAGGTCACGAACCTTGGGCTAGAAACGCACGAAGTGCAAGGGTGAGATCGTTTTCCTAATAATACACCAAGGCTTTAGAAACCTGAGAGCTAAAAGTGCGAAAATATTTATTCTTGGAAGAATGTTAGAGTAATTAAAAATGTATACGAAATTAAAATGTAATAACACGTCCCAAACGACTTCTGAGAATATGATTTAAGAGACATGTGACATCCCACTTCGAAACGTAACACACGTCATCCACATTTTCCTATCTGTGATGCATTAATCTATATCCACGTGTTTACAACGGAAAATCCGAGCACTCCCGAAAATATATCAAAAATATCTTTCCGGCGGATTACACAATCCAACCTTTATATATAGATACATATACGATACTCTGAAAATAAGGTTATTTTTCTCACCGAAAAAATGCCAAAAACCCCGGGAAAGTCCTAAGGGATGATGCAGCGGAAGAATGAGGTTATAATCTTAAAAGATCATTTGATGTTAATTTCGTAGTTTTTAGACTTTGAAAAGCTTGGAAATCTACCGGAAAGTTGAGATTATACGGCAATGTTGCTATATTTATTACTTACCTTGTGCAATAATTTTACGTAACTTAAAAAAATAACCAAACAAGACCGTAATTATTGGAAAATGCAAGAGAATGAAACTGATTTTCTTGAAACTTCGTTTTTACAATTTAACTTTTACTGGGAGTGAAAAAGCCGGGAAAATTGGAAAATGTCCCTTACCTGATGTTAACGACACGACGATGACAGCCCGTCCACCATTTGCAACTCGCAGGTACGCTATCGACGATATCCTAAAATATGTCAAACAGGTAGTGCCTCTGGTGGTTAGTTCTGAATGCTAGGTTATGTTTATTGCAAAATTTTTTTTTGTTGAGAAAACCGAGTTCTTTTATAGACATTCATGTAATGGATCAGTGATTAATATATCAATTCTGCTTGACTAATAGTTATAGTTTACTTATCACGTTATTTATTGGTTCATTTCTTTCAGTTTTGAATTTAGCGCCATACCTTATGTCGGTAATTTCAACAACGTGAACACGTGAGTTTATCAGCCTCTAGGTAGCGCTAATAGTTCTAGTGGAAATTCCGCAACAATTAACATTTTTTGGATATATTCAACTGTTTTTGCTTAAAAATTCAAATCTTCTTTGTATAAAAATTCAAGTACTTGGTAAAAAATTAATTTCTTTGTTTAGAAATATTGATATTTTCTTCAAAATTCGTTATTATTTTTGATTAAATTCGTCTTTTTATTAGAAAATTATTCTGCTTCTTTGAAAATTAATATTTTTAGTTTAAAATTTTACTACTTTTTTTAATAAAATTTTTTTCTTTTATTTTTTTTTGTTGAAAGTTCATGTATTTCGTTCGAAAAACGTATATTTTTGTACAACATTATTAATTTTCCCTGAAATTGGTTGCAAATTTACCGATTTTGTTGGCATTTCTTTTTTCTTGTTGAAAATTTATTTTGTTAACTAAAAATGCATCTTTTTCATTTAAAATTTGTTTCTTTGTTTAAAAATGAAACTATTTTGTTAAAAATTCCATTTTTATATGAAAATTTATTTGTATAGTTCAAAATTCTTTTTTTTTTATTGTTTAAAATTCACCACTTTTAATAGAAGATTACTCTTGTTGTTTAAAAATGAATATTTTTGGTTGAAAAATGATTTCTTTGGTTGGGAATTTGACTATTTTGGACATTTGTCTTTCTTAAAAATTAAACTATTTTGTTGAAACTTCTCTTTTTTTTATTCAAAATAACTTTTTAAACTGAAACTTAAACTATTCCATTTTTAGTTAAAAATAATCCCTTTTGGTTAAAAATTAAACTATATGGTTGAAAGTTATTGTATTTTGTTAAAAAATTGTATTTTTTGTAGAATCATATTCATCCTGCTTGAAAATAGGTTTAAAAATATATATAGTTATTAATGTTAAATAAAAAAAAAACTATTATGTTGAATAGTTGTTATTGAAAATTCAGTTGTTTGGTTGAAATTTAGAAAAAATGTTGAAACTTTGTTTAGCTACTTAACTATTTAACTATTGTACTTTTGGTTAAAAATAATTCTCTTTCATTCGAAAATTCAGCTTATATTTAAAAATGTATGTATTTTGTAAAAAAAATTGTCTTTTTTGGCAGGGTGCTATTTTTTTTGTAAATTCATTTCTTTGGTTGAAAACAAATGAAAATTGCAAACAATTATTTTTCCTTTTGTTGAAAATTCATTAACAGAAACTTTAACTCTATTCCATTCTTGCTTAAAAATTTGTCTTTGAAATACCACATATTTCATTGAAAAATCATATATTTTATTGAAGATTCCTCTCATCTTTTGGTTGCAAATCATTCCTGTTAGTTCCAAATTATTCTTTTTGATTTGCGAAATCATTTCATTGGTTGAAAGTATAACTATTTTTTTAACTGGTTTTGCTTTGCTTTGTAAATTATTATTCCTGTTTGAAAATTGATTTATTTTGGTATATAAATTCATTTCTTTGATTTAAAATTTCACTCTTGTATGAAAATTCGTTATCATTATTTTTTTTTACAAAATGCACTTTTTTTAAGTTGAAAATATTCGTCTTTTTAGTAGAAAAATCTTCTTGACTGAAAATTCATGCTTGTGGTTGAAAAGTAATTTGTTTTGGTTAAAAATTTAACTATTCTGTTGAAACTCCTTTTGTTATTAAAAATAATTTTTTAAGCGATTAATAAACTATTCTCTTTTTGCTTAAAACTTCATCGTTTTTAGTTGGAAATTCAACAATATATGGTTGAAAATTCATATAATACTTTGTTGAAGATTCGTCTTCTTTGGTAGAACATTATTCGTCTTGCTTGAAAATGGTTGAAAAATTACCGATTTTGTTGAAAATTATTTTACATTTAAATATTTGTCTATTCAATTTTTTACATTAATAATTTTTAGTTTAAAATCAATTCCTTCTGTTAAAAATTGAACTAAGTATGCTGATAAATGTTTTTTTGTGGTTTTTTTTTTAATTCTTCTATTATGTTGAAAATTTTTATATTTGGTTGAAACTTCGTCTTCTTTTTGGTTGAAAATCATTCCTTTACTGAAAATTTAACGATCCCATTTTTGTTTACATTTTTACATTCTCATCATTTATGATTGAGAAAGTATTAGCATTGTCGAAAATTTGACATCACAGTTTTTCAACGGATCTCCACGTTTCGAGACCCCCTGAATCCGAAAATAAAGTTTTTACGATGGCGTCTGTCTGTCCGTCCATCCGTAAACACGATAACTCTCGAAAAAATGAACGGATCAAATCCATCTTTGGCACACTTCTTTTTGGTCCTGAAAGAAAGGACGAGTTCGTTAACCAGCCATTTCTGATGAAAATTCAAAAAGTGAGCGCATTTTGAAAATTGTTTAGACCAATTTTTTTCTGAATTTGAAAATTCTATGTATGGATATTTATAGTATTAAAAAGAATCAACAATTTATCCTAATGACTTTATTTTGATTTAAAAAATTCTCAGAGTTATAGCATTTTCAAAATTTTAAAATCAACCGAAAATCAAAATTTTAAGCCAAGAAACGCACGATATGAAAAAAAGACAAGAAAATAAAAACATTTCTTTTTGACAGCCCTACAAGATTATCTTAGCAAATTTTTGGATTTTCTTGAAAAATCGAAAATTCAAATTTTGATTGCACAAAAAATAAAGAAAAATAAAAAATTCCATTTTGTGGTCAAAATATGTAGGACACTAAAAAAGAAGAATTAACAAAAAATTTTATCCCAAAAAGGGTCTACAATTTCGTTAAGAATCACTTCTTGATAGGACGCGTACTTTTTGTTTTATTCGTTAAAAATAACATTGAAAATGAACAAATAAAATAAAAATGTGTCGAAAAACCACGAAAGTTACGAGAAAATCGAGCGCGCAGCGCGACTGTCACGATGAGAATGTGTACCTCCTCAAAGCCTACAGAGCTTTGAGAAACTTAATCTTTATAATCTGAGAATTTAAATTTTCCACTTTTTGCTAAAAGTTTATTTCTTTTTTGAACTTTTTTTTTCTTTGAAAATCGCCTTTTGATTTGAAACTTGAACCATTTGGTTGAAAATGCATGTATTTTGTTTTATTTTGTCTTTGTAGCAGAAAATTAATTTTGTTGTTTAAAAAATTTACCATTTGGGTTAAAAAGTTATGAAAACACGTACTTTGAATCGTTCTTTCAACAGACACTAATATTATATTTGTGAAATTCAGAACTAGGAGAAAAACTGATCAGTAATTAAAGTATTTAATTTATTCTTTTTTTACTTAATGGTTTACATATTTACTTTGTTTAATGAACAAACTATAAAGTTTTATTATTAATTTGCATAAAAAAGATATTTTTTCATTTTTCTAATTTGAATTTTAGCGGAACTTTGACTAAAACAGCTGGCTCCACCTATCGGCTAGTAAACTCTACTATTTGTTGGTAAGGCTGGAAACTGCTTAGGGATGTCATAGTGTCGTACCAAAAACCCCAAAAACCGAGTAATTATCTACATTATTTCACAATTTTGAATTTTTTAACCGTGAGAATTATAAAATAGTTCTAAATTTTTATCCCTTTAATTACTTGTGAGACCGAAGTGTTCTTTTTATTTCCTATATGTCCCTAATGAAATACAAAATGTTGTATAGTTTACTGAAAAAACATGGTGGGTCGACTTACGTGTCAATCCTGGTCAAACATTCTTATCCCCTTTTTTCAGCGATATAAATCAGTTTATAAATGATTAATAATTTTTAAAAGGGGAAAGAAGCTCGGGTTAAAATTCCAAAATATTTAAACCGTCATTATTCTAAATTACAGAAACACTGCCGTAAAAAAGTGTTATCCTAACCTCAATTTCTTTTCGTGAGCTGTCAGTGTTATGTGCAACTCTAATGTCAAAAACTAACTTTTGTATAAAAAAGTGACCACTTTTTCCTTAAATTTATAAACATAAAAGTGACTTTCAGTGTGTTAATTTATAATAACTTTTCATCCAAAATGTTTACGCAAGAATGGTTGTTTTCGGATATGAAAGGACGAAATATTTTTGCCAAATAAGGACGGTAATTTGAGTGATTTTAGTGTTTTTTGACATTTTGTGACAGACTGATTGCCAGATAATGTTTAAAAAATTTAAGGACAAATTAGCGGAAGAGATGAAACAATCGCCTGCAAGATTACAGGCGAGCATGCAGCAGTTGGCTCAGGTTTTGTATTTTACGGATTTGACGTTTTTGATCGAAATTTGAGATTTTCTTAAAGATTTAGTTAGCTTTAAAATTTATGGTTATAAAGAAACAGTATGGGAACTACATGGATTTTTTTGTGGGAAAGAAATCTTCTTTTTTTCAATTTCATCCTTTTTTTCATTACGTATATTAACCCAGATCCACCATTGTATAAAATACTATGAAAATTGAACAAGTTTAGTCCGTTTTGATGAAAGTTGATGTTTCAATTTCAGAAATAATATATTGAATATTTCTTAAAACTATTTAAACAATCAAGCTGTTGTATTTCGTATAAAAAATATAAATTTCCAAATGCAAATATTAATATAACCTATTATTGTATACAATATTGATAAGAATAGTAATATTGTAAATATTTTTTTAGTTCATTGGATTTTTATTATCATCTGCAATTTAAAATTAAAAACACTTAATATAACTTGATCAAAAATCGTGTAAGATTATAAAATTGGTTGCACATTCTAAATCTTCTTCAAATTGTAATCATTTTTGTTTAAAAATAACAATTTTCAATGTAAAACGTTAACTTGACCTAAAATTATTCAAGATTGTGAATATTCTTTTAAATGTAATAATTTTTTTATTCAAAATATCAAGTATTTTGTTTTAAAATACCAAATTTTCTGTGTAAAATGCGAACACAGCCTAAAATCTGTTGAAAGTTATGAATCTTCTTTGGAATCTAATTTTTAAAAAATAAAATAAAAACACTGCGACGAAAAATACTAAGATATTCCAGAATATTCTTTTCAATTAACAATTTTTTGTGTAAAGCGCTAACATAATCTAAACTTGTTATAAAGTTGTGAATCTTCTTTAAAATCGATTTTTTGATTACAAATATTTATTTACGCCTATTAACATCGTAATACCAAATTCTTAAAAATTCTAAATCTTGTTCAAATTACGATTTTTGGTGTAAAACGCTGTAATGTAACCTAAAATTGTTACAAATTATGAATCTTCAAATTCGAAATATTGTTTTAAAAAAAATGTATTTCCTGTTCAAAAGTTTATGATAACCTGAAATTGTTCAAAAACTGCAAATCTTATTTAAACTGTAATAATTTTTGTTTTAAATTAACCATTTTTTGTGTGAAACTCTATCATTACCTAAAATCGTTGAAAGTTGTGAATCTTCTTTGAAATCTAATTTCTTAATTAAAAATATAAATTTCCGCAGAAAAACATTAAAATAATCCAAAATTCTTAAAAAAATATAAATCTTGTTTAAATTATAATGATTTTTATTCCAAATTAACAATTGTTTATGTAAAAAACGGTATAACGCGATCTAAAATTGTTGAAAAAATTATGAACCTTCAAAATCGAACTACTTTTTGTTTTTAAAAAATCCAATTTCCTGCAAAAAAAACATTAGTATAACCTGCAACTAATAAAAAATTGCAAATCTTATTTAAACTATTATGGAGTTTTGTTTTAAACTGACAATTTTTTGTGTAAACGCTAACATAACCTAAACTTGTTCAAAGTTTTGAATCTTTATAATCTTAATTTTTATTCAAAACATACATTTCCATAGAAAAACGTAACAATAATATCAAATTATTAAAAAAAATTAAATCTTGTTTATATTGTAATGACTTTCGTTTTAAAATCCAAATTTTTTGTTTAAAACACTATAACACAACATAAATTTGTTGCCTGTGAACCATCGAAATCTGTGTGTTTTTGTTTTTAAAAAGTTCGATTTTTTGTAAGAAACGTTAGTGTAACCTGAAACTATTAAAAAACTGCATATCTTGTTCAAACTATGATTATTTTGGTTTTAACTCTTTAAGACCTGACTTATTCAACTTTAAGGAATTTATTGGGAACTAAAGTTCGCAATTTGACTTATAGAGTTAATTGATAATTTGTGGTGTAAATCACTAAACCTAAAATTGTTAAAAGTTCTGCATTTTCTTGAGAATATAATTTTTTAATAAAATTATCAATTTTGCAGAAAAACATTGACATAATCCAAAGTTCTTAAAAACTCTACCTTAACTTAAAATTATAAAAAATAATAAACCTTTAAGACCTAGTGTTCTTTTCTTTAAAAAACAGTAAACGTTGACGAAACCGAAAAACTTAATTCGTTGAAACATTTTTAATCTTCGAAATTTAATAATTTGTGGTTAAAAGTGCTCATTTCCAGTTGTATATAATCAAAATTTGTCTAAAATTGGAAATGGTGATTGTATTATTATATTATATTATTATATATCATTTTCGTTTACAAATGATCATTTGCAGTGAAAAACGGACATAAACTAAAGTTTACAAACATTTTAACTCTTTGAAAGTTTATATTATATTAAAATTCTTTTAAGAATATACTAATTTTTAGCGAAAATCACTGTGAAAAAATAAGTTTAATATTTATAATAAGTTATTAGATAACTTTAATATTTTAACTTACCCACGCAAGAGTATTAAAAAACACCATTTTTTTAATTCGGCTAAGTTTCTATGATTTTTCTGAATAAAAAGGATTATTTGTTAATTTAATTATAAATTTTTTAAATTTAAGATATAATATAACTTCAAATAATGAAGAGCCAATCAGATTTTCAACAGCAATAATTACAAGGTTTTCAAGATATATCGTTATACCACTTTTTTAAATAGGATTTTATTATATATTTATCTTAGTATTAGGAGAAAATAAAAATAGATTTCTAAGTATTTATCAAATATTTTTTATGGCACAGGCTGTGTCTCCGGCACTGTCAAATACTTCAATTCAAGATATTTCCGCATCAAATGATAACTTCAGTTTAACAGAGGAAATTGATGGTAAGACCACTGTATATTTTAAATTCAGTATGTTTTAATGCGAAATATATAAAATTAATTAAAACTCAATTTTGAATGTTATAATTTTTCATTTTAAATGCTTAAAACGTAGAATTATTCCGAATGTGTGGCCATTTTACTTAAACGTGAAATATTTTCGCAAATGGAAACCATTTTTTTTACAGAAACTCCAAAGAATAGCCCAGCAAGGCATGGATTCCAAAATGTGGACTTGACCTCACCTTCAGGAGTTTCTATGGGAGTTTCCCGAAAATCTTCTATAAGTAGCGTTACGAGTGACGCTCCATCCCTTTTTCCAGTCTATGAAAGTCCCGGAAATATGTACCATTTGCAGGTTCATTATCAATTTTATTCAACACAAAAACCTTGATTTTTGTTTACTTTTTTTTAGTTAAGTCACTATTGTACCATAATTTCCTGCTAATGTCACTTTCTTAACTTTCCCTTTAAAAATATTTTTGAACTTTTATAATCGGTTAAAATGAAATATGTACGATCTTCAATTTAAACTATTTTAAAATGTAAAATCATTAAAAATTCTACCATTTTTTAAACATTTATTGGTTGAATATTTTGAAGTTGAAAACCTCCAAAACATATTTTAATCCTACTGTCTCTAAGTATAATTTCCAATGAAAGCCTTAATCGTCGATACGTTTTAAATTTAATATCATGCCAAAATTAACTATCTCAATTTGAAAGAGTTTTTTAAATAACCATTTTGATTCAATCCTAATCAGGAGTAAGTATATTAAAATTAAAGCGTTGGAAATTAAGAAAGCCAAAAATGGAACGATTTAAAGGTAAATATGTTCCAAATTAAACAATATTTGAAGCTGTATGGCTTCAAGAATCATAAATATCAAATAAAAGCATTCACTTTTCTTAAATATGAAATTTTTTTAGTTATCTATTTTAAAAATAGTCAATATTATAATTGTTTTCTCAATTAATCAGAATTCAAATAGAAAAGATTCGAGTCGGGAAAGAAATTAAGTTCAAATTAAGAAACAGGTCATTACGGCGAGATGAATGTTTGGAGGAACTCCAATATGAATATGAATTTTCTTCAACTAATATGTGAAAGGGGTTGAGAGAGCCCCCCCCCCCCCCTAATGATTGAAAATAACTGTATAAATTAAATATAATAAGACGGTAAATTCGAATTTATTTATATTTTCAAATCATAGTTTTCAGATTCATAACAAAAATCTTTCTATGCTGTCTTACATGAAGTGAACTTTTTAATAATTCTTTTTAGGTTGAAAATTCAACTCCTTGGTTAAATGTTGAGCTGTTTTATTCAAAATTCACTTTTTTAAGATTCATAATATCAGTTTAAAAATTCAAGTGTTTGGTTCAAAATATTCTCTTTTTTGTAGAAAATTAACATTTTCGAGCTAAAAAATTTACTATTTTTTATAGAGAATTCATCTTTTGTCTCGAAAGTTTAAGAAATTGGTAGAAAATTCAACTATTTGGTCGAAAATTGTATGTTTCGTTGAAAATTCATATTTTCGTGTTAAAAATTCGACTGTTTTGTAAAAAATTCGCCGTTCCATGAGAAATTCATCTATTTGTTTAAAAATTCGTCTTTTTTGACAGAAACTTTATCTTCTTCGTTGAAAAATCAACTATTTGATTAAGAATTTAGGCATTCTATTGAAAATTCGTCTTTTTGGTAGAAAATCAATTTTTTTGGTTAAAAATGGAACTATTTGGTTGGAAATTAATCTCTTGGTTGAAGATTTAACTATTTTGTTGAAAATTAATATTTTTTGGTAGAATTCAGTTTTTTATTTTAAATTAAAATATTTTTTGCATGAAAATCAACTATTTTATTCTTTATTAAAAATGTATCTTTTTAGGTTAAAAATTCTACTCTTTGGTAGAAAGTTGAAATACATTCTTCAAAATTCATGTTTTTAGTTGAAGGTACATAATTTTTGTACAAAATTCATCTCTTTGGTTGAAAATTAAACTCCTTTGTTGAAACGCCTTTTTTTCGTGGTAAAAATTAATTATTTAAACTACAAATTTAAATATTGGATTGAAAATTCATATTTTCGTGTAAAAAATTCGCTGTTTTAAATTTTAAACTGTTGTTTCTGAATGCAAATTTAACTATTCCATTTTTGGTTAAAAAGTTATATATGTTAGATTAGAAATTCAACTATTTATTTGAAAATTCGTCTTTATTGGCAGAAATTGAATCTTCCTCGTTGAAAATTCAAGTATTTGATTAAGAATTTAGGCATTTTATTGAAAATACGTCTTTTTGGTACAAAATTAATTTTTTGGTTAAAAATGGAACTGTTTGGTTAAAAATTAATCTTTTATGGTTGAATTCAATTGTGTTTTATTTTAGATTAAAATATTTTTGGGATGAAATATCAAATATTATATTCTTTATTGATCATTTATCTTTTTAGGTTGAAAATTCAACTCTTTGGTTGAAAGTTGAACAACATTCTTCAAAATTCATGTTTTTAGTTGAAGGTTCATCATATTTGTAGAACATTTATCCCCTTGCTTGAAAATTGAACTTCTTTGTAGAAACATCCCTTATCTCTGGTAAAAATAAATTTTTTAAACTGAAAATTTAACTATTTGGTTGAAAATTAACTTTTTTGTTGAAATTCTATGTTTTCGGGGTGAAAAACAACTGTTTTGTATAGATAAGTCGTCTCTTTGTCAATTCAACAAGTTGGTAGAAGGTTTAACTATGTGCTTGGAGATTGAACTATTTCGTGGAAGATTCATTTTTTTTACTGGAAATTATTTTTTTTTTTAAATAAAGTTTGACCTTTATTTTGTGTTAAAATTTTATTTTTTAAATTTAGAAATTCAACTGTTTGATTGCAAATTTATAGTTTGTTGAAAATTTGTATTTTTGGGTAGAAAATTAATTTTCTTCGTCGCTTTTTCTCAATGTCGATTCGATAATTTGAAAAACTGGAAGGAAGGAATGTTGCCAAATTCACACACGGAATTAAGAATTGAGTTTCAGTTGAAGGACTGTGACTAAGAATGCCACATTTGTGTATATAATGTAGTAGTTTATATTCCCACCAAAAAATATTTTAATTTTCAATAAAAAAGCTGTTGAATTAAACTAAAAAATACGAGTTTTTAACAAAAGAGTTGGTTTTTCAACGAAGAAAAATTGTTTTAATCAATAAAGAAAAAAAGCTAATCCAACACGTTGCATTTTTAAGCTATGAAGATGAATTTCGAAAAAAAGGTAAATTTACGTCCCAAAAATATGCATTTTCTAGCAAAATAATCGAATTTTCCTTTGACAAAGACAATTTTTCAACAAAATAAGTGGATTTTCAATTAAAAAAATAAACTTTCTAGCAAAAATGAAATAGGGGAATTTTAATTTTTTTAAATTCCTTTTAAACAAGAAAAAGAAACGAATTTTCAACAAAATTTGTTAAATTTGTAACCTTAAAGTGTTTAACTACAAATCTTGATAGAATTCAGAATGATGAGCTTTTAATAAAAATATCAATTTCAATAAAAATAATTCATCAAAAAAATAAATTTTTAGTCGAATTTTCAACACAGAAGGTGAATTTCCTATCAAAAAAGAAATATTTTCAACAAAATAGATGAATTTTTTACTAAAAATGATAAATTTTCGGCAAAAAATAGAATAGTTTAATTTCAAATTAGAGAAATAAGTTTGTAACCAATTAAAATAAATTTTCAACGAAATAGTTTAATTTTTAACGAAACTGATGAGTTTTCAACCGACAAGATTAAATGCCTATAAAAATTGAATGGTTATATTTTTAGTTTATAAAACTAATTTTCAATCCACCAGATATTAACATTTTTAATGGGATTTTCAACCTCATAGTTGAATTTTCAATTAAAAAATGTCAATTTTCAACAAAGAATGGAATCGTTTAATTGTCAGCTAAAGAAATAAGTTTCTAAGCAAATAAAATAATTTTTCAACGAAATAGTTAAATAGTTAAGTTTAAATTAAAAGAAATGAATTTTCCACCAAAAAGATTCAATATGTATTCTAACAAAAATTGAGTTAACTATTAGTTAAACAAATTAATTTTCAATTTAAAAAATAACTAATTTTCAACCAAAGATTTGAATTGCCAATCTGAAAGATTTATTTTGTAGCAAAAAATAATAATTTTTAACAGAATATATGAGTATTCAACCAAAAAGGCGAATTAGTAACCAAGTTGATTAATTTTCGACCACAAAAGATAAAGTTTCAACAAAATAGAACATTTTTCAACTAAACAGTTGAATTTTAAATTGAAGATTTCTTAGTCGCTATTCACGATTAGGGAAAATCTCGAAAATTTAATCAAATAGTTATATTAGAAGAAAACTCCTGGGAACAAAGTCAAATTTAAAAATAAGAGTTTGATATAAAAACAAAATAATTTAATACATTGATATGATAAATATGTTAAGAAAACGCGGAAAATGGAGCTTTACAGAAAATTCGAATCAAATTCTAATAGTCGAATTTAATTCTACTTTGATTCAGAAATACAGTAAAAATTTATTTTTAATGTTTTAAATGTCAATGAAAAAAATCTGCACATTTTAAGGAATTGTTAGTCAGTGGAAAAAAATGTGTAATTCATGTTGAATTTACTAGAGTTATATAATGTTGGAAAATGAACCGATTTAAAAAAAAAAGAGCAATTACTGCGCGTATAGTGCACACAATATTTTATATTGTTATTGTTTTATTTCATATTCATGAAAGAACAAAAAATTATATAAAATTGTTGCACTTTTAAAAACATAAAAGCGAATTTTGCACAAAATAGTTCAATTTTAAACCAAAAAGTATGACTTTTTAACAAAGTAATTCAATTTTTATCCATATAATAAAATTTTTAACCTAAAAAGATGATTTAAGGATTGATCATTATTATTAATACAAATTATAAGAAATTGCCTATTTTAAATTACAGAATAATTGTTTATTTTTCAGTGAATTGCTAGATTTATCATTCAACCTGCTTCATTTGAACTCTGAAAACACCTTTGTCCTGGAATTTAATAAATTTTGCTTCAAATTGTAACTTGGACCAGGGAAATCATAAATGAGGCTATTTTCCTAGTAATATTGGCTAAATATTTCAAAAATTCGTTCAGAGTTCAAATGATACATATTGAATGGTAAATTTAGGCTGTGATACATAAACTTAAAGGCCTTTTTGAATATATGACATAAAATCATTATTCCTATTATTTTGTAAAAGCTAATTTTAATTATTAGATGAAAGTTAAAATAATAATGAAATGTCGGCCGACATTTTATAAATGCCTACGACATATACATATAAGATAATTATTTAAAAAATGGCATGCAACTATTGGGAATGGTGGTCTACCATTTTACCACCTGGTGCCGAAAACTGGAACTAGAAAGAGTAGGTATGATTTTAAAAATATGTTTTCATTTTGGCACAAAAATGTTCTTCCGATTGTTTTATGAAGTTTAAAACAATGATTGAAATACTAAAAACAAATATTCATAAAAAACAATTCGTTTTAGATAGAATTTCCATCTTATACAGTGAAAAAACACATTTTTGTCAAAAAAGGGTTTTAAACAAAAAAACAATTATTTCACTTCTTCATGTAAGTTTTAATGCATTGCAAGCTAAAATATATTTTACTTAATTTATTTAGCGACAAATTTTATCCAGATTATGCAAAGAATACGAATAATAGACGATTGGAATTGAAATACGAATTCTAATCTAACTTTTAGATCAGATTTTTAAATAGTAAATACTTCATGTATAAATTAATAAAAATTTATTTTGAGTTTATTTTTCCTTCAAAATAAGTCCATTTAACTTTATAATCTGCTGAAAATTACAATAAATAGTACAATAATTGCTTTTTCTTAGAAAAATATTTCTTTCAAAAAATGTCTTTTTTCACTGTATAAGATGTAAATTCCATCTAAAACCTTTTGTTTCCGATAAAAGTTTATTTTTAATATCTAATAAATACTTTAAATTTAAAAAAAATCGTTAAAACACTTTTATGCGCAAATTAAAATCATACCTATTCTTTCTAGTTCGGATTTTTATCACCATGTGGCGTATCACAGTTTAACCATTCCCAATTGACACTATCGGAACACTCATGGAACGTTTTCATATCTTTGATATTAATATACACAGTACTTTTATTTTATTTTAGACGCAATTAATAATTGTATTTTTTGCATTCAGTCGGATATGGACCAATCAGCTAGTGAATTGGATGACATGGTCAGTCCTCAACTCGACAGAGTAACGAAAGACCAATTATATTCTGCTTATCGGAAAGTTCAAACAAAATATCACAAATATCGAAGTCGGTATACCGATCTCGCGACACATTACCGTGAGATGGAAAGAGAGAAGAATAAACTGGAGGCGAATTTAGTCGAGACGCAAGATAAAGCTTTGAGGAGGATTTCGGATTTGAAAGAACAATGCCAGCTTGAACAGCAAGCAAAAGCGCACTTGGAGGATGCTTTGAGAAATGATATAGAAGAAAAGGATCATCTGATTAACACCTTGAATACAAAAGTATGTTTCACATCTTTCTAAATTTTAAATTACAATCTTTTTTTTAAATAAAATTTTAAAACTCGGTCTCTTGAAATTTTAACATCAGAATTAATAAATCAAAGCGTTGCATTTCTGTAAAAAATACCAAGTTGTTCAAAATTTTAAGTTTTATTTTGTAAGTCAAGTGATTTGTTTAAGTTTGAAAATTCTTTTTCAAAAACGCGAGCATAACGTAAAATTCCCCAAAAAATGGTTAACTTCTTTGAAATGCAAGTATTTTTTGTTAAAAGTATCGATTTCTAGTAGAAAACGCAAAGAAAACAAAAAATGTACGAAAATTCCGAATTTTATTACTGAATAATTTAAATAAATCATAATGATAATCTGAAAATTTGTATGCTTTTTTAAATCAAGAATACCGATTTTCAAAGAAAAACACTATATAAGAAATTGATTGTTCCAAATTGTAAATTTTCTTTTAAATCAAATTTATTTTATTTAATATAACTATATTTTCAAAATTCTCTGATTTTTCGTTGAATAATTTTTCATTTTCTGTGATCATTAATATTCGATTACGAGCATTTTAAGCTTGTGATGCTTTTAACATAGAATCTTTTATAAACCGAATAAAACAATAATTCAGGTACAAATTTAAATTTTCCAATTTATTAGTTTATTTAAAAGAAGGTTTTCTACTATAAAATATGACTTTAAAAAAATACTTGAATTTTCAACAACATAATGACATTTTTAAAATAATAGTTGCATTTTCAATAAAAGAGATGCCATTTACACAACAAAAAAATAGGATTTTAAAATCAAAAAGACGAATTTTCAATAAATAAAAATTTTTCACTCAAGAAAGAAATAAAAGTTTACTGAAATTTATGAACTTTCAAGCCAAAATACGAATTTTCTTGACAAAATAGAATTTTTCAACAAAGAGTATGACTTTTCAGCAAAAAATTAATTTTTTACGGTACTAAGAAAATTAATTTTTTTTTTCTAAAAAAGCAGACCTTTCAGCTAAAAAGATCAGTCTACAAAAATTGTAAAAGTTAAAATTTCAGTTAAAAAATTAATTTTAAACAAAAAAAGGCGTTTCCATTAAACAGTTAAATTTTCAATCAGACATAAGATTTCAATAAAAAAATGTTAATAATATAGTTTAACTTTCACCCGAGTAGTTGAATTTTCAATTAAAAAATATTCATTATCAACAAAATAGTTCAGCTTTCAACCAAAGAGATAAATTTTCAACTAAAAATATAAATGTTCAACAAAAAAGTGATTTCTTAACAAAGTAATTCAACCAAATTTTTCGAATAAAATGGTTGAATACTCAAGCAAAGAAGAATAATATTTAACAAAAAGTTGCATTTTCATAAAAAAATATAAATTTTGACTGAAACATATGAATTTTTCAATGAAATAGATAAATTTTCATGAAAATAGTTGAATTCTATTAATTGATATCAATTGACTTTTTAAGATTAAAATATAAATTTTAAACGGAATAAAGCCTTTGTTCTAAACAGTTAAATTTTCAAACAGACATACACTTTCAATAAAATTTTTTTACAATGTAGTTTAACTTTGACCCAAGTAGTTGACTTTTTAATTTAAAAAATTGTATTAAAAATAAATATTTAAAAATAAGTTTCTAAGACAAAATTAAATTTTCAAGAAAAAAAGACGAATTTTTTAAACCGTAAAGGATGAATTTTGAACATAATAGTTAAATTCTGTACCAAGTAGTTTCATCCAGAAAATAATTCAGTTCATTTTTCAACATGAAAGCATAAATTTTAAACAAAAAGTAAATTTTCTAAGAAATAGTTAAAACTTCAACCAAACAGTTGCATTTCCATTTAAGAAAGATGACATTTCTCTTAATAGAGATGAATTTTTAATTTAAAAAAACAAAACATTTTTAAATAGTTAAATTTTCATCCAGTAAATATTTCTGTTCTCTTTTCAATACCAAAATATTAAATTCAAACAAAAATTAAATTTTCTACGATATAGTTAAATTAAAAAAAAAACAGAAGAATTTTCAACCAAAAAGTATGACTTTTCAACAAAATTGTTCAATTTGCAACCGAACAGTTGCATTTATATCAAAGAAAGATAATATTTCTTCTAAATCAGATGAATTTGGAAAAAACTTTTAAAAATTAGTTCAATTTCCATCCAAATAAGATTCCAGTTCACTTTCCAGTGTCAAAATAAGAATTGTAAATAATGCGTTCATTTTCTGTTCAATAGTCGAATTTTTCACCAAGAAGTATGACTGCTTAACAATATTGTTGAATTTTGAACCAAAAATTGCATTTTTGTCTAAGTTAAATGAGAATTCTACTAAAATAGGTGAATTTTTAAATCAAAGGCAAATTTTCGAAAATATTCCGATTGACTTTTCAATACAAAAATACGAATTTTAAACAAAAAGTAAATTTTATAGAAAATACTGGAATTTTCAAAAAAATAGTTGCATTTTTATCCAAAAAGGATGCAACATTTCTACGAGAAAGGTGAACTTTTAAATAAAAAATTAAATCTTCAGAAAAAATAACTTCTATTCAAAAAAGATTTCAGTTTACTTATCAGCAAAAGAATATAAATTTTCAACCAAAGTTTAATATTCTACGAAAATAGTTGAATTTTCAACCCAAAAAAGACGAATTGTTCAAAACTTATGAATCTTCTTTGAAGACTAACACAATCCGAAATTACTCAATCTTGTAAATTTTACAATTAAAAAAAAAATCATTGCTTTAAAATTTAATATTTTTTCTTTAAAAATACAGATTTCAGGTGAACACTAATCATTCCCAATAGAAAACACTAACATCAAATTTTTTAAATGGTTCAGAATTTACTGTAAAAAAGACGTTGATATACCCTGAAAATGTTTAAAAATTGCAAAGAGTATTCGAATTATATTGTATTTTGTTTGTTAAAAAATATCAGTTTTTGGTGTAAGTCGCTAACGTAACCTAAGATTTTAAAAAATTATGAAGTTTTAAAATTTAATGATTTTTTAAAATGTAAATTTCGGGTAAATTGTTGAAAATTTCTGAATCTTTGAAATCTAGTAATTTTTTTGCAAAAAATACCTATTTCCGATCTAAAACGTTAATATATGTAACCTGAAATTGTTGAAAAGTGTGAATCCTGATTATGATTTTCGTTCAAAACTTCTAATTTCCAGTAAAAAATACTGATACGAACTAGAAATATTAGAAATTTTGAGTCGTCTTCGGAACTTTCTGATTTTATATTGAATTTTTTATCTAAAAATACTAATTTCCAGTGAAAAGCACTCTCGCCTCCCCCGTTTATAACTTTAAAAGAAATTCAATCACTATGTTTTGTAACTTATAAAGCTCATAGTTTAAAATAAAAATGAAAAAATCAAATTTTCTTAAGAAAAAAAAGGAAAATACTGCCCAGAAAAAGATTTAAGATAAAAATTATAATAACGAGAAATGCTAGACGTGAAAAATTTAACTAATGCAGCTTTTAAAGTTTATAATTTGAGAGATAACTTAAAAAGAAACGAATTCTTTTCTTGAAATTTGTTTGTTTTCTTTCAATTCTTTAAGTGCTTCGATCCTACCCAAATTTTTTTTTCTAAAAAATGACCTATTTTTCTTCTTAAAGTTTTACGCATTACATAAATTTAAATGCCTTGAAAAAATTAAAAAACAATTATACGAAAAAAAAAAACAAAAAATAGGTACCTTAATATATAAATTCGATTTGTCTAAGAATTAAAAATTATAACCGAAAATTATAATTATAAAACATTCTAGAACACTCTAGAAGAATCAAAATATAAAAAAGATTTGAATTTTTAATTAGAGTGAGGTAAATAATTAATCAAAGAGAACAAAATGAATTTTTGAAACAATTTATCATTATTTTAAATAATATTATCTTAGAATATTGTTAAAAAGTTGTGATTTTTCTAAAATTTTCCACTTTTTGTCAACTTTTAATTTGCTTTGTATCAGCCCCCTGCATCGACGTTTGTTCACTAGTACGATCAAGTGAAGCGTGGAGGCCAGATGGCGCTGGGAGCCTTTCCAGCCTACATTTAAATGGCAAACATAGCAAAGATCAGTGAAAAATTAATTTGATTAATATTTTTCGAAATGACATTCGTTTTTATGTATGAGAAATTAAAGTGTGAACATTTTTTAAGTTTTACTACTTTAGAAACTTGCACTAAAATAACAAAAATGGGTGGAATGCGGTGTGTTTCTCCTACATGTAAATATCAGGTTATGACAGCTGCTCCAAAAAATTTAATTTCTTTTATGAGCCAGAAGGTTAAGAAAATGTTAGAGCCTGTCAAAAAGTAAAATTTTGTTGTAAAACCCGAATGCGGCATGCGCAAGACATTTTTTTACAAAATATATTTTGTGGGAGCGAAACACGAATTCACAGAATGGAGTCATTGTTCTGGAAGTGGCAATAATTGATTGTTGTTTAATTTAATAGTCTTAATATTTTTGTTGTTTATATAATAATTGGCAATTAATGTTTTAATATTTTCGTTTCAATTGTTTGTGAGATATAAAATAATATCTTTAAATATAAAAATCTTCATTTCAAACAAAAAAATTACGCAGAAATATAAAAAATCAAATAAATACAGTGGTGCATATTTGAATGAAAAATATGAAACATTTGATCTTTACCTAAAATGATATTTTGATTTTTAAATATTCTTTCGTAGAATTGTAAAAAAATTAATAAAAACTCTATATTTGAATAAAAATTACAACAGATTTTATCTTAAACTGAAACTATATCTTTATATTTTAAAATTATTTTTTAGAAATATTAAAAATTAAATAAAGACTAAGTATTTTAATAACAGTGTGGCCATTTTAATCCAAGAAAAAAATTCGCGGTTATTTTCCGGTTTTCTCTCGGTTCTGGAACATTTTTCACGGCCAATAAAATTTACATGTAAAAAATTGAAGGTACTAACACTTTTCAATTTAATCATTTTTAATAAAATGCAGATAAACTACAAAATTTATCATTTTTAACTTTTAGCAATTAATGAGTTCAAAGATTCAGACAAAAATTTAATTAACGTTATCATTTTCAATGCTCTAAATTAAAGAATCAATTAATATTAGATTTTTTATAATATATTATTTGTAATAATTTTAAGCTAGAAGCGTTAAAAATTGAAAAATTAAATTAAAAAAAAGAATACTTCTTAATTTATAAGTAAAATTATTTTCATTTTAAATAGAAACATCTTGAAAAGCTTCAAAATTTTATTTTAAAATCTTGAGATATCTAGGCTTCTAAATCTCTTTTGAAATGAATCGAATTTTTCCTACAATTTCTAAAAAATCCTGCAAATTTAAAAAAATTTCCTAAAATCTTACAGATTCTTTCTTAACAATTTTAGAAATCGTATTAAATCTTTTTGAATATTCTTATTTAAAAAATTTCTAAAATGAAAAATTATTTTCAATTTTTCTAAAAATCTTAAGAAAATGTTTTTATTCTTTTAAAGCCTTTGACAATTCTTAAAAAGCTTTTAAATTTTTTTATCGGCAAAAATCTACATTTTGTTTTTAATTAAATCATTTTAAGTTCAAAATTCATTTTGAAACTTTACAAAACTTCTAAATACCTCTTATAATTACTCAAATTTTTTCTAGAAATAATAAGTGTTCAATTATTATATATACGTCAAAATTAAACAAAATGACTTACAAATAAAACATTTTTTAAATAGAACAATTAAAATTGTAACGTTAAAAGTTTAAAAGCTCTCCGAAATTCCAGAGATTCAAAGCTTTCTATGTAAAACAATTCAGTTTCAAATTTTTTACTTTTAAATATTTGGTGAAATATTTCTAACTATTCAATAATTATTATTCTTTTTCTCAATTAAAATTTTTTAATTGAATAGATTAAAATTTAATATTTTAGACTGAAACAATATTTTATAAAAAATAATCATTATGAAGTTATTTTTAAATTGAAAATAATTTATAAATTTTAAATGAGAAGCTTACATTTTTTGAATTCTTATTATTTTATAGAAAATAAATTTGTCGTTTCACCATGCTTTTTCAAACTTATTACTTTTTACCAAACTACTTTAAATAAATTTCTTGAGTTGAAAAATACTTTAAATTTAGTTTCTCCATGTTACGATTGAAGCCTATCACAAGTTCCCATAGCTAGATAAGAATATTTTAACGATTTTTTTTTTCACTTACTATTACTTTCATATTTAACAAGATATAGAGCTTTAATTATGCGATGCATAAAACCGGTTTTCATTACGAATAATATAAATGAAATTAATTTCGAACTAATTTTGCCTATTCCTGTCATGTAAAACCAGGCTGGAAAGACTCCCAGCGCCACCTGAGCCGCACGCTTCACTTAGCTCACTAGCAAACTAACGTTAACGTACATTCGTTGCAGGGGACTTCTTTGTATGTAGTGATACATAATGCAAGTTATAGCAAGCAAAATTGAAACAATTTGTTATTGTTTATAAGTAATTATATTTCCTTAAATAATTCCTAGAAGTTGCGGTTTTTCTACATTTTTAAACCTTTTGTCCACTTTTTACTTATTGAGTTAATAATTAATGCAAGTTGGGAACAAATATTAAATATTAATTTTAAGAAAAAGGCTCTCAGTAACAATTTCTAAGAAAAATGTACATTTAATAAGATGCATATAAAAAATTTAAAGAATATTTCAAATATCTGTTTTATTTCAGAAAAAATATATTATCAAAAAATAATGATATTGTTTTAAGTATGATTCTCTCTAATATTTACTTATTTATTATTTGTGTATGACTAAAAAGGCAAATAAAAATTAAGCATTTCAGAAAAAAGCGCAACTTTCTTTCAAGAAGCAAAGAGAATATTATTAGTAATAATAATAAATTGTTTAAACAATTATTTTTCTTAACTTGATTTAATTATTACTTCACTCTTATTGAAAGGTGGACAAAAATATTTAAATTTCAGAAAAAAGTCGCAACTGTCTAGTATTACTATTGAATAGGTTTGGTATAAGCAGTAATAATTTGTTTAAACAATTATTTTTGTTAAATTGAATTAAATAATAACTCATTTTAAGTGAAAAGTGGACAAAAAGTTCAAAATTTCAGAAAAAAACCCGCAATTTTTAGCATTATTCAAAGATAATATTATTAAAAATAATAACAAATTGTTCAAACAATTACGTTTGCTAACATTAATGAACTATTACACCATTCTAATTGAACATTGGACAAAAAGTGAAAAACGTTGTGAAAAAAATGGTAGCCTTCTATCTCTGTTCTGAGAGAAAAATGCTAAAAACAATCATAAATTGCTTAAACAATGTATTTAAACATCTAATTATCAGTATAAAGTAATATTTTATATATTAAAAATAATTTGCTTAAAAAAATCGCAAAAAATTATAATTAGCGCTAAAAACTTGCAAAACCCATTTTTTCACTTATGGGTTTTTTTTCAATGAAAATATTAAAATATTATAACTGATGTAATTTCAAATAAAAACATTATTTTATGAAAAACATTCAAATTTAGAGAGAAAAAACATTGATTTTAACCATGTTTTTTGCAATTGATTTTTTTCTAACCGTTGCTTTTTACCAATTTTTGAAAAATGATTCCCTTTTAATAAATGACGGCTTATTTTTCTTAAAATATAATTATTTGTTTAAAAGATTTCTTCTTACAAAAAAATTGTTGCGGAAAAAAGCCGTCATTTTTTTAAATGCAATCATTTTTTTTTATTTGGTAAGAAGTGACGGTGAAAAAGAAATTTAATTGCAAAGAGCATGGTTAAACTTCATGTTTTTTTTTAATTTTTAAATTTTTCATTTAAAAAATCATGTATCTTAGTTGTATCAGTTATAATATTTTGATTCTTAAAATCATAGAAAAATTATTTTTTCAGATATCTGACTTTTGGCACGACAAGTACCTTAAATCAATATTCGGAACAATTTCCGAGAGATATTCATAAAAATTCTAAGAAAAATATTTTCCAATACACTTTTGAACCAACCGCTGGATCGGAACAGCTGGAATTTTTTAATACCGCGAAATGACAGTTAATTTATTAATTTTACCGGGAATTTTACAAATTTTTCGATCTGTCCAAGTTCGATTTTAACAGTTTTTGAAAATAATTAGTTGAATTTTTATTTTTTCCAATCATGATATAATTCAATTTACAATTCTTGAAGACTTTAACAATTAAAAATTAAAATGCGTTTGAAGATTTAAAACGATCTGTGCTAAGTATTAAAAAGTAAACAATAATTGATTTGACAAAACGATTCTAAATCCGTTTAAAATCTAAGAATTTCCAGATTTTAATGTTAAAAATATTGTTTTAGTCTGAAATATTCCATTTTTAACCCATTCAATTTGAAATTTTTTAATTAAGAAAAAGAATAACTATATAATATATTGAAATATTTAAATGTAAACAATTTGAAACTGAATCGTTTGACATAGAAAGCCTTGAATCGTTGAAATTTCGAAGAGCTTTTAAACTTTGAACAATGTAAAATTTTCCAATTTTAATTGTTCTATTTAAAAAATGATTTACTTGCAAGTGAAGTTGTTGAAGTTTGATGTATGAATTACAATTGAACACTTATTATATGTAGGAAAAATTTAAAGTGATTTCAAATAATTTAAACAAAGTATGTGTTTCGAGAAAATCCGGCTGTACGTACCGAAATTTTGGTGTAAATAGCCACAACCTAAATAAAAAAATGTATACTTTTCAGATTTCAAACAAAAAGATTTTAAGCTTTTTAAGAATTGTGAAAAGTTCGAAGAGAATAAAAACATTTTCTTAAGATTCCTAGAGAAATTTAGAATGATTTGTCATTTTAAATAATTATTTTAAGAAAATATTTAGAAACATTTCCAAAATTGTCAAAACAGAATCTGGAATATTAAAAAAAATTTAGAAGTTTTTTAAGAATTGTGAAAGGCTTTAAAAGAATGAAATTAAAAATGATTTGTCATTTTGAATAATTATTTTAAGAGAATATTTAAAAACATTTTCAAAATTGTCAAAAAAGAATCTGGAATATTTTAAAGAGATTTTTTTTTAATTTTCAGGATTTTCTCAAAATTTTAGGGAAAATTCGATTCATTTTAAAAGATATTTATCGAATTTTGCCTACAATTTTGAGAAAATCCCGCAAATTAAAAAAAAAGACACCGAGCTTTTGGTGCAAATAGGCAAATTTTGTCTATGTACACACACTTTCTTTGAATTATTTGAAATGTAGAAATTTTTTCTACAAATAGTAAGTAGGATTTTCTAAAAATTGTAAGAAAAATTCGGTTCATTTTAACAAATATTTAGAATTTCTAAACAAATTTTAGAAATAATTTTAAATTTGAATAATTTTAAAACAACTTCTAGATTTCTGAAGATTTGGAAATAAAATGTTGTGGCTTTTCAAGGATGCTTAAACTATTTGTGATAAAAATAATTTAACTTTTTAATTTAAGAAGTGTAAAGTTTAAAAAAATTGTAATTTTAACATTTTTAATGTTCTGGATTAAAATTGGTTAAAACAATTTAGTTGAAAAAATTTTAAAGTTCATTGATTGTTTAATTTAGAACAGTGTGAGTGATAACGTGGATTTATATTTTGGGACCGAATTTGAATTTTTGAACTCTATAATTTATCAAAGTTAAAAATTCCCAATTTTGCTGTTTATCTGCATTTAATTAAAAACTTTCAATTGAAGTGTTCGTATCTAACTTCAATTTTTAATAATTTATAATGCAAGAGTTGCGCTTTGAGTGCTTTAATTTGTGGTTTCTTTTTTATTATCACAAATGGCAAAATGTGTCGCTTTGGAGTTTGAATTTTTCAATTTTATTGACCGTGAAGAATGCTTGCGAATCGGGAGATGAGCGGGAATTTTTTTCTTTGAATAAAACGGCCATTCTGTGTGAAGCCTCAAATCAATAAAATATTTATCAATTCCCAAAAGAAAATTAACACATTTTTCTAAACAGATAGCACTCCTGCAATCAAATAGCCAGCAGAATTCCGAAAAGAATTCACCGGATCCTGGAGATAACGCCGAAAATCACAAAGCCGAAATGCTGATAGACTTTGACAGTGATTCTCAGCCAAAATCGAGCGATGCTTCTTTAAAATCCAACGAGCAGTCAATGCTCTCAACAGAGAACGTTCTTCTAAAAGACAAGCTCCAAAGCCTGGAGAAGCTTATAGAAAAGTACAAGGATATGTTGAAACGAGGCAAGGATAAAATCACCCAGTTGAATAAAGAGAAAAGCCTTATCGAGAGCGATTTCAATACTCTGAAAACAAACAGCGAGGAAAGATTTAAAATTCTCGAGGCCGATCTGAACGCAGCCAGGGAACAAATTCTAAATCTTGAGGGTGACATTCAGTCTCTGCGAAAACGAGAAGAAGAATCGATGATTTCTCTCGCTGAAAATAAGCTTTCGATTCACCGGGAGTTGGAAGATAAAGAGGAGCAGATTAAAAGACTCACTCTGGAGGTAAAACAAATAAGCGAGGAGAAGGAAAATCTGCGTGAAAGTCTGGAGAAATACAAGAGCGAACTGGAGAAGAAGTCACTGTCGGAGAAAAAATTGGAAACTGAGACTAAAGAGCAGGAAAATTCGAAAAAGAAGACGGAAGCCTTGAAGCAAATGCAGAAGGAAATGCAGCAGCAAGTTGTCCTTCTTCAAGGAAAATATCACAAGGAGGTCGATCGCAATAAAGAGCTTCTGACAAGATTGGAAGAAATTGAGAAGAGATCGGTCGAGAAAAATGAAGCCGAGTCTGTGAAATTCTCCGGGTTTAAAAATAAAATCGCAGAACTTGAAAATCACTTGCAAACCGAACGGAAGTTGAATCTCGACTTGAACGAAAAGTACCAGGAATTTAAGAGCGCCGAGGAAGGGAATAGAAGAGCTTTGGGAAACTTAGTCGAGGAGTTGCAAACGTCGAAAAAAAGTTTAGAAGCCGAGATTGAAGAATTGGGTAGAGTTATTCGCGAAAAGGAGGAGGCTTCGGAGCAATTGACCCTGAAGATTGAGGAGCACGCAGCTGCTCTCGAAAAAGCGAAACAGAATTTGGCAAAGCAGGATGAGGAGATCAGAGTTTTTAGAGAGAAAGCCGATCTTCTGGAAAAAGGTGAGAAGATCGAGAATAACGAGCAGGTCGATAGACTAAGAGAGGAATTGGAAAGTAAAGAAGGGGTGGTTGCGAATTTAAAAGATGAGCTTGATTCTTGCAAAAGGGAGATAGAATCTCTGAATCGGGAGAAGAATTCCCTTTTCGCTCAGATTACAATTTGCAGGAATTCGATTTCTAAAATGAAGCAAGAGTTCTTGAATTTAAAAAATAACGTTAATCTTGATATCGAGAACGGAAAAACTGCAATTTCACATTTCCTCAATGAAATTTCAATTAGTTTCCCAGTGATTTTGGAGGAAAAGGCGGAACTGAAAAAGAATAATGAGGTTTTGAATTCGAAATTGGAAGATTTGATGATGAAGTACAAAAAGGTTGATTTGGAATTGAAGGAGGCTAGGAATCGATCAGATAAATTAGAAAAAGAGGCGAAGAAGAGGGATAAGGAGCTGGCAGATTTAAATTTGAAGGCCGATAGTTTTGATGCGCTCAAATCGAGGAATGAGAAGCTGATCGCCGAAATTGATACTTTGAATTTCAGAGTTTATGATATCGAAATTTTGGAAGAAGAGAAGAAAAAGCAGAAGAAATCTCTAGAAGATTTGAATCGTCTGAATGAAGAATTGAAGAAGGAGTTGAGCGAAATTAAGTGTACCTTAAATGAGAGAAATGAGAAGGAATCTAATTTGGATGGAGAATTAAACGAGATGAAGAGAAAGTACGAGGAGACGGAGAATTCGAGGCAAATTCTCGAAACGGAAGTTGTGAAAGTTTCTTCTTTGACGGAGGAACTTCGTCTTCAGAGATCCGAACTCGCGAATTTGACGAATCAGAATTCAGAGTTGAGAAATTCGGCCGAGGAAATGCAGGAAACGTTAACGGGGAAAAACGAGTTGATCAAGAAATTAAAGGGGATTAAGGAAAAGCAGAGTAAAACGATTAAGGATCTGAATTCTCAGATTGAAGATTCCACGAGGAAAATTTCCGAGATGGGCAAAGAAGTCGAGGATCTGAAAGAGAAGTGTAATGAGTTGGAAGTTTTGAGAAAAGAACATTCTTTAATTTTTCCCGAGTTCGAGAATTTAAAGGATCTCAATAGTATACTTAATTCCGAGAATAAAGATTTGAAGGATAAGAGAAACGAATTGTTGAAGTTGAATGAAGAGTTAGAAAAATCAGAAGGTCTCTTAAATAACAAGATTTTGAATCTGGAACAAAAGGTCGAAGAATTGTCAAATGTGAATAAGAAGCTAGAGTGCGAATTTCATTCGCAGAAATCTGCTTCCGAAACTTTGAGAGAAGAATTGAAGGAATTGGAGGATCTAAAGGGAAAGAATCTGGAGGTAATCAATGAAAATGAGGAAATGCGAAATGAAATCGAAAAGTTGAGGGAGACTTTGAGAGATACGGAAAATCTGGGAAAGAGAGTGGAGAATTTGGAAGGTGAGAAGGAAATCTTGAGTAAAGAAGTGCTTGAATTGAAAACAGTTGAGAGTAAAAAGAAGGAATTGGAGAGTGAAATTGAAATGTTGAAAAAAGAAATTTCGCAGATGGAGGAATTAAAAAAGAGGAATGGGGAACTAGAAAATCGAATAGGTGACTTGGATCTCAAGATTCTGAAATTAAATGAATTGGAAGCAGAAAATGTGGAAAAGGGTTCAGTTTGTAGTGAATTATCGTCGAGACTTGGCAATTTAGAATTGGAATTGGAGAAGAAAGATGCAGAATTGAAAGAAAGGAATTCGGAATTGAAGGAAAAGAATGCAAAGTTAAAAGAAAAAGATTTGGAATTGAAAACTTTCAGTGCAGCGAATATAAATTTAAAGGAAGAAATCAATCAGAATATTTCCAAACTTTCGATGATAATGGAAGAAAAGGAGATTGAGTTTGAAGAATGGAGAAATAGGATTGCCGATTCGGAGCGAAGGATTCAAGAGAGGGAAGCAGAGATACTTTCGATGAAAGAGGAGAGAGGGAATACAATTGAGGAGAGAGTCCAGCAGAGTGAAGATGAATCGAAATTAAAGAGGGTGGAAAAATTAGAAGAAGATAATAGAAAATTAGAAGCACAATTGGACGAGGCTTTGATAACTTTTCAATCGAAAGAGTCGCAGATGCAGATTTTGAATGACGATTTAAAAACGCAGATTGAAAAGTTGAAGGAGGAGGTAAAAGTTGGGGAGACTGAACAGGGATTAAGATTGAAACAATTGGTCAAGGAATTCCAGGCTCAACTTCATGATAAGGACGAGGAATTGCAGGCTGCATTGGATAAAAGATTTGGTATGTGGTTTCTTTTTTTTTTTTGTTAACAGACTAATTTTTATTTTTATGCGAACTTAAATCTAAATAGGAAGTATATTTTTATTTAGATCGACAGCAGAATTATGAAACTGATTTAATCCAGCAATACAGAGAACAACTGAAGGATTTTCAGGTTGAGTTGACACTGAAATCAGAGCAGATTGAAAATTTGATTCTCGAAAGTAAAGAGTCTTCGCAGCAGAAGCAAGGAGAGATTGATAAATTACTAGAGACTATTGTACAAATTAGACAAGAGCATGTAAATGAATTACAAGAAGTAGAGAAGAAGTGGAAGGAAGCGATTAAACAAAAATCCGAAATGATAGAGGCGAAGCATGAAGCGGAAGTTAATGAATTGACGAAAGAGTGGCAAAATGACCGAAGGGTGAGTTTTGAAACTTGAAGGAATTATTTTGAATCTTCAAATTTTTTCTTTTGTCCATATTTGTATCAGTCGTAGTTTTGCCCTTTATTATTTTAATTTCTGTCCATATTTTATTTTCAGATTGATTCCAATTCCGAAGTTCCTATTGAGGTAATTTTTTGTTTTCGTTATCATCTGTTTCATTTATTCCACTTTGGTTCTCCTCACTAGTACTTCCTGTCTTCTTCTTTTCTTATCAATATTTACCAGCTTCTTTTCATTTTAAGACGAGAATACTGGAATTTTCTAGGATGTTGACAAGTTTTATTAAACATTTTTTATTTCTACAATATTCTGGAGTGTTATAAAATATTATGGAATATAATATTTATAATACATGCTAGAAAACAAAAGTGTGCCATGCACGCGATTATTTTTGTTTGTCTCACGCGATTGTTAAGTTGAAATGTAAAATTATTATTGATACAAAGTATTTGTATTTCACAATGTTTTTGATGAAAATACTAATTTTTGTTAAAAAAAACAAAACAATTTGGACCCGATTTTAAACAGCCATACGGCGACGCTAGTAGTAACTTTGTTCTATTTGTTTTGACTGTTAAATGTATTTTGTCATGTTGAGCCGTTACAATCTCTTTAAAAAATATCAAAAACATGGTTTATTTATGTAATTATTGTGAAAATGACACGATGGATTTTTCTGAGTGTTTTTTTTAAATATTTTTTTTTAACGAATCATTTCCGGTATGAAAATCAGGTTATAAAAGTGAACTTAGAGAACATCCGAAGACCCCAAATAAAAGAGTTAGAAGCTTTTTAAGAATTATGAAATATCTGAGGAGAAATGGTTTCGGTTTTATTTTCAAAGAATAATTTTAAGTTTTACGGATTTTAAAATGTGGGTTCAAAGGATATGGAAGACTTTGAGACCATTTTTTTTTTAATTTTTCAAGATTTACACATTTTTAGGTAAACTGAATTTTTTCAGGGTGTGAAAAAAGTTCTTAATTCATGGGAATTTTTTAAATTACTGTCTTGTGAGGAATTTCAAGAGAAAATCGAAAAAAGATCACAAAAGATTTTGAATTATTTCCTAAAATCTTTAAAAAGTGTGAAAGATTTTAAAGCAAAATTTTTCCATATTACATAATTTTAGAGAAAAGATTGAATAAGTTTAAGGGATCTTCAAATGTTTTGAAACGATTCAAAAATAATTAAAACTTGTGAAGATTTTTAGAGAAGTTTGTAAAGTTTGACGAACATGAAAGACATTTTTTCAGATTCTTAAGAAAAATTAAAATAACTTTTTATTTCAAAAAATTAATTTGAAGATATTATTTAAAAATATTTTAGAAGGTTTCAAAAATAGTCAAAGAAGAATCGGAAATATTTTAAGGCAATTTTTTTCATTTTGCAGCGTAAATAAAAAATGCAGGAAAAATTTAAATAATTTTTAGAAATTAGAAGGTTAAGAAAGTCTGACAAGATTAAGAAAAAAAGAATTTTCCTTATATTTGTGTGAAAATTTTAATTAATGCATTGTTTTTAAAAATTAACTTTAAGAGAAAATTGAAAAAGGTTTTTAAGCATAACAAACGATTTCCTAAAATTTCTAAAAATAGTTTAGAATATTTTAAAGCAAAATGTTTCAATTTGGTAAGATTGCAAAATAAAAACGAACAAAAATTGAGTAAATTCACGAAATATTTACTAGAATTTAAAAGAATTTCGAAAGTTTTCAAGAGAATAAACAAATTTTCTTAAAATTGCTGAGAAAATTTACAAGATTGTAAGGTATTTTTTTTTAATTTGGAGTGATATTTAAAAATTTTGATAAAAATTCATGTCAGTTAAAAATATTTTTAGGAATTTAAGACGTTTTAAATAGAATACAAATATTTTAAAACTCGGAAAATTTTTCGAAAATGTATCAAATATTTCTTCTCCTTCCCAACTTCTAAAAGATCTGAACATCTTTTAAAAGGACTCGAATTTTTCATAATATTTCGTAAAATTCTATATTATGAAAAAAATTCTTTAAAATCTTCTGGATTATTTTTTGACAAGCCTAAAATATTATAAAATCTTATAAAATTTCTCAAGAATCTTATGAAAATTATATTTACATAAATTGAAATACAAGGTGATAATACTTATTTTCTTGTTCTCAATTCTCAGAATTTAATTTCAACATGGATTTATCACAACACTTCGAAAAATAATTTTCTATTAATTTGAGTTTTGTCAAAGATAAAACATATTCGTTAATCGTCTTTCTTTAAGAGTGACATACACATTTTAAAATATTTTAGTTTCGTTGCAAAGTCTAATTGATTAAAGAAATATCACATTTAAGAGTTCCTTATTTCATTGTAATAGAAAAAAATATTTGAGGACTTATCATATTCCTTGTTTATCATCTGTAGATATAATAATTATATTTATTATATAGCAGCAAAATATTTTAAAACGGCATTATAAAAAAAATAATGGGTTCATCACTTTATTTAAAAGTGTTAGAATATCCGGGACTAACACAAAATAACGAAAAAATTAATAAAAAAATCATAAATTAGCAAGAAAAAAGAATTGCCTAATTATAAAATAAATTAATTGTGAAATTCCCATAAATATTTCTATTCCAGTAATTTAAGTTTGACGATATTTAAAATTTGCCTAAAATCATTAATAAATTATTAATTAATGATTAATGAAATTGTTTGCCTTATTTATAATTATATTAATAGCTCATAAATTAATAATCAATTTCGTTTTAAAATACAATTTTTTGGGTGTAAAACACTAACACAGCCAAAAATTGTTAATTTTAGGTCCAATGACAAAAATAATACAAATTAAAATATAAAAAAAATGATTCTTCGAAATTTAATGAATTTATATTTAAAAAGTTTTTATTTATTCGCGCAAGATTTTTTTAGAATTATTCTTAATAAAAGGGATTATTGGTAGATTTATCTTTAAAAATTTATAATTTAAGTTATGAAACAACATTAAGTAGTGAAAGCCAATCAGATTTTCAACAACAATGATTGTGAGATTTTCCCAGGCATATCGTTAACCACTTTTTCAAATTGCTACAGAATCCAATATTTCAAAAGATTTTACAGAAATTTCCAAAATTTCAATTTTTGAAGCCCATGAAGCGGGGCTAAAGCTCTACTTTTTACTCCCTAGGGAGTAAAAAGCAAAAAGTCAAATCATGCATGTGCCATAAAAAATATTTTAAACCATTATTTCAAATAATTTCCTAAAATTTCGGAAAAGTATGCAGAATTTTATTATATACTCTGGGTTGAGACCGGCATAGCCCCTGACGCTTGGGTGATCTCGTTGCGTCCTTTTATAAGCCTTAAGCGTGGCCCCAAAGTTCTCTCCAAAGACAGAGGACCGCGGCCACGCTGTTGGCCGATATTTCAGACTCATTGATGTAGAAACTGCCTGTGAGTGTTACACGTTTCCCCGCAATTGCGAGACAGTGACAGAGGATATGAGTGGAAGTCTCATTGTCTTTTCCGCACAGACAACATAGGGGACTTTCCTCAAGCCCTATCTTATATCTGTGGTACCGGAGGTTTCCATGCCCTATAAATATTTCTGTTAGGATTTTGACTTCCTTTCTCCCGAGCTTATGAATTTCTTTAGCTCAATGAAGGTTTAGCTTTGAGCCCAAGAGTGTTTTAGCCTGTCTGCAGCCAGTGACCGCATCCCTCTTATTCTGATGTTCCTCGGTCAGCCAACTGTTAATATCTTCAGTGTCCGACCTACTGGAAATGCCTACAACTGGCTCAGGCCCAGTAAAATTTTCCTTTGTTGCTAGCTTTGCTAACCTGTCCGATATTACATTGCTCCTGATGCCACTGTGTCCAGGGATCCAGAGCAGAGTGACTCGGTTTTCTGCCGCTAGCTTATTCAGTGCCTCAAAGCACTCCCATATTAGAAGCGACGTAGTCGTCATTCCATTCAGAGCCGTGATAGCAGCCATGCTATCTGAGCGGATACGAGCAAGACCATAATCTCAGATTGTAGAACTGTTGCGTAGGACCCCATTGCAATTGTGAAGCCCATTCCTTTCCTTCTACGGTATACACCTGCTCCAGTGTTCTCTTTGTTTCTGGAGCTAACCCGTTATTTCTTGTCGAAGATGTAGTGACAAGTGGACATTTTGTCCCTGGGCATGCTCAGTGTCGACCTCTTCGTGATATCGATTGCTATCCACATAACTGTCGAGATACTGCTATCGTTTACCATATTTAGTCTCCAAGCCGCGGCTTTTATGGTGAGATGGAGTAGCTCCAATCCTATTAGTGCCCCCAGGGCCATCGTGGGTGTCGACTTCGAGGCACCAGTGATACCTCTCAGAATCAGTCCTCTAATTCTTTCCAGTCAGGACTTCACAGTAGAAAGTTCGACCCTGGTCCACCAGACGACTGCCACATAGGTTAGTCTGGGTCGCAGGATCGCTGTGTAGATCCACATAAGTGTCTCCGGTTTCAAGCCCCAGCTTTTAACTGTGCCTCTTCTACAGAGCCAAAAAGTCGCTACTAGCTTCTTGAACTTGTTTTCCAAGTGCCCGTTCCATAACAGCTTCTTATCCAGGATGACTCCTAGATATTTGGCTTGACCTTTGATTTCGAGTTTTTGTCCCCCCAGTTTTAATATACCCCTAGTTCCCCACTTGTACCTTCTGGTGAACACAACTGCATCCCTCTTACTCAGATTGACTGATAGTCCAGTCCCCTTACACCATGAATCAACTATTCTTAGTACTTGCTGCATTACTCCGAAGAGCGCATCCAGATGCTGGCCGCGCACGATAACTAGTATATCGTCTGCATAACCTATGACGTGGAAGCCCTGACTCGCGAATAGATAAAGCAATTCATCTATTACCAGACACCGCAGCAAGGGAGATAGAACGCCCCCCTGCGGATATCCCGAGTCAACAGTTACACAGAAAGTGGTGTCACCCTTGGTCGTGGTTAGTTTCCTATTGGCCACCTCTCCAGAGGTGTAGTTAAAGGCTCCTTCGATGTCCATGAAGGTTCCAATGGCTAGACCTTTCTGCTTTTGTTGTACTTCAATTAGGTCAACTGCATTGCTCAGGGCCGTCTTGGTCGAATGACCAGCCCTATAGGCGTGTTTTTGCTTGTGAAGAGGACTACTTGACAAGACCTTATCGTGGATATATCTGTCCACGAGTCTTACCACTATTTTTAGTACGAAAGATGTGAGGCTAATGGGTCGGAAATCCTTGGGTGAAGTATAACCGATCCTGCCAGCCTTCGGAATAAAGACTATTCTCGCACCCCGTCATGTCGCCGGCACATAACTCAACATCAGACTAGTCCTAGCAAGTTTCACCAAAGGCCCAATGAAGGATTTCAGGGCCCACCTGACCCTGGCTGGGGTCACAATCTCCTTGGCTAGCCGTCGTTTCGGGCCCAGTTGGGCCACAGGCGGCTTTGATGGGCTCAGAGGTGCCGTCCCCCCATCTCCTAACTTTTTGAAGCTCGGAAAATGTGCCTTGATCAAGTGAGTGAAGGTATCCCCCGCCGGGCAATTTTAGAGTCCCGAGAATAGCATCTGGATTTCGAGAAAGCAGGTTGTCCAGTCTGGCCGCCTCTGCTCCCTTCTCGATATCAGTGCAAAAGTTGGTCCAGCTTTCATGCTTTGCCTTGCGTATTGCACTCCTGTACTCATCCCTCATCGATGTGAATGAAGTCCACAGTTCCTTCAAGTATACAGAAGATTTCAACATTTTTTAATTTTGCAAGATTACGAAATTTTGGAAAAATGCGAATAAGTTTAAGAGATATTTAGAGGTTTTGAAAATATAGAAAAATAATTTCAAACTTAAAAATCATTGTGAAATCTTTCGAAATATTTTGTTTTGTAAATGTTTGAAATCTTTTAAAGTCATTTGAAATCTTTTGAATCTGTGAAATTTTGGAAATTTTAAAACTTCTAAATATTTCTTTAACTTATTCGCATTTTTCTAAAATTATGTAATCTTGTAAAATTAAAAAATGTTGAAATCTTCTGCATACTTTTCCGAAATTTTAGGAAATTATTTGAAATAATGGTTTAAAATATTTTTTATGACACATGCATGATTTCAGCCCTTTTCGAAGCCTATGAAGCGGGGCTAAAGCTCTACTTTTTACTCCCTAGGGAGTAAAAAGTGACGTCAGGGGTGATTAATGAAAGTTATACATCTATAGCTTGCAATTTACGATACTCAGCCCACTCAACGTAAAAACTCTGAGGAAATTTTGTTTGCAGATAATAGAATTTTGCGGTAATTCATGGAAAGTTACCATATATAACTGGTCACAGTACCATAAAGGACCGAAAATTTCCATAAATGTCTGGAAATTTATAAACATTTCCAAATTGAATTTTGGGTAATTTACCCATAACTTACCTGTAATCTTACCAAAAATTTCATAAATTTCCGGGATTTAAAAAAAAGGTTTAAAATTGAATGTTCGATAATTTTTCTCAATTGAACATAAATTACTTATAATATTACCATAAATTACCAAAAATGTCATAAATTTATGGAAAATCCTAAAAACACTTATTTTAAGTATTTTCTCTTAAGTTAACATAAATTTCGGGTAATATTACCATGAATTACCAAGAATTTAATAAATTTCCGGAAATTTATAAAAATGTTTAAAATTGAATTGTGGGCAATTTATGGTAAGTTACCATATTTATCTGTAAAATTACCATAAATACTGAAAATTTCCATACATTTTCGAAAATTTATAAACACTTCCAGATATAATTTTAGGTATTTTATCTTAATTTACCATACATTTTCGGTCAGATTACCATAAATTACCAAAAATTTCATAAATTTACTGAAATTTATAAAAATGTTTAAAATTGAATTTCGGGCAATTTATGGTAAGTCACTATAAGTTACCTTTAAAAAAACTGTAAATCATGCTTTCTTTGTTTGAAATCTAATATGGGCTGAAATAATAGCTGTAATTCGAGAAATGTCTGAAATCATCCATTTGTTATAAAAAATATCGTATGTGCCAAGAGGGAGAGGGATTTTTTCGACTGTTGTGCGTTTTCAGTACGAGTACATAATATACTATTCTTAAAATCAAATTTAGAAAAAATCGAATCTTGAGAAAAATTTTGTATTATTTTTTAACATTTTTAAATCTGTAAAATGCTTCAATTTTTTTACGAATTCTACATAAATCTACAGTTTGATAAAATGGTGGCAAATTTTAAGTTATTTTTGAATCTCTTTAAATATTTTGAAACTTCGAAATTTTTGTGTTACATTTTGTTTTTAGTTATCTTTGAAAGATCTGTTGAATAATACAGGACTTTCTACGGATAAAATAAATCAGAAAAAATTCAGAAAGACTGAAAAATAAATAGACAACAGAATTAAAAAAGGCTCCTCTTGACATTTTTAAATTTGTTTTTATCAGGAAATAGATTTTGATAAAAAAAAGCCTATGTAAATTTTCCGTTTTTGTTTCCCTACACGTGTAAATTGGTTTCTAATGAATTTTTATCAGTTGAAAGCTTTCATATGTTTAAAAGATTCTTTAATGTAAGCTAAAGAAAGAGATTATAGCGTAAAAAAGCAGAAAAAATTATTATTCATGAAAGTAACCAAATGTTTTGAAAGTATTATAAATAAATCCATATTTCCATTAATTTTCCAGTTCAATGTGAACTAAAAAAGTCTACTAATATATTTTTTGTTGCAAATTCATCTCTTTTCGTTAAAAATTCTACTATTTAGCTGAAAGTGTAATTATTTTATTGAAAAGTGTTGGGGGTTATTAATTGTTTCAAATAAGAAACACTGTATAAAGTACAGGCACAAGAATTTATTTAGTAACAAGTATACAATTCAACGAGGTTTACAATT